>NC_142467.1:2431742-2734772 GCF_049115385.1 Moschus berezovskii | reverse complement strand
TTTGTTAGAAAGGCTAGTTTTCTTTTGCTGACTTGCTTCTGGACCTTTGTCACAAGACAGTTGAGCATGTTTGTGTGGGTCTGCTTCCGGGTTCTCTGTTCTCTTCTATTGATCTGTTGTCTGTCCTCTACTGACACCACACTCTTGTGGTTTCTGACTCGTGAAGCACGCATTTCTCTGAATACTCTTTCAGCCCTGCTTTCTCCTCTTCTTTTGGAACTCAAGATGATACAAATGTTGGGTCATTTTTTTAAGACTTGAGAATATTGCTTATTTTTTGGCTGCATGGCATATGGGATCTTGTTCTCCTGCCAGAGGTAGAACCCTCACACCCTGTGGTGGAAGTGTGGAGTCTTAGCCACTGGAGTGCTAGGGAAGGTCCCAAATGCTGGGTCTTTGTTTTGTCCTACGGGTCCCCAAGGCTTTATTATTATTGTTTTCTGTGTCTCTCTGTTTGGATTGGTTGGACTCTGTTCCTGAATTCTCACATTCGCTGCATCCTCTGTTGTCTACTCTTGAGCCCATCTACTGAAGTTTTTATTCCCATTATTGCATTTTTAATTTCTATAATGTCCATGTATTTAAAATTTTTCTTCTATTTTTTTGCTTAGATTTCCTGTTTTTACAGTTCTTTTAAAGGAATTTATAACTGTTGTTTTACATTTGTTTTAAGAGAATTTGTAACTGATTGTGGAAGAGTTTCTTATGGTGTTTGATTTAAAAATCCTCTTCTGATAAAACCAACACCTGATTCATCTTGATGTTGGTATTAGTTGTTCGTCTTGTTTCAACTGTGATTTTTTTTCTTTTTCTTGGTTCTTGATACGACATGTGAGTTTCAACTGAAGCCTCAGTGTTTTGTCTGTTAGGTTAGGAGGCTCTGGGGCCTGTTTCAATCTTTTATTTTTACAGGCAGTCCATGACTGTTTAGATTTAGCATGCAGTCTTTGGCCTGTTCTCGTGGGCTGTGGTTCCAGCGACAGTTCCATTTTCAGGGTCTTGGTGCTGTTACTTCGGTTTGCTTGATCTGGGGTTGCTAGGGCTCCCGCTGGTCCTTGCTGGTGCTGCTTGAGGGAGTAGAAGACGTTTTTCTTGGGCTGAGCTGCTGGCTGTTGGTTAGTTAGAGAAGGGGTGAGATTGGGTTTCCTCCCCGTGCTCCCCCGCTGCCCTGCCATCTCTAGGCGGGAGAGGAGCACCCTAGACTTACAGGGAGCAGCGGCTTCCTGGATGGGACCTCCTGCTGCAGCTTAGCCCCTCTGGCCAGTTCTGTGCGCCGGCTGTGGAGTTTCTGGGGGCAGGAGAGCCTGGGGCCTGCGGGGCGCCGAGGCCTGCTGCGGGCTCTTGCTGTGGCCGGGCCCCTCTCGCTGGTTCTTCAGCCGTGTTCCATTTCTCATGGCGGAAAGGGGGTTCTCGGGCCCTGATGGGAAGGAGACTGCTTCCCCTGGCTGTTTGTCTTTGGGGAGGCTCACCGTCTGTCTCCCTTGCTGGTGGTGCTGGCTGGCCCCATGTTGCCAGAGGGAGCCCCGTGGGATCCCAGGGGAGCTGGCCTTCACCGATGGCCTTTTGGTCCCAGACTAGCGGGTGGGCAGCCAGGAATGGACCACCTTCTCCTGTTGGGTGAGGGGAGACCAGGATACCCTGCCTCTGCTGTTCTCCCAGTCCTGGGGCCAAAGGACTTTACCTCCTTTCCCCTGACTTTTCAGAGTTCTTCTTTGGTTGTCCCTTTTGCTATTTCCAGTGTTGACAGCTGTGTTTTGTGGGGCGGGCCTGGGAAAAATGGCCTCTGCCGTGTTACCTGGATCAGAAGCTAGGTTTTCCTTTTGCGTGCTAGTCGCCCAGTTGTATTCAACTCTGCAGCGTGTGCACTGTAGCCCACTGCACTCCTCTGTCCATGGGATTAAAAGGTCTTACTTTTAATTTTGGCTTATTTGTCATCTGAGCATGCTGATCGAGGGGTGGGGAGGTATTGGCTGGGACTGAGTCTGGCCTTGCCTGGAGCTCTGAGAGACTGTCTCCTGAGAGCCCACTAACCATCCTGCGCCCCTAGGTTCCATTTCATCAGCCAGGTCCTCACAGGGCCCTGGGGATGGCCAGGAAAGGCTGCCCCTGCGTTTTCTGCGGTCCTGTCTTAGTCCAGAGAAGTTTCCTTCTTTGTTTCGTTGGTTTCCCTGGTGGGCCTGTTCGGTCTCTGCTGCCCCTTTTCATGTTGGGGTATCCCGTGTGACTTCTCAGGATTTTGTTACTCCTTCCTCCCCAGGATATCTTCTGGAAGTTGGGGTAGTTTTGGGCACATTTGCATGCTGTCTAGAGTGCCAGAACTTTCTCTTTTTTTCCCTTTGAAACTGTGTAGTGAAACGTGTGGCATGAAGTTGTACTCCTTTACTTTCTGATGGTGTGTTTAAATTTTTGTTTTTTTCCTTAACAATTTTTTGTTCTTCTGTTAGTTATTGGTGGTAGGAGCTTCCGAGGTACTTCTTTTACTATGATGGCTTTACCTGAAAATTCTAATAATGACTTTCTGCAGCTTTCGTGTCTCTGTCTGACATTTGACATTGCTAACAACTTCTTCTTGTCAAACCTCTTTTACTCTTCTGCTTACCTGATTTCTACCTTGACTTTTTCCTCCAGCTCCTCCACTGACAGATCTCATGGGCTTCATCCTCAGTGCGCTGCTTTTCTGTCAACGTTCGGTCCTCGTTTTATCACTTTTAAGCAACTGACTCTCAGATTTCTATCTTTTAGCCTTGAAGCTTTACCCAAGCATTTATTTCCTGCTGAAATGAATGTCTTCTTTAAAGTAGCTCCATATTCTCATTCTTCCATTTGTATTGATATTACCTTCATTTCTTACAAAAGCCTTAAACTTGTCCTGTATCATCTCGCTGACATTGTCAGTGATAGAGCCTCATTTCTCAAGCTGTATAGCTGTAATGACTTATTAATTTTCCTTATGTCTTTTTTTATATTTTTGCTCTCATCAATCTATTTTATACCTAGCTTCCATATTAAAATCTATATTTCTCTCTTTTAATGAACTGTACTGTATAGAAAAGTACACAAATCACAGATGCTCAGCTTTATGAAATTTTTCAAACTGAACACACTTGTATAACTAGCACCAGCAAGTTAATCATTTAATCCATCCCATTCATGATTTTGTCATTTTGCCTTAACACCAATTGACTAAAGGAGTGTGAGCCTTATTAGTTTCCTTAACTTTAGGATAGCAAGAGGTAAATTGGCATGCCACTGTCTGCCACATATAGCTTGATTTTGGAGACATTTCTTTTTTGCTTCACCCCTATTCACTTATTTTCTCTATATTGCTTCCTGAAATACATTTCTTTTTCAGTCTTTTGTACGCTACATCGTGGTTATCAAGTCTCCGCTCATATCTCATCATTTCTAAGAAGCTTCCCTGGGCTACCTCAGCTTTCATTAGTGTTTTCTTTTCTCATCAATCATCTTTTGACGTTGTTCAGTCGCTCAGTCGTGTCCGACTCTGCCACCCCATGACCGCAGCATGCCAGGCCTCCCTGTCCTTCACTGTCCCCCGCATTTTGCTCACACTCATGTCCATTGAGTTGATGATGCCATCCAACCATCTCATTCTCTGTCGTCCCCTTCTCCTCCTGCCCTAAAGCTTTCTTGGCATCAGGGTCTTTTCAGATGAGTCAGTTCTTCGCATCAGGTGGCCAAAGTATTGGAGTTTCAGCTTTAGCATCTGGCCTTCCAGTGAACACCCAGGACTGACCTCCTTTAGGATGGACTGGTTGGGTCTCCTTGCAATCCAAGGGACTCTCAAGAGTCTTCTCCAACACCACAGTTCAAAAGCATCAATGCTTCGGTGCTCAGCTTTCTTTATAGTCCAACTCACATCCATCCATGACTATTGGAAACACCACAGCTTTGACTGGACGGACCTTTGTTGGCAAAATAATGTCTCTACTTTAGTATGCTGTCTAGGTTTGTCATGGGCTTCCCTAGTGGCTCAGCTGGTAAAGAATCCGCCTGCAGTGTGGGAGACCCGGGTTCAACCCTTGGGTTGGGAAGATCCCCTGGAGGAGGGAACAGCTACCCACTCCAGTATTCTGGCCTGGAGAATTCCATGGATGGATAGTCCAAGGGGCCGAAAGGAATTGGACACGACTGAGCGACTTTCACTTTCACTAGGTTTGTCATAGCTTTTTATCCAAGGAGCAAGCATCTTTTAATTTCATGACTGGTCACCCTCTGTAGTGATTTTGGATCCCACAGTATAAAGTCTGTCACTATATTTTTTCCCCATCTATTTGCCATGAAGTGATGGGACCAGTTGCCATAATCTTAGTTTTTTCAATGTTGAGTTTTAAGCCAAGTTTTTCACTCTCCTCTTTCACCCTTGTCAAGAGACTCTTTAGTTCCTCTTTGCCTTTTGCCTTTAGGGTGGTGTTATCTGCATATCTGAGGTTACTGGTATTACTCCCAGCAGTCTTGATTCCAGCTTGTGCTTCTTCCAGCCCAGCGTTCCTCATGATGTACTCTGCATATAAGTTAAATAAGCAGGGTGACAATATACAGCCTTGATGTACTCCTTTCCAATTTTGAACCAACCCATTATTGTATGCCCATTTCTAACTGTTGCTTCTTGACCTGCATACAGGTTTCTCAGGAGGCATGTAAGGGGGCCTGGTATTCCCATCTCTTTTAAGAATTCTTTACAGTCTGTTGTGATTCACGCAAAGGCTTTAGTGTAGTCAGTGAAGCGGAAGTAGACGTTTTTCTGGGCTTCCCTTTTCTGTGATCTGCTGGATTTTGGCAGTTTGATCTCTGTTTCCTCTGCCGTTTCTAAACCCACCTTGTACATCTGGAAGTTCATGGTTCTTGTACTGTTGGCACCTAGCTTGAAGGATTCTTGAAAAAATTCTTTAACTCATTAATTTTTGAATGTCATTATGTTCACTTAAAAACAAAATTCAAATGTTCAAAAGGGTGTATAATGAAAAGTCTCCCTTCATTCCCGTGTCCCAGCCACTGTATGTTCCTCTAGAAACATTTTGTGCACGTACAAGTGAATTTAATTTCTGCTTTCTTTCTACGCAGTGTAAACGGACCTAGTTCTGTATCTCACTTTTTTCTAGAAATGGCTCTTGATGATAGTTCCAGATCCGCACGCAGTCCTCATTTTTTGTGTTAGGGCTGAATAGTGCTCCACTGAATGCATGTAGCACGATCACGTCCACCACATATAGCTGTGAAGAATGAATCCTGAACAAATTCGCATGGACTAGATTTGAATGGTACTCCCTAGGATTTCTCAGTTACAATCAAATGTAGCAGCTTTGATTGTAATTTATGTAGTCAATTCCTTTTAATTAATATTTCCAGTTTTTAAAAAAATTCTAAACACTGCTGAATTGAATAGTCTTACATACATTGTTTGACATCTGCGGAATAATTATCTGTTGGATGCTGTCACGCGTGTGTATGTTCCTTGGTTCTTTGTCTCGTCACAACAAAAGTTTGGAGTGATGGACATTAAAGCCCCCTCAGGGTGTCACAGCTCTCGGGTCTTGGACAGACCGTGTTATAGCTCTCAGGTCTCGAATGGACCATGTTATAGCTCTTAGACAAATCAGTGTTACAGCTCAATTTTATTTAGAAGATAGCAGGAAAATACATCTTCGAGGCCTGAGGACACGACGATCAAAAGACGAGAAGAGCAGAGCGGCCCAGTACGTGGGAGAGAGAGAGAGGGCTAGCTTTGGCACCTCTTTTTATATGCTTTTCTTTTTCTCCTGGGCCTGCCTTCTGTAAATTGGGCCAGCCAAGAGTGTTGTTTGTTTTACCTGAGGTCCTCACTCCGGTCCTCGGACCTTCCTTTGTTCTATTTTCACGGGCTTTTCCCTTCCTTGTCTTTTGGCCACCGCCATTTTGGACTCCTTTTCCCTATTCTACCTACCTAACAATACCCCCTCAAGAGATGGGAGGCCCAATTCTTTGGGAATAGGGGCGTCGAGGTCTTTCTGGCTACTTCCTGCTGAACTGGGACGGCGAGGGGTATTGGGCCTCCCCCTCTTGCTAGTCTGAGGCCTCAGAGTCCTCATAGCGGTGTCCATCTAAGGGTGAGTGATATTTTCCGTGGTCGGCTGTAGTTTTACATCTTTGTTGAACTGGCACTGCATGTTGTAGTTTATTGACCTGGGCAGAGATAAAGCAGGTTAGACAATTTATACTGTATGGAACAATCATAAGCAGCATCAGTATGGTGTAACAAGGACTAGTAGGGGCATTAGCCAATTCCAAATTCTCATCGCCAGGATGGCTCAAGTCCCTCCTTGTTCAGGGATCAGAAGCTCTATCTCCTGTCTGTTTTGGAGTACAGTCTCTGTAAAGCTGTGTTGGCTCTTTAGCACTATTTAGAGAAATGTTATCCCTAGAAACCAGATTTTGGGGGTGTTCATTAGAATGGCATGCATTTGTAGTCCTGAATAGGTATCTGAGATCTCCCAGGGGCTCACAGGTGTATTGAGTGTCCTCTTCTGTTTTATTCCATGGCTTGACTCGTGAGTAGTGGATCCAGGAGTCATGTCCCGGTACCTTGACTGCTGTGGGGGTAGAAAGTATTACAGGGTAGGGGCCCTTCCATGTGGGCTGGAGTTGATCCTTTGGGGACCCATCTTTCCAGACTTTAATTAGGACTTGAGTCCCTGGAGCATATAGTGGTGACTCCTGAGAATCTTTTGGGTCATGGTTCATACCCCACAAGCGTATATCCTGTTGGAATTGGCCAATGGCCATGGTATAAGACTGGAGGGTCTGAACCTCTGGATCTAGGAAGAGGTCATTGACATAAACAAAAGGTCTTCTGTATAGCATCTCATAAGGACTAAGACCAACCTGCCCTTAGGGGCAATTCGGGTGCGGAGGAGGGCTCTTGGTAAAGCCTCCTTCCATCCCAGGGAGGTCTCCTGGGTTATCTTTTTTTATTGCTGATTTTAAGAATTGGTTGGCGCTTTCTACTTTTCCTGAAGACTGAGGCCTCCAGGCACAATGGAGATAATAAGTAAAGCCCAATGCTTTAGAGACCCCTTGGAGAAGGAAATGGCAACCCACTCCAGTATTCTTGCCTGGAGAATCCCATGGACAGAGGAACCTTGTGGGCTACAGTCCATGGGGTCACAAGAGTCGGACACGACTGAGTGACTTTCACTTCACTCACTCACTGGGTGACCTTAGAAGTAAATGATGTCCCATTGTCACTTTGTAATGACCTGGGCAGACCAAATCTTGGAATGATTTCATGGAGCAGTTTTTACCACCTCCTCAGCCTTCTCAGATCGGAGAAGGCAATGGCAAGCCACTCCAGTACTCTTGCCTGGAAAATCCCATGGATGGAGGAGCCTGGTGGGCTGCAGTCCATGGGGTTGCTAGGAGTTGGACACGACTGAGCGACTTCACTTTCACACATTGGAGAAGGAAATGGCAACCCACTCCAGTGTTCTTGCCTGGAGAATCCCAGGGACGGAGGAGCCTGGTGGGCTTCCGTCTATGGGGTCACACAGAGTCGGACACGACTGAAGTGACTTAGCAGCAGCAGCAGCAGCCTTCTCAGTCCGGGTGGGAAAGCCTTCAATCCATCCTGTGAATGTATCTATCATGACTAATAGGTATTTATACCCTTGAGAAACTGGCATCTGGGTGAAGTCCATCTGCCAGTCCTCTCCTGGGTAGGCCCCATGTCTTCGAACTCCTTGGGGGTTGTTTAATTGACAAGTGGAACAAGAGGAGACCACTTGCCTTATAGTTGTTTGGAAGCCAGTTCCTCTGAAGGACCTTTCTAGTAATCTTTGGAGGGCCTTTTCCCCTAAATGAGTGGTGGCATGTAAGGAGTTAACCAACTTCCATTGGAGGTTCCCAGGCAGAAAAAGAAGTCCCTCCTTTTGGAACCACCCCATATGATCTTCTTGAAAGCTCTCACTCTTAGCTTTAAGAGTCTCACCTTCAGTATATGAGGGAGTTTTTGGCAAATTAGTCTGTGGAACTAGGGTGGCAACCCCTATTAGGTCATTGTTCTGTAATGCTCCTCTCTTAGCTGCCTGATCTGCTGCTTGGTTACCTCGTGCCACTTCTGTGCTCCCTTTTTGGTGTCCTTTACAGTGGGAGACTGAAACCTCAGTGGGCAGATGAACTGCCTCCAAGAGTCTTAAGAATTTGATCACCATATTTGATTGGGGAACCTCGGGTTGTCAAGTGGCCCCTTTCTTTCCAAATAGCCGCATATGCATGTAGCACCAGAAAGGCATACTTGGAGTCAGTGTAAATGGCTGCTCTTTTTCCTTTTCCCAGCTCTAAAGCTCAGGTCAGGGCTATGAGCTCAGCTAATTGGGCTGAAGTACCTGGTGGTAGAGGCTTAGCCTCTATGGTCTCAAAGTTGGAGACTCCTGCATACCCGACTTTTCTTTTTCCATCCAAGTCAAAGCTGCTTCCATCAGTGTACCAGATGTCCTCAGGATTGGTCAGAGGATCTTCTGATAATCCCTCTCAGGGTTTTGTCCAGTGGTCCAAAGTTTCTAGACAAGAGTGAAAGGGGAGAGAGCCCTCGTGGGTAGGCAGGAGGGTGGCTGGGTTAAGAACCTCACAAGGGGATATAGTGAGGTCTGGATTTTCCATCAGCATTACTTGATATCTGAGGATTCTTTGATTAGACATCCATAAATAGCCTCTCCCATTTAGGAGTTGTTTTACTTGGTGGCTGGTAAAAATAGTTTGCCTCCAAAGGAGAATTTTAAAGCATCTTCTATCATGATTGCAATAGCTGCAAGATTTCGAAGGCAGGGGGGCCAGCCTCGGGCGGTTGGATTGAACCTCTTGGATAAGTAAGCTACAGGCTGGGGCTCAGATCCCAACCTTTGAGTTAATACTCCCAAGGCTATTCCCTCTCTTTCATGGACAAAAAGTTGGAATGCTTTTTCTGGGTCTGGCAACCTCAAGGCAGGTGCCTGAGTTAAGGCCTGTTTTAGTGTAGCCTCTGCCTTCTTTTGAAGACTTCCCCACATCAGTGGGATTGAATCATCCTGTCCCTTTAAGCTTTCATATAAGGGCTGGGCAATTAGACCGTAGTTGGGTATCCAGATTCTACAATACCCAGTTAGCCCCAGGAAAGCTCTCAATTGTTTTCGAGCTGTGGGGGAGGGCAACTGGAGGATTCCTTGTACCCGATCAGAGGACAGCCTCCTGGACCCGTGTGTAATCTGAACTCCCAGGTAAGTGACCTCTGTCTCGACCATCTGTGCCTTAGCACAGGAGACTTTATATCCCCTTTCTGCTAAAAAGTTTAGAACCTGAATTGCATGTTGTTGGGCATTTTCCTCATCGGGAGAGCAGATTAGTAGGTCATCTACATATTGTAATATTTTCCCATTAGGTCCCAGGTTCAGATCTAGGAGATCCTGGCTAAGGGCCTGTCCAAACAGGTGGGGGCTATCTCTGAACCCCTGAGGTAATACTGTCCAAGTCATCTGTTGGTGTTTTTCTCCTGGGCCTCCCACTCAAAGGCAAAAAGATAGATTCTTTAGCCAATTGTTTGCAAAAAAATGAATCTTTGAGATCCAAGACTGTAAACCACTTGGCACTGGGTGGGATTTCTCCCAAGATTACATAGGGATTGGGTGCTGTGGGATGGAGGGCGACTACAGCTTCATTTATGATCCGGAGATCTTGAACCATTTGCCAGGTTCCATCCTTTTTCTTTACTGAGAGGATTGCGGTGTTACATGGCAAACTGGTGGGGACCAGCAGCCCACAAGCAAGGAATTTATTAAAGGCAGTAGTCCCTCCCCAGCCTCTCTTTTGAGGGGATATTGTTTCCGGTCAGGAAACCGAGTGGGATCTCGGAGGACGATAATGATCGGTTCAGCTTGGCGGGCTCGTCCAGGAATCCCCTGGTCCCACACCTGGGGGTTAATTCTGTCCTCCCATAGTTTTTGGTCCCTCTCTATTGGAGAAGATGTAATGGGTACTTCAGTAGTAACCAGGAGCTGCAGGGCTCTAGGGGCTGAAAAGCTTCCCATCACGAGGGTGGTCCCCAGTTTAGTGAGTATATCTCTTCCCAATAAGGCAGTAGGACACTTAGGGACCACCAGAAACTGGTGGGAAAATATTTGTCCATCCCAGCAACAAAGAAGTGCTCGGGTGAATCTTTTAGTAGTTGCTTTTCCTGTAGCACCCAAAATGGTACAAGTTTGGGAGGAGAAGGCTCCAGAGTAGGAGATCAAGACAGAGTAGGTAGCCCCCGAGTCAACCAAGAAATTCTCATACCTGCCTGCCACATCCATTTGCACCCTTGGCTCCAGCTCCGTGATGGTTATCTGTGACAGGCGGGCTGGCTGGAGCGGGTCGCTTCAGTCCTCTTAAACCATTGTGAGGGTGGGCTTGGCGCTTGACCTTGAGGCTCTTGGGTCCCGAGGGCAGAGTGCCGCCCAGTGTCCCAGTTGATGGCATTTGTGGCAAGCTGTTTTAGGAGACTTGTCACGGTTTGGACACTCTTTGGCCCAGTGCCCCGTCTGTCTACAGATCGGGCATTGGTCTCGCGCCTTGTCCTTCAAGGACTTGGGGTTTGCCATAGGGCTTCCCTGGAGGGTGGCCAGCATCGGGGCCTGCCTTGTCTCTTTCCTCCTCTCCCTCTCCTGGGCTTGGCCTCCTTCTCCTGTTCTCTGTTATAAAAGGTATTAGTGGCTGTCGGGATCATCTCATCTAAAGAGGCAGCAGGGTCCTGCTGCTGGAGCTGTTGTAACTTAATTCTGATATCTGATGCACATTGGGACAGGAATTTGTCCTTTAAAATCACCTGTCCCTCGTAAGAGTCTAAGTCCAGATTGGTAAACTTTTGGAGGGCCTCCTTTAGCCTGTCCAGAAAGGCAGTGGGGTTCTCACTGGGCTCCTGAGTTATTGCTGAGACCCGGGCATAGCTAATTACTTTTTGTTGGGCTGCTTTTAGTCCTGCCTTCACACAGATTAGAACATGATCCCTTTTCCAGATGTGCTCAGGATCATTATAATTCCAATTAGGATCGGAGGAGGGGACTGCAGTTTCCCCAACTGGGTATTTATCACTGGACATGTGAAGCCCCGTTGCATACTTCAGGCTTCCTGTAAGACCCTCGTATATTCAGGGTCAGATAAAGTTTGACTAAATATGACCATGATGTCCTTCCACGTCAAGTCAAAGGCCAAGGTGACATGTTGGAACATATCTGTATATTTGCCTGGGTCATCTGTATAGCTTCCCAGGTCTTGTTTGATCTGTCTTAGTTCTAAGAGGGAGAAGGGCTTATGGACCTGGGTTGGTCCGAATTCTCTTCCAGTTTCGACTAAGGGACATACTTGAGCTGGCTTTTGTGGAGGGGGTGCTCCCGGATATGGGGGCACTTTTGGATACAAGAAAGGAACACCAGGCAACTCGGGAGCTGTGGGAGGTGAGCCTTCACGGGGAGGGGGGGTTTCTTTTTCTTGGTTGCCTGTGCCTTACACCATTTGCCTAGTGGGCTCACTTTTAGGGCATACAACAATCCCATACTTAAGACAGAGTTCCTTCATATCTCTTAGTCGGAAGAAAATTTGGACATAGGGGATCTCTGTCCATTTCCCTTGTCTTTTGCAGAATAATTCTAATTGCAGGATGGTATTGTAATTTAAAGTCCCATCCTCAGGCCAGAGTTCCTCGTCCCCCAGTGGATATTGTGGCCATGCAGTGGCACAAAAGAATTTCAAGCGACTTTTCCTTAGAACTAGAGGGTCAAACAGCTTCCAGTTATCAAGGATGCATCTCAAGGGCGTCTGCCGGGAAGTGAATTTGTTATTTCCCATCTGAAAGACAGTCATGACAGGGAGAAAAGAAAAATAATAATAAAAAAAAAACAACTAATAGGCCGCCTTCGATTTCCATGGGTGGACTTCCTTAGGGGTGAGTCTTTCTGAAGCTTATCCTACCCAGAACTGTCGCAACCTGAGAGCCAGGCGTCCCCGGGTCAGGGTGCAGATCCCCAGGCAGGCTGAGGCCTGACAGCCTCCTGGAGATCGAATCCCCGGGCAGGTCGAGGCATGACGGCCTCCCGAGAATTGGGTCTCTGGGCAGGTTGAGGTGTGACGACCTCCTGGGACCCCTGGGGCTGGTGGATCCCCAAGCAGGTTGAGGTGTGACCTGTGATCCGTTCGAGGAACAGATCCCTAGGCAGGTCAAGGCGTGATGACCTGCTGGGACCCCCAGACTGGAGTTTGGACGTCCCCAAGGTCTCCAGTATGACCAGTAGTGGGTAGGACTAGGGGGTTGGATATTATATAGCATTTCCCTTCCAAAGCCAGCTATTTTCTGGTTGTGCCTCCAGAAGATTGTAGAGGCAACACTGTAGGCCCGGATGGGGCTGAGTAAAAGAGCATGAAACAGGAGGGAAGGGGGCAGAGCGCAACCTTTGAAAGAATGACATAGCACAAGGGCATAACGTAAACCGATTAAAATCAATTGAGTCCAATATGACAAGTCAAATTCAAGTAAACCTTAATCCCCAATCTGTAAACCAGCAGACACACCCAGAGGTGGCAGGACAGCTCTAAGGCACTGTCAAAAGAGGGAGGAGTGGGTGGTTTCCCAGTGGCAGGGATGATCCTCCCACTCATTAGCATATGAATTCACCCCACTCGAAAAACCTCCTTGGCCTGTATCCTGTAAGAGTACCGCACTTCTCTCTGAATCCTAACTAGCTTACCTTTTACTATCGCTTTGGCTCTCACTGAATTTTTTCAATGAGACATCAGAGCCTGAGCTTCATCTGGTCCTGAACTCAGGCATCCTGAGTTTTGGTTGGGCTTAAGTCCCGGGAAAGAGAGCTGAAGGGCAGGAGGAAAAAGCAGTGGGAAAAACGTGCCAAGGAATCCGCTTTGTAGCCAACCGGGAAATTTGCTAAATATCTGACCGGTGCTCACAGTTTTCATTGGTCTGATCCTTGGCACAAAGAATAAGGACAGATGAACCCCCACTGGCTTGGGTAGCAGCTACTGGGGCCCAGCAGATAGTGCCTTTGGGACATACTGAAGAGTAGCCTCTCCAGAGTCCCTCAGTTGTGCCCACTGCCACCCGCCTGTTCGCAGGGGGTTTGAGGAAACAAGAAATGACAGATTGTTAAGGAATTAAGATTTCGTGAGGTATATGGCCCTCCAGCTATAGGAGCGAGGATCTCCTACCTTAACCGGAGGTCTTCTGGAATCTTTGGGCCGCGGGAGCTTTCGGCTGAGTTCATTTTTCGCTGTCCCGGTTACCAGCACGATGGGCCTTCCCCTGCGCTGGGTTTTGTTTGTGCACCGCTTCTACCGTGGGAGCTTCGCTGAGTTGGGCTCTTGCTGTGCTTGGCCTCTTCTGCGTGGAGGTTGTTTCAGCCAGGTTAAACCCGAGTCACGGCACCATAGATGTCATGCGTGTGTATGTTCCTTGGTTCTTTGTCTCGTCACAACAAAAATTTGGAGTGATGGACATTAAAGCCCCATCAGCGTGCCACAGCTCTCAGGTCTTGGACAGACTGTGTTATAGCTCTCAGGTCTCGAATGGAATGTATTGTAGCTCTTAGACAAATCAGTGTTACAGCTCTATTTTATTTAGAAGATAGCAGGAAAATCCATCTTCAAGGCCTGAGGACACGACGATCCAAAGACGCGAAGAGAAGACCGGCCCAGCGCGCGGGAGAGAGCGAGCTAGTTTTGGCTCGCCTTTTTATATGCTCTTTTTTCTCCTGGGCCTGCCCTATGTGAATTGGGCCAGCCAGGAGTGTTGTTTGTTTTACCTGAGGTCTTCACTCTGGTTCTCGGACCTTCCTTTGTTCTATTTTCGCAGGCTTTTCCCTTCCTTGTCTTTTGGCCACCGCCATTTTGGACTCCATTTCCCTATTTTACCTAGAGTCCCTTGGACTGCAAGGAGATCCAACCAGTCCATTCTAAAGGAGATCAGTCCTGGGTGTTCATTGGAGCGACTGATGCTAAAGCTGAAACTCCAGTACGTTGGCCACCTCATGCGAAGAGTTGACTCACTGGAAAAGAGTCTGATGCTAGGAGAGATTGAGGGCGGGAGGAGATGGGGACGACAGAGAATGAGATGGCTGGATGGCATCACCGACTCGATGGACATGAGTTTGAGTGAACTCTGGGATTTGGTGATGGACAGGGAGGCCTGGCTTGCTGTGATTCATGGGGTCGCGGAGAGTCGGACACGACTGAGCGACTGAACTGAGCTGAACTGAACAATGAAGTGAAAGTGAAGAGAAGTCGCTCAGTCGTGTCCGACCCTCAGCGACCCCACGGACTGCAGCCCACAGGCTCCTCCATCCATGGGATTTTCCAGGCAAGGACACTGGAGTGGGTTGCCGTTTCCTTCTCCAATGTGTGAAAGTGAAAAGTGAAAGCTCAGTCGTGTCCGACCCTTAGCGACCCCACGGACTGCAGCCCACCAGGCTCCTCCATCCATGGGATTTTCTAGGCAATAGTACTGGAGTAGCTTGCCATTGCCTTCTCCGGAGCTGAACAATACCATTCCCTTAATTCCTAAACTGTTTATCATCTCTACTAATTTAATAATTGGACATAATCAGTTAATTATGGAGTCGTTTAAAATTTTTTTTATTTGTCATTCTTCAAGGAATGGTACCATATATTAAATTATTTTATATTTGCTCTGACCTAGAATATTGGTGTACATAAGCAAGCCCTTAGAGTGGGCTGGAGTGTTTCACAGCTGCCAGATTCTGTTTCCGTTTTTATTCATCTAAGCTCTTCATCTTTCTTTTGAAATTCCCTAGTAATGAGAGAAAAAAAATTATTGCCAAAGCTTAGAGCACAGGTAGATGCATTTAGAAGCAGAAGTGATATTTATTCTAAGTTACAGAATAAAATGAACCACAGTCTCAGAAATAGTTTCTTAAAAAAGCAAAATGTTTCACCTTTCTTTGTCTGGAAAAAAATGTTCCTTGTTCTTCCATTGACAACATAGTATGAGATAGAGTGTATCTTCAGGAGACTTAGTTGAGCTATAGGTAAAATAACAAAAATTTTATCAAAATTTTCTTTTGATACAGTTTATCAAAGTACATTTTTTAAGCTACTGCCTACAAAGTGAAAAGACTGGAATTATCCTGTGCTGTGCTTAGTCACACAGTCATGTCCGACTCTTTGTGACCCTATGGACTGTAGCCTGCCAGGCTCCTCTGTCCATGGGGATTCTCCAGGCAAGAATACTGGACTGGGTTGCCATGCCCTCCTCCAGGGGATCTTCCAAACCCAGGGATTGAACCCATGTCTCCCGCATTGCAAAGGGATTCTTTACTGTCTGAGCCACCAGGGAAGCCCGTGAATACTGAATTGGGTAGCCTATCCCTTCTCCAGGAGATCTTCCCAACCCAGGAATTGAACCAGGGTCTCCTGCATTTCAGATGAGTTCTTTACCAACTGAGCTACCAGGAAAGCCCCTGGAATTATCCTGCTGCTGCTGCTAAGTCACTTCAGTCGATCCTACTTGATATTAAAGTGAATAAGTCAGTTACTTGTATTGACTTATTTATGTTAAGGTCCATTTACTGTCCTGGTTGCTACTTTGGAAACCTTGATGAAGTATATTTTCCCACCATCTTTCCCTCCTACCCCCAACTTGTTTGATCATAAAACTGAACAGTTTCCAGTTGGGAAGAAATTGAAATTTGCTTCCTATTTGGAAAACTCACAGTTTTATCATCATTTTAAATGGTGTCACTGAGGTTAGAGAGATAAATCTCATTTTTCTGATTAGCCTAGAGGATTTTAGCTCAATTGAATTCTGATATGAGCTAGACCTAAAAATCAAAGATGTGTTTTCTTTATTTATTTTAATTGACCCTGAAACATTCACTGCTTGAAATTCTAGAAGGCTGGAGGGGAAAATAAATTCTATCATAGTTTTTGGGATTTATATCAAACAAGCAGGAATAGATTTGGGGTAATTTTCTGATAATTGACTTTTGGGCTTAGTCACTCAGTCGTGTCCGACTCTTTGTGACCCCATGGACTGTAACCTGTCAGACCCCTCTGTCCATGGGGATTCTCCAGGCAAGAATACTGGAGTGGGTTGCCATGCCCTACTGCAGGGGATCTTCCTAACCCAGGGATTGAACCCAGGCCTCCCACACTGCGGGCGGATTCTTTACCGTCTGGACACCAGGGAAGCCCAAGTATACTGGAGTGAGTAGCCTATCTCTTCTCCAGGGGATCTTCCTGACCCGGGAATTGAAGTGGGGTCTCCTGCATTGCAGGTGGATTCTTTACTACCTGAGCTACCAGGGAAGCCCATTAACTATTCTACATTTCCTAATTAATGGTGGTGTTAACCAAAATACAGACTCCTCAGTGGTGATGGCTTCTGTGGAAGAGCGTCCTTAAGGAGTGTCCTTAAGCCATCAGGGAAGCCCCACTGACCTTTAGATGATTATAAGTTATGCTCTAGTGATTTTTTTTTTTCCATCAAAAGATGGGAACTGCTTTTGTTAATTCATATATATATATATATAAAACTGTATCACTTTGCTATACACCTGAAACAAATACAACACTGTAAATGAAATATAGTACAATATAAAATAAAAATAAGTAACAGACCTTTGGGGTTTACACAGAGTTAGAGTTCCTATCAGAGTTATGCTCTAGTGATTTTTTAAACAACTTTGAGATATAACTCACATGCTGAATAATTCACCCATTTAAATTGTACAATTTAGTGGCTTTTATTGTTCACACAGTTGTGCAACCTTGCCACAATCGATTTTGGAGCACTCTCCTCACCCCAAAAGGAAATCCATTACCCATTAGCAGTCACCCTTCATTTCTTCCCAAATTTGCCAGCTTTAGTCAGATACTGATCTGATTTATGTCTCGAAAGGTAGATTTTGGGCATTTCATACAAGAAGAGAGGACAACATGTCAGTCTTTTGTGTCTGACTTCTTCGCATAGAATGTTTGCGAGGTTTATGCATGCCGTACGTTGCATCAATTCCTTTCCATTGTCAAAGAATGTTTCCTTGTACGGTTATATTATGTTTCATTTATCTATTCATCACTTGAGGACCATTTGGCAGATATTCATACACAAGTTTTTCTGTGGGCATATGTTTTTATTTCTCTTGAGTGTATGCCGAAGAGTGGAATTTCTTGGTCATATATGATAACTCTGTTTAATTTTTGAGGAACTGCCTATTTTAAGTTTATACCACCGATATATGTTGGTTCTGATTTCTTCACAGTCTCCAACATTCGATATTATCTGTCTTTTTGTTATAGACATCTTAGTGATACGAAATGATATCTCATTGTGGTTTTGGTTGGCATTTTCCTAATGGCAAGTGAAACAGAACATCTTTTCGTGTGCTTAGTGGACATCTGTAAATTTTATTTGGAGAAATGTCTGGTCATATCTATCTTTTGCCCATTTTAATTAGTTTGTCATGTTGTTATGGCATTTGAGAAGTCTTTGTGTAATCCAGATAGATACTCCTTATCAGGTACATAATTTGTAAATATTTTCTCCCATTTTATGGCATTATCACTTACTTGATGTTGGCCTTTAAAGTATAGAAGTTTTAAATTTTGATGAAACCAAATTTATATATTTTTATTTCATTTCTTGTACTTTTGGTGTCATATCTAGAAGCCATTGTGTGAGCCAGCGTCACGGATTTACTCCGTTATTTTCTTCTGAGAGTTTGACAGTTTTAGCTCTATTTGAATCTGTGATTTCTTTTGAGTTAATTTTTTTGTATATGGCCTAAGGAGGCATCTTGCTGAAGTCTTTTGCATGTGGAATTCAATCGTCCCATCATCTGTAGTAGAGAAGACTTTTTTTTCCCTCCGTCGAATAGATATGGCACTGAATTCTGAGTCCTCCAACTTTGTTCTTTTCTTCATGGTGTTTGGTTTTTTGTTTGGTCAACTGTTCTGCCTCCCTTGCATTTCTAAGTAAATTTTAGGATTAGTTTATCAATTTCTGCCAAAAAAAAAAAAAAGCTAGCTTAGATTTTACTGTGGATTGAGTTAAATTGGTAGATCAAATTGAACAGGATTGCCTCTTTAACAATATTAAGTCTTTTGGATCCATTAACATGAGTCTTTCCATTTATTTAGGTTTTCTTTGCATTTTTCAACAGTGTTTTATAATTTTAAGAGTAAAGTTTTGTGTTTATTTTGCAAAATTTATTCCTAAATATTTTATTATTTTTGATGCTGTTGTAAATGGAATTGTTTTTAAATTTTATTTTCAGATTGGTCATTGCTAGAGTATAGAAATACAGTTGCTGTTTGTATATTGATCTTGTACCCTGTAATATTACTGAGCTCACTTATTAGTCCTAACACTGGTAAAATTGTACTTCTTAGGATTTTCTAGATAGAGTGCCATATCATCTGCAAATAAGTATAGTTTTGTTTCTTCCTTCCCAACTTCAGTGGAAGTCGCTTCATCCCCTTCCTTGTGCTGAGCAGAGCGGCTGAATCGCGGCGCTGAGACGGGGCGTTCTCCTCTTGTTCCTGTTCTTCGGGGGCAGACTTTCAGTTACAGTGATTTGTTTTTCACTCTGAAAAATGGGCTATAACCTTGCTTTGAAGCTTAATTTCCTTTTGATTGAAGGTTCTTTCCCTTCTGTTTACATACACAGATATGTGCTGACTAGAAGGCTCAGTTGTGCAGTGAGGAGGAGAAGACAGCGCCTTACAAAGATGGGGTTTGGGACTGACCTGAAGAATTCACACGAAGCCGTGTTAAAATTGCAAGACTGGGAATTACGGTTACTGGAGACGGTGAAGAAATTCATGGCCCTGAGGATAAAAAGTGATAAAGAATATGCATCTACTTTACAGAACCTTTGTAATCAAGTTGATAAGGAAAGTACTATCCAAATGAATTACGTCAGCAATGTATCCAAGGTAAGAAGAATAATTTCATCATTTATCGTCCATAGCATCATAATTGTCCTTAAAGCAAATCGATCATACTGTTGAATAAGCACACCTAAGTCAGCATCCTGAAGCAGTGGTTCCAAAATCCTGCTGACTATGAGAATCGCATGGGGAAAGTGTCAGAAACTGTAAGATTTGGGTCCACCTCCCAATATTCCGGGTCATTAGCTCTGAAATTTTTGAGCTTTGAAATCTTTTTTTCCCCAATAGATGTCCAGATTATTCTAATGATTAGTCAGCTTTAAGAACCCTTCTTAAACAAATTTTATTTTCTTAAGTACCCTACTTCCTTGGGTCCCTTGAGCCCTGCTATTTTATGATTTTGGCACCAACTTTCTTTATAACCCACCTTCCCTGAATTCTTCCGTGAGTCATTAGTATAGTCACATGGAATATTTTAACTTGTAGGTGTTCTTTGCTGTCATTTCATTACTAAAATGCTAATATACTGATGGTTTAATGACACATAAAATTCTTTGACTAAACACTATGGTTTTTTAACTTAAAGATTATATTATTATTATTATTCATTTTATAAAATATGTAAAATTAAAAATTAAGGGCTATAAAAATAAAGGTCACTATTGTACTGCTCATTATCCTTTGAAGGCATTAAAGATGAAATATTACACACCTTAATAGTTCTTGGATTTTTGTTCTGTTTCTTTCCATTGTCTTACTTCACATTTCACTGTATTTATTCAAAGTTAAGAAAATTTTATTTTACTTCATAAAGTTGGAATTAGTGTGTTTCTTGCACTGATGGGTGTTAAGGTTTGAGTAAATTGTAGAGGAAACTGTTTCTTATGGGGAATGTGTGTGTGTGGTGTGTGCGATCTGGTACGGGTCTCTGATTTTGCTGAGAACTAATGTGAATATCCTTAACTTCCTTTCCTGGGCCCGTGAGTTTCCCCAAAGAACGTTTCTATCGGTTCTAGTCTGAAGGCAGGGCTGCCGGATGTAGCGAATCAAAATGCACATCACCAGTTAAATCTGCACGCAGTAACGAGAAACGCACACCCTGTGTGTGCTCAGTCGTGCCCGACTCTTCGCGACCCCATGGACTGTTGCCCGCCAGGCCCCTCTGTCCATGGGATTCTCCAGGCAAGAGCACTGGACTGGGCTGCCATTTCCTCCTCCAGGGATGCCTACACTAAAGACTATTTTTTATCTGATATTCGGGTTTAACTGGTGTCCTGTATTTTGTTTGACCACTCTGTAATGGGAATATGTAGAGAAAGTAGATTGAGTGTTCAGAGTCATGTTTTAGTGAATCCTCCTGGTTTGGTAAGTTGCCTGGTGTCTCTGCACCCAGAGGCTCTCTGGTTAATTTTTTCTGCTTGTTTTTGTCTGCTCCGAGGGAGGAATGGTTGCCTGTCTGTGGGCTGAGCAATAGGCCCTAGAATTCTGGCTTTTCCTTATGTAGCCGGAACCGATCCTCCTGTTTCAGCACCCTCTTCTTTTCCTTCATTTAGCTTTCTCCAGTTCCCGGGCTTTCCTGGAGTTATCTGGCCCTGTAGGTTGGTCTTTTCTTCTCCCTACCCCCCAGAGTCTTATTGAGATATAATTGGCATACTTCGATGTATAGATTTAAGGTATATAGCGTGATGGTTTATGTATGTTGTAAAATGATTACTGCAATAGATTGTAACTGTTTGCAACCCCATGAACTAATACAGCTCCATGGAGTTCTCCAGGCCAGAATACTGGAGTGGGGAGCCTTTCCCTTCTCCAGGGGATCTTCCCCAGCCAGGGATAGAACCCAGGTCTCCCACATTGCAGGCGGATTCTTTACCTGCTGAGCCACGAGGAAAGCCCCATTAAAAAGGAGAGACAACATCTCTCCTTTGGATGAGAACTCTCAGAATGGACTCACCTCACAGCTCTCCCATCTCATACGCCAGTGTGAGCCGTGGTCACCGTGCTGTACCATCCCTAGTGCTTACTTGCTTATTACTGGAAGTTTGTCCTCTCTGAGCATTTTCCTCCAGCTCCCCCTCCTATCACATGGCCTTTTCTTCTTGACCTCTACTTTGTAGAACACTTGTGTTTCAGCTTTTCCTGATGCTAATCAGTTACCCCTTACCTGCTTTTTATAATATTTTCTAACATTTTTATTGGCATGTCTTATCTGTGATTGTTGCCTTTTCTATCTTCTTTGTGATTGTAGATTTATACTTTAACTATCTTGTATTTCAGTGGGACTTTGGAAAGGACTGGAAAAATAGCCATATGTTTTATTGACTATGTTTAACTGGAATTATACGCTTTAGGAAAGTAAGGTGCTGGAAGGAACAAGAGATAGCATTAATGGGTAAGAAGATGCAGGGTTTGTGAGGTCAGGACAAAGGAGCAGTCATCAACGTGTGTATTGAAGTGTCAAGTATTTAGGTGAGGGGTCAGTTCAGCTCAGTCGCTCAGTCGTGTCGGACTCTTTGCAACCCCATGAACCGCAGCATGCCAGGGCTCCCTGTCCATCACCAACTCCCCTCCAGGAGTCCATAGATGGAGACGAATGCTAAGATGATTAAGAAAGGCAGGAGAATGGGCACAGGAAAGGGGGCTAGGGAAGGGTGACATTGAGAAGAAGTGGTTTAAGTGGGTAGTGTTGCCTTTCAAAGAGGAAACCTTGAGATATAATGGCTGAACAATGGTTGGAAACCCAAAGAAAAACAAGGAGTATGTCAGCTTTTCCTCTTAATGCTGAAAATGCATCATTTATTCTTCCTAAAAGTAAAGTTCAATATATCAATTTTTTCTTTAGCGCATTAGGTTTTTCGTGTTATATCAAAAAAAAATTTTTCCTGATCCAAAGGTGTTTTCTCCTGTGTTTGCATCTGGAAGTTTTATACTTTCATGCATTTATATTTATGTCTATGACCCATTTTTAGTTAACTTTTGTATATGGGACAAGTTATAGATTAAAGTCAGGGTTTTTTTTTTTTGTTAATGGATATCCATTTATTCCATCAACATTTTTAGAAAGGATTAAGCTTTCTTTACTGAATTACTCTTTTATTTTGTTGAAAATCAGTTGACCGTAATGAGTGAGTCTATTTCTACACACTTGATCTGTTCTACTCGTTTCTTTATCTACCATGACACCAGTAACACTATTTGGTTACCGTGACTTTCTAGTAATCTCAAAGATAGATAGGATAATTTGTCTCTGTGTTTTTTCCCCCAAAATTGTTTTGACTATTTTAATTCCTGTGCATTTCCATATGTATTTTAGAACAACTCATCAATTTTTTAAAAAGAGGCTACTGAATTTTTATTGGAATGCATTAAATATATATATATAGGTAAGTTTCGGGAAAATGTATATCTTAACAGTATTGGAGCTTTACAATACACCATATACATCATAAACATGGTGTATCTTCTTTTTCTGAATAATCGTACAGTTTTCAGTGTATAGACCTTTCAGATTTATGTGTATTTCATATTTTTGGATGTTCTTATAAGTAGCATTTTCTCTAATTTTCCATTTTCCACTGTTGATTGTTATTATATATGTCAATCTCATAATGTAAACTTTGCAAAACGTTCTTATTTGCCCTTTCCTCGTAGATTCTTTTGACTTTTCTACATAGATGATATCTGTAAATAAAGAGAATTTTAGTTCTTCTTTTCCAATTTGGATGCCTTTTATTTATTTTTCTTGCCTTCTAACGATAGCTAAAACCCCAGTGCAAAATTCAATAGAAGTATTGACAGCAGACAACTGTGTCTTGTTCCTGATTTTAGGGGAGAAGCATTGTCTCTCAGTATTAGTTATGATGTTAACTTTGGTAGATATCTTCTATATGCTTGTGAAAATTCCCTTCTATTCCTGCTTAGCTAAGACTTTGTTCATTAACATTGGATTTTGTCAACTGGTCTGTCTTCTGCTTAGATGATTATGTTGTTTTTTCCTCTCAGTTTGATAATATGTTGAAATGTATTCATTGATTTTCAGGTGTTTGAAACATTTGATGATTGCTAAAAAAAAAAAGAAGAACAAAATGCGACTTGTATTCTTACATTAAATCCCACTTCATCTTTTTTTGTATTATCCCTTTTTTATATTACTGGATTCAATTTGCTAAAAATTAATTTTTGGAGACTTTTTTTTATCAGTGTTGCTGAGGGATTTTGATCTAGAGTCCCTTTTGTTTTAGTATTGTCTGGTTTTGCTATCAGTAATGCTGGCTTCATTATACAAGTTGGGAAGTATTTTCTCTTCTTCAGTTTTCTGAAGAAGTTTATGTAGAATTGGTTTTATTTCTTACTTAGATGTTTGATAGAATTCACCAGTGAAATAATCTTGGTCTAGAGTTTTCTTTAGGAAAAGGTTTTTAGTTATAAATTTAATTTTTAAGGTAGAGAGCTATTCAGATTATCTTTTTCTTCCTGAGTGAACGAACTTTGGTGCCTTTTGGGAATTTGTTCATTTTTTTCTACGTTGTCCATTAATTTTTAGTGTTGTTTATTATTTTTCCTTATTGTCTTTTCCTATTTGGAAAATCTGTAGTGGTCTTATCTCTTTCATGCCTGACATTGGTAATTTATGTCTTTTTTTTCCCCCCTGATCAGACTGGTTAGAGATTTCTCATTTTTACTGATGTTGTCTGGGAACCAGTTTTTGATTTCATTCATTGTCTCTATTGATATTGTTTTCTATTGCATTGATTTCTGCTCTGAAATCTGTTAATTTTTTCCCACTTAACCTGGGCTTCATTTACTTTTTCTTCTCTGAGTTAATAAAGCAGAAGTTGGGATTAAGACCGTCTTCTTCTGTCGTGTTCTCAGTTTTCTCAGTAGTGTTTTAGCTGCCTTTCCAAAATTTTTTTTTTCAGTTCGGAATACATTTTAGTTTCACTTTTGATTTCTCCCTTGACCCATGTAGTCTTTTAAAGTCTATTATTTAGTTTCCAAGAAGTTTTTTCTTTTAAGAGATATTTTTGTTATTAATTTCAAATTTAGTTCCACTGTTTTCCAAGATCTAATTTTATATGACTCAAATCCTTGTAAATTTATGGATGCTTGTTTCATGGCCCAGAGTATGGTCTGCCTTGGTGACTCTTTGATGTGTACTTGATGTTCTGCTCTTGTTGTTTGCAGAATTCTGTAAATGAGAGGTCAAGATGGTTGATACTAGTTTCTTTACTCATTTCTGTGTTCCTGTCATATCAATATTGAGAGGGGGCGTTGAAACCTCTGATTATGGTTGTGACTGTCTGTTTCTCCCTGCAGTTGGGTCAGTTTTTATTTAATGTCTTTTGAATCTCTGTTACAAAGTACATAGTTATTTAGAGTTGTTCCCTTTTTTGACAAATGAATTAATCTTTTCCCCTTCCTCCCTCCCTTCCCTCCTGCCCCTTTTTCTTGTTAGGATAGTTTTTTGTTTGTTTGTTTTAATTGCAGTGACACCGGTGCACCGTGATCATCACCGTGTCTCGTATCATCTGCTGGCGTGTAACTGACCCCTCACCCTTTTCACTGACACCCGAACCTTCTTTCCGTTTGACACCTCCAGTCTGTTACTGCGAGTCTTGTTTCCTTTGTTCGTTTGTTTTGTTTTTTCAGATTCCACATTTAAGTGAAATCATAGGGTGTTGGTCTTTCTCTGAGTGACTGACTTCAGTTTGCATAATAGCCCCACAGCCCATCCATGCTGGCATAGATGGCAGCATTTCCTTCCCTTCTGTGACTGAGAAGTACTCTGTCGTGCATAAGTACACATCTCCTTTATCTCTTCATCCCCTGACGGACACTTCGGTGATTTCCATGTCTGACTGTTTTAAACAGTGTTACAGTGAACATGAGGAGGCTTCTATCTCTTTAGGTGTTTTTGTTTACTTTAGATAAATATCCCAAAGTGGAATAACTAGATCATATGGTTCTAGTACCATATGAAGTGTGTTATTAATTACTTGAGGAACGTTCGTATTATTTTACATAGTGGCTACACTAAATTACATTTTCACTCACAGTGTATAAGAGTTCCCTTTTCTCTTAAACATTTCCAATACTTGTTATTTCTTGTCTTTTTCATAATAGCCAGTCTGACAAATATGTGATTCTGACAAAATTGTAGTTTTGATTTGCATTTTCCTAATAGTTGGTGATGATGAGCATCTCTTTATGTACCTCTTCCTACTTTAGAGTTGGATTTTGTTGTTGTTTAGTTGTATAAATTCTTTATATGTTCTAGATATTAGGGCCTTATTGGATGTATGATTTGCAAATATTTTCTCCTATTCTGTAGGTTGACTTTTTGTTCGGTTTATGGTTTCCTTTGCTGTACCGAAGCTTTTTGATGTAGTCTTGTTTATTTTTGCTTTTGTTGCCATTACCTTTGAATCAGATCCAAAAATATCTCTGAGAGTGATGAAAAGGAACATAGTTACTATGTGTTTCTCTAGGAGTTCTATGATTTCTGATTTTACGTTCAAAATGAAATGTTTAATCCATTTTGAGTTGATTTTTATGTATGGTGTGAGATAGTAATCCAGTTTTATTATCTTGCATGTGACTGTTGGGTTTTCCCAGTACTCTTTATTGAAGAGATTGCCCTTTCCCATTGCATATTCTTGCCTCCTTTGTTGTAAATTCAGTTTAGTTCAGTTGCTCAGTTGTGTCCGACTCTTTGCAACCCCATGGACTGCACCACTCCAGGCCTGTGTGTCTATCGCCAACTCCTGGAGTTTACTCAAACTCATATCCATTGAGTCAGTGATGCCACGCAGCCATCTCATCCTCTGTCGTCCCCTTCTCCTCCTGCCCTCAATCTTTCCCAGAATCAGGGTCTTTTCAAATGAGATAGTTCTTCCCATCAGGTGACCAAAGTATTGGAGTTTCAGCTTCAGCATCAGTCCTTCCAATGAACATTCAGGACTGATTTCCTTTAGGATGGACTGGTTGGATCTCCTTGCAGTCCAGGGGATTCTCAAGAGTCTTCTCCAACACCACAGTTCAAAGGCATCAATTCTTCGGCGCTCAGCTTTCTCTATAGTCCAGCTCTCACATCCATACATGACTATTGGAAAAACCATAGTTTTGACTAAATGTATCTTTGTTGACAAAGTAAGGTCTCTGATTTTTAATATGCTGTCTAGGTTGGTCATAACTTTCCTTTCAAGGAGCAAGAGTCTTTTAATTTCATGGCTGCAGTCACCATCCGCAGTGATTTTGGAGCCCAGAAAAATAAAGTCAGCCACTGTTCCCACTGTTTCCCCATCTATTTGCCATGAAGTGATGGGACCGGATGCCATGATCTTAGTTTTCTGAATGTTGAGTTTTAAGCCAACTTTTCACTCTCCTCTTTCACTTTCATCAAGAGGCTCTTTAGTTCTTCTTCGCTTCCTGCCATAAGGGTGGTGTCATCTGCATATCTGATGTTGTTGCTCTCTCTCCCGGCAGTCTTGTTGTAAATTAGTTGTCCATTTACCTGTGGGTTTATTCCTGGGCTCTCTGTTCTGTTCCATCGATCCATGTGTCTTATGCCAGCATCATATTTTCACTGGTATGGTTTGAAATCAGGGAGCATGATGCCCACAGCTTTGTTTGTTCATTCCTCCCTCCCTTCCTTCCTCGAGATTGCTTTGGCTATTTGGGGACTTTGATCCCATACAAATTTTAGAATTATTTATTCTAGTCTGTGCACAGTGCTGTTAGCATTTTGGTAGAAATTGCTTGATATTATTTCAAGCAACTTATTGAGACTTGTTTTGTGGTCCAGCATGTGGCCAGATCTTGAGAGTGTTCTACGTGCCCTTGAGGAGAATGTGTGTTCTGCTGCTTTGCGGTGGAGTGTTCTGTGTATTTCTCTCAAACCAGTCAGGTCTAATGCTTCGTTTCAAGCTGTTATTTCATTATTGATTTTCTGTGTGAATATCTATCCATTGATGTAAATGGGGTAGTCTCGAACAATCATTGTATTGCTGTCAAATTTTCCATTTGGGTCTGTTAATAGTTGCCTTATATATTTAAGTGTCCCTATGCTAGTCCATGGGGTCACAAAGAGTCGGGCACGACTGAGTGACTAACACACACACATGCTAGGTGTGTAATATTTACAAATGTTACATCCTCTGTTGAACTGACCCCTTTATATTATATAGTGCTTTTCTTTGTCTTCTGTTATGTTTTGTTTTAAAATCTGTTGTGTCTAATGTTGAGTATAGCTGTATGAGCCTCTTTTCATCTCTCTTTGCATGGAATATCTTCTTCCATCCCTCTGCTTTCCGTCTTCGTGTCCTTAAAGCTGAAATAAGTCTCTTCTTGGTGACATATAAGTTAGTCTTTTATTTTTTAATTTTTAAAAATTTATCCATTCAGCCAGCCCCTATCTTTTAACCGGATAATTTAGTCCAATTACATTGAAAATAAATATTAATAGGTATGTATTTATGTCATTCTGTTGTTTGTTTTCTGGCTGTTTTTGTAATTTCTCTCTGTTCCTTTCTTCATCTCTTGCTCATTTCTCTTGTGGTTTGATGAATATCTTTAGTGTTATGTTTAGATTCCATTCTCATCTTTTGTGTATCTACTATATTTTTTTGTGGTTACCATGAGGTTTATATATAATGATCTATATATATATAGTGGTCTAGTTTAACTTGGTAGCAACTTAAATTTGAACTCATTCTGAAAACTTGCATTTTTATTCCCCCCAGTCATGTTTTATGTTTTTGATGTCATCTTTACATCTTTTTGTGTGTCCTTTAACTAATTCTGTGGTTTTATTTAATTTTGCTACTTTATCGTGTAACCTTCTTACCAGTAGTTGTGGTTAATCTGCTGCTTTTGCCGTGTATTTGCTCTTACCAGTGAGGGTTTTGCTCTCATGTTTTTCTTTGGTTAGTGCCGGTTCTGTTCAGCTTAAAGAAGACCCATTAATGTTTCTTATGAGCTTTGTTAAGTGGGGATGAACTCTTTTTCACTGTTGTTTGGTCACTAAGTCATCTCCGACTCTTTTGCAACCCTGTGGACTGCAGCCTGTCAGGCTCCTCTGTCAATGGAATTTCCCGGGCAAGAATGCTGGAGTGGGTTGCCATTTCCTCCTCCAGAGGACCTTCCTGACCCTTTTCAAACCTGCACCTCCTGCACTGGCGATGAGTTCTTTACCACTGAGCCACCAGGGAAGCCGGATGAACTCCTTTAGCTTTTGCTTATTTAGAAGACTTTTTTTTTTTAATCTCCCCTTCAGTTCTGAATGATAGAGTGTTCTTGGTTGTAGGTTTTCCCCTGTCATCACTTTAAATATGTTCTGTTATTCCCTTTTGACTTGCAGAGTTCCTTCTGGAACATCAGCAGGTGGTCTTGTGGGAGTTCCTGTTTATACAGAAAGTTGTTTTTCTCTTGCAGCTTTTAAGATTCTCTGTTTATCTTTACCTTTGTTGATGTTTTGATTTATTGTGTTCATCTTGTTTGGCACTTTCTTTGCTTCCTGGATCTGAATGTTTTCTTCCCCAGGTTGTGGGATTTTATGGTCGCTATTTTTCAAATAATTTTTCTGCCCCTTAGTCTCCTCCCTCTGGGGCTCCCGATGATGTGGATGTTATTCTGCTTGAAGTAGTCTCGTAGGTCTTGCTCTCTTCACTTTCTAAAATTCTTGTTTCTTTTCGTTGCTTGTCTGGGTGAGTTCAGCTGCCCTTCCAGGTTGCTGTTCTGTTGTTCTGGTTTATCTCGTCAGCTCTTGAACCCCTCTCGTGTATTTTTCAGTTCAGTTATTGTGTTCTTTGGTTCTGTGGCATCCGTGTAATGTTTTAAAATACTTTCTGTCTATCCATTGTAGCTCTCCCCATGTTCCTCCATTCTTTTTTGGAGTTCAGTAAGCATCTCTTTAACTCTGTATCACACATCCTGCTTATATCTGTTATGTTAAAGTCTTTCTCTGAGGTTTTATCTTACTCTTTTGGTTGGAATATATTCCTGTTTTTGTTTTTTTTTCCTTCTTTTGCTTGACTCTGTGTAACTGTTTTATGTATTAGATAGAAAAGCTCCCTCTCCGTCTTGAAGAACCAGGCCTTATGTAAGAGAGGGCTGTCCTCATTCAGCCATGCTCCAGCTCTTGATTGTCTCTGCGTCCTATGTGCTTGTCTAAGTGTCTGATTTATTCTTGATAACTCTCACTTGTCTAGGGTGTGCCAAGACCTGTCAGTGTTCTAAAGGGAGTGATGTCAGTCAGCGCCTAGATTCAGGCTGATAGGAAGCCTATTTCTCAGACAATAGCTTTTGAAGTAATCAGATAGATACATAAAGTCTTACAGGACAAGGACTGTATACCCTGCCGACCTCCAGACCAAGTCCCAGAGGTGTCCCCTTGGAGGCAGTTGGAAGAACTGGGGTTTCAGATGAGTGCACGTGCTTCTTTCTGGGAGGTACCAGCATGCTGTCGTGAGGATGCGACAGTGCGCAGATGCTGTTTCCTTGCTTATGCTCCTAAGGAGAACCTATACAGCCTTTAGGTGTATTGCAGACATGAAACCTCCCGTTCAGGTTGAAGTCCGGGATGATTAATGGGGTCTTTTTCATGTGCAGACCGGGGGTGTTTACCTTTGCTCTTTATGTAGTGTCCTGGGTGTAGTATTTTGCCCAGAACTGTCTTTCTGACCATTCGAGTCCTGTGGGGCCAGGAGCGAAAGCTCCTCTGGCCCCCAGAACCGAGCAGTCAGGAGGGCTCCTTCGAGAGTGTTAGTGCGGCTGTGCGAGAGTGCTGGGCAGGGGCTTGCCCCCAATTTAGGGAGGCTGGGAAGGAGAGAGTGCTGGGGCAAGGGCACGCCTGTGGTTTTCCCCATCACGGGGGGTGGGTGGGATAAATGGTGGAACAGGGCATGCCCCCTGCTTTAGGGAGGCCCGTGGTGAGCTCTGTGGGTGGGGCGGGCTCTTGGCTTTAGACAGATGGTTTGCTCGCCCCCTTGCAGCAGCAAGGTGGAGTCAGAGTGCAGAAACCCAGGAGGAAAAACCCCAGGTAATCTGACCCTCCAGCAGAGGAGCAGCCACATCTCCTTGAGGTATAATCGTCACTTTTCAAACTGGCCTCTGTGCTGGTTCCTGGAACCAGTGAGTCCGCACCTGAACCCCTTTATAGGAGGATCCCAGATCCACACAGCCCCTCCCCATCCATGTAAGCCCCGTTGGTTTCTAAAGCCAGGTATTTGGGGGCCTTGTCTCTCTGGCGCAGGTCCCAAGGGTTGGGGTGCGCAATGTGGGACCCTTATTGTGGAACAACCCATTCAGCTAGTTTACAGTTCTTTTTACTTGGAATTATTACATGTGTTATATGTTGCCAAATTCAGACTTCAATTGAAGAAAGTGGGGAAAACCACTAGGCCACTTAGATATGGTGGCCTAGTAATCAAATCCCTTATGATTATACAGTAGAAGCGACAGATAGATTCAAGGGAATAGATCTGGTGGACAGAGTGCCTGCTGAACTATGGACGGAGGTTCGTGACATTGTACAGGAGGCAGTGATCATTCCATCCCCACGGAAAAGAAATGCAAAAAGGCAAAATGGTTGTCTGAGGAGGCCTTATAAAAAGCTTTGAAAAGAAGAGAAGTGAAAGGCAAAGGAGAAAAGGAAAGATATACCCATTGGAATGCAGAGTTCCAGAGAATAGCTCGGAGAGAAAAGAAAGCCTTCCTCAGTGTTCAGTGCAAAGAAATAGAGGAAAACAATAGAATGGGAAAGACTAGAGATCTCTTCAGGAAAAATAGAGATAGCAAGGGAACATTTCATGCAAAGATGGGCTCGATAAAGGACAGAAATGGTATGGACCTAACAGAAGCAGAAGATATTAAGAAGAGGTGGCAAGAATACACAGAAGAATTATATAAAATAGATCATCACGACACAGATAATCACGATGGTATGATCCCTCACCTAGAGCCAGATGTCCTGGAATGTGAAGTCAAGTGGGCCTTAGGAAGCATCACTACAAACAAAGCTAGTGGAGGTGATGGAATTCCAGTTGAGCTATTTGAGATCCCAAAAGATGATGCTGTGAAAGTGCTGCACTCAATATGCCAGCAAATTTGGAAAACTTAACAGTGGCCACAGGACTGGAAAAGGTCAGTTTTCATTCCTATCCCAGACAAATGCCAAAGAATGCTCAAACTACTGCACAATTGCACTCATCTCACATGCTAGCAAAGTAATGCTCAAAGTCTTCCAGCCCAGTCTTCAACAGTACATGAACCGTGAACTTCCAGATTTAGAAAAGGATTTAGAAGCTGGATTTAGAGAAGGCAGAGGAACTGGAGATCAAATTGCCAATTTTGTTGGATCATTGAAAAAGTGAGAGTTCCATAAAAGCATCTACTTCTCTTTATTGACTATGCCAAAGCCTTTGAGTGTGTGGATCACCACAAACTGTGGAAAAGTTTTCAAGAGATGGGAATACCAGACCACCTGACCTGCCTCCTGAGAAATCTGTATGCAGGTCAAGAAGCAACAGTTAGAACTGGACATGGATGAACAGACTGGTTCCAAATCGGGAAGGAGTATGTCAAGGCTGTATATTGTCACCCCGCTTATTTAACTTATATGCAGAGCACATCATGAGAAACGCTGGGCTGGATGAAGCACAGCTGGAATCAAGATTGCCTGGAGAAATATCAGTAATCTCAGATATGCAGATGACACCACCCTTATGGCAGAAATTGAAGAAAAACTAAAGAGCCTCTTGGTGAAAATAAAAGAGGAGAGTGAAAAAGTTGGCCTAAAACTCAACATTTGGAAAACTAAGATCATGTCATCTGGTCCATCACTTCATGGCAAATAGATGGGGAAACAGTGGAAACAGTGACAGACTTTATTTTTTTGGGGCTCCAAAATCACTGCAGATGGTGACTGCAGCCATGAAATTAAAAGACCCTTACTCCTTGGAAGGAAAGTTATGACCAACCTAGACATCGTCTTAAAGAGCAGAGACATTACTTTGCCAACAAAGGTCCGTTTAGTCAAAGCTATGGTTTTTTCAGTGGTCATGTATGGATGTGAGAATTGGACTATAAAGAAGGCTGAGCACCAAAGAATTGATGCTTTTGAACTGTGGTATTGGAGAAGACTCTTGAGAGTCCCTTGGACTGCAAGGAGATCCAACCAATTCATCCTAAAGGAAATCTGTCCTGAATATTCATTGGAAGGACTGATGCTGAAACTGAAACTCCAATCCTTTGGCCACCTGATGCGAAGAGCTGACTCATTGGAAAAGACCCTGATACTGGGAAAGATTGAAGGCAGGAGGAGACCGGGACAACAGATGATGAGTTGGTTGGATGGCATCACCGCCTCAATGGATATGAGTTTGGGTGAACTCCGGAAGTTGGTGATGGACAGGAATGCCTGGCGTGCTGCAGTCCATGGGGTCGCAAGGAGTCGGACACGACTGAGCGATTGAACTGAACATGTGTGGTTGTAGATTTGGCATATCAAGGGGGAAGTGTGTTAAGGGTCTTCCTGTGCCACTGTTTTGGACCGACCTCCCCCTCTAGCTCTTTAATAACTGTATCAGTGAGTTAACTCACCCTCTCCTGGAGCTCTTTTGTTCCAGTGATATCATTGCCTCCTTCCTTCTTCCTCTGGCAGTGCCACTTCCTGTGTCACCAGTGTTTCAATTTAAATATGCCCGTGTATGCCAATTTTTCATCTTTTCATACTTTTCAAAACTCATATCTTGCTTTTACCCCCCACACCTGTGCTTAAGATGGAAGATTTGGAGAGAGAAAAGAGAGGAAGTACTTGAGTCAACTGCATGTTGAAAATGAGCAAGTCAACCATGAATCATCTGTCGTCGTTCAGTTTGAACCCTTTAAAATATTTTCCATGTCTGTACTTATGTATGTATTCTTTCTTTTAATTTTATGAGCCTGTGGAATGCCATCACAGTGACTTTTATTTTCCCTGTCTTCTATTATTTGCTGTTATTTCTGGACCAGCTGATTGACTGATTTCTCTCCTCATTTTGGGTTGTATTTTCCTGCATCTGCATACCCTTGATATCGGGCATGATGAATTTTACCTTGTTAGGTACTGAATAGTTTTACCTTTAAATATTCTTGAGCTTTGGGATGTGATGCGGTTGCTTGGACTCAGCTTGATCTTTTTGGCTCTTGGTTTTTACGTTTGTGTGGTGGACCAGCAGTGTGTGTGTAATCTTGGGTGGATTTGTCTCCTCTACTGGGGCAAGATTATTCTTAATATGCGAAGGATACTCCCTATATTATGAGGTTTTAAATTCTGGCTCTTAGGACCTGGTACCATTCCACTGAGCCCTGCACAGTGTTTCCTGTCGTGATCCTGTGGGCGGATTATTTCCCTGGCATAGAGTCCTTTCCTCACGCCCTGACCTGGTCAGTGGTCAGCTGACACCGGTGGCGGCGGGCCTCTGCAGATCTCCGGAGTCTCTCTTCGTGCCACGCTCTTCTCCAGTCCTCCATCCTTGTCTCTTTACCAGTTCGCTGCCTGCACTGGTGTCTCTGTGCTCGGGGCAGTCTGACTCGTGGAGACCGCTGAGTTCTGCCTGGCTCTTCTCCCTCGAGCCATGTCCTGGACGTTTTCAGCACTCAGTAGACTCGGCTAATCCTCGTGTCCTGGACATTTTCAGCACTCCGTAAACTAGGGTAATCTTGAGGTTCAGTTCATTTATTTATTGTTCACTGCCCTTACTCGCTTGGTGCCCAATGACTTAATGCTATTTCTTATACTTTTGTCCAACTTTTAGTTGTTTTATGCAAGAGGATAAGTTCCTCTTATTCCCCTTGCTTGTTCCCCTATCTTGACAGAAGCAGAAATCTTGTAGCTTTACTTTTTGTCTTTACTTGAAAACATTAAAATGTGCAACAGCATTTCAAGAATAGAACAAAGATTCCCCTATGAACTGTACTGTTTATTAATTGTTAGCATTTTGCCATGTTTGCTCTGTAGTTCCCTTTCTCTCTGTATATAATTTGTGTTTTATATATATATATATGTATATATGTACATTTTTCTGAATGATTGGCAGGTTGGTTGAAGACATCGTGTCTCTTCATTTTTAAATACTTAAACATTTTTTTCTAAGCGCACATTCACAATGTAATGATTGGGGTCTGGGAAGTATAGCATTATTTCCATGCTGTTATCAGAATTATATTGCATGTCTAGCTTTTGTCGACTTTTCCAGGAAGGTCCCTTTTCGGCAGAGAATTTTTTTTATTCTGATTCAGGATCTGATCGAGAGTCACTCATTGCATTTAGTTGTTAGGTTTCCTCAGTTCCTTTAATCTGGAACATGTCGGTGAGAAGTCACACTCTGTGCTTTGGTACTTTTTCTTAAATTTATTTTGAAGTGTGTACATTCTCTCTTTAATCCTGAGGGCATGGTTTTGTGTGTGTGTTTTTTTTTTTTATGTTTTCACTGTATTGCTTTTGGAAAAATACTGGGTGATAGAAGCCTAGGTAGGCATGTTTGCTTTCAGTTACCTGGAGTGTTTTCCTAAGATTCTTTGAATACTCTCTATTTCCTGGCATACTAAAATGTTCCATGCTCATCTTTTGAATGTTCCTTTTCCAGTCCTTCAGTAAACCCTTTCCCCAAGGGATCCCGATTCCTTTTTAAAGAATATTTGTTGTTGCTATTCAGTCAGTAAGTCGTGTCTGACTCTTTCGTGACCCCACGTACCGTAGCTCACCAGACTCCCCTATCCTTCACTGTCTCCTGGAGTTTGCACAGATTCATGTCCATTGAGTCGATGGTGCTATCTAACCGTCTTATCTCCTGCTGCCTGCTCCTCCTCCTGCCTTCATCTTGCCCAGCATCAGGGTCTTTTCCAATGAATTGACTCTTCCCATCAGGTGGCAAAAGTATTGGAGTTTCAGGTTCAGCATCAGTCCTTCCAAAGCATTGATTTCCTTTGGGATTCACTAATTTGATCTCCTTGCAGTCCAAAGGACTCTCAGGAATCTTATCCAGCACTGTAATTCAAAAGTATCAATTCTTCAGCACTCAGCCTTCTTTATGGTCCAACTTTCACATCCTTACCTGACTGCTAGAATAAACCATAACTTTTGGTGTTGGAGAAGACACTTGAGAGTCCCTTGTATAGCAAGGAGATCCAACCAGTCCATCCTAAAGGATATCAGTCCTGAATATTCATTGAAAGGACTGATGCTAAAACTGAAACTCCAATACTTTGGCCACCTGATGTGAAGAGCTGACTCACTGGAAAAGACCCTCATGCTGGGAAAGATTGAAGGCAGGAGGAGAAGGGGACAACAGAGGATGAGATGGTTGGATGGTATCACTGACTCAGTTGACATGAGTTTGAGTAAACTTTGGGAGTTGGTGATGGACAGGGAGGCCTGGTGTGCTGCCCTGCATTGGGTGGCAAAGAGTTGGACATGACTGAGTGACTTAACTGAACTAGAATGGGACATGATCCAGTTGTCTGGTGGTTAGCACAGCCCTTCTTGGGAATTGGGATGAGGGTTGACCTCATCCCAGTTCTTTAAGACACATTCCTGGAAATTTCTAGGTCATTTCTAGGTCAAAGTGTAAATATCTTTGCAGTGTTGTTATATATTGTCACCGTAAATATAAATTTCCTCTGTAGCCGTTGTACCATTTTGTGTATCTAGCAGGAATACATGAAACTACCAGCTTCTACTTGATCTAGGCAAGAGAGGAATTTTTATTAATCTGGTAGGTAGAAATGATAGCTAGTATAGCTTAAATTTTTATTTCTCTAATTATGCATGAAATTGAACATCTCTCTTTATTTTGACAGCTGTTTTAGTTTGAATACCTGTTTTATTTTATGCTAATGTGAATTTTACTTTTGTGTTTCTTTATTTATGTAAAATTACACCTGCCAGAAATAAAAGGCATCCAAATGGGGAAGGAGAAAGTCAAGTTGCCTCTGTTTGTGGAGGACATGATATTATATATAGAGAATAATAAAAATAATACCAAGAAACTAATAGAACTAATAGGCAAATTCAGTAAAATATATTTTGCTTCTGTATACTAATGATGAAGTATTTGAAAAAGAAAGACAGGAATCCCATGTACAATGTCATAAAAGTTAAAATCCTTAGTAACAAATTGGACCAAAAAGGGAAAGGCCTGTGCACTGAAAGTTATAAGACTCTGAAGAAAGAAACTGAAGGAGATGCAAAAGTGGAAAGACGTTCTGTGCCAATGAGATGGGATAGTTGGTACTTTCAACACGTCCTTACTGCCAAAAGCCAGCTACTGATTTAATGCAACTTCTATCAAAATTCCAATGGCATTTTTCACACAGAAAAACAGTCCTAAAATTCATATGGAATCACAAAGACCCCAAACAGCCAAAATAATTCTGAGAAAGTAGAATAAATCTAGATACATTACTCTTCCTAATTTTAAAATTTATTGCAAAGGTGTGATAATGAAAACAGTGTGGTACTGGCTTAGAACCAGAGACCTAGATCAATGGAACAGAATTGATAGCCCAGAAAGAAACCCATTCCTTGTCAACTCAAATTTGACAAGGAAGCCAAGAATGGTCTTTTGCAAAAGGATGAAGTATGTCTCACACCACCCATAATAATTTAACTGGAATGGACAAAAAGCTTAAATGTAAGACGTGAAACTGCAAAACTGCTAGAAAAAAAAAGGAATAAAAAAAACCTTGACATTGTTCTTGGCAGAAGTTTTTGAAAAAGACACAAAAACTCAAGCAGCAAAAGCAAAAAATAAATCAGCAACAAAAGCATTTATGAAAACCTTCTATGTAGCAAGAAATTATCAGCAGAATGAATAGGATGCCAATTGAATGGGAGAAAATATTTACAAAATGTCTGTTTGATAAGGAGTTAATATATAAGGAACTCATTTTACTCGAGCAAAAATCAAGTCATCCAATTAAAAAATCATCATGTCCACATGAGATACTCCCTTTGTCTCCCTTTTAATCCACAACAAGTTGAAAAAATCTGTAACTCAGCAAATGTGCCTCTGTCCAAAGCACTTTGATGCTGGAGAATCCCTCATGTCTGTCCATCTCAAGGTGGGCGTCTGGGAACACACAGAGACGGTGGCGGGAGAACGCGGTAGGCAGTGCTGTGACCCCAGAGCCCTGGCCACCGTCTGAGCCACAGCCCCAGAGAGCCTGGTGGCGTCGGGCTCAGCAGAGAAGGCAGCAGCTCCCTGGCTGCAGAGCTGTCCCCAGCTCCCAGCGGCAGCAGCAGGGACCGTGGAGCCCGCAGCCTCATCTGTGCAGCTTTAAAAGTGCCCACCATTCCGCCTCTGCCCCCTGTGCCCACAGTGGCAGGACCTGGGCACCCTACAGCCCGGTCACAGTAGACCCTGGCTTCCCTCCACACATACCCTCCCCACCAATGGCAGCAGAACCTACCACTCAAGACACTCTGAAGGCGCTGGAGGCACCTGACACCCTGGTTTCCCAGGGGGTGATCCTGTTGACCCCGGCAGTGGTAAGGCATCAGCAGCCGTGCAGGCACAAACAGTGACATCTAGCGGACTGGGTGGTACCTGTCAGCGGGCGGTGGCAAGTGGAGAGCGCCAACTCTCAGATACACCAGGGGCAGCTCAGGTGGGACAAGCCGGAAACTTGCGCTCTTGTGCCCCCTACTGTAAAGCAGCTGTCATGAAGAAACGCGGGGAGCTACAAGGAAATGCAGAGAGGCAGTTCTGGGAGCTCAGGAATAAAATGGAAGAACACAGGCAATACGTTAGCAGAGAGATTGAAACTCTAAAAGGAACCAAGCAAATTCTGAAGTGAAATCAATAAAGGAGATGAAGAACTCTCTCGAAAGAATTGGAAGTTGAACAGACTATAGGGAAGAGAGAACTACCAAGTCCAAAGACAGAAATCTAGAAATGATACAGTTAGCAGAGGAGAGAGCATTAAGATCTTAAAAGAAATTCTGTGAGAAATACCCATTTCTATTAGAAAGGGAAACATTAGAATACTAGGTATCCCAGAGGGAGATGAGAGGGGAATGGGAGCAGAGATTTTAATTAGAGAAATAACAACTGAGAACTCCTAAACTTGGGGAAGGAGCTGGTTACATGACACAAAGAGAACTTATAGCCTCAATGCAAAATGACCTTCTCCAAGACAACTGTGTGAACTGTGGTGTTGGAGAAGACTCTTGAGAGTCCCTTGGACTGCAAGGAGATCCAGCCAGTCATCCTAAAGGAAATCAGCCCTGAATATTCATTGGAAGGACTGATGCTGAAGCTGAAACTCTAATATTTTGACCACCTGATGAGAACTGGCTCATTGGGAAAGACCCTGATGTTGGGAAAGATTGAGGGCAGGAGGAGAAGGGGATGACAGAGGATGAGATGGTTGGATGGCATCACCGCCTCAATGGACATGAGTTTGGGTAAACTCCAGGAGTTGGTCATGGACAGGGAGACCTGGCGTGCTGCAGTCCATGGGGTTGTAAAGAGTCAGACACGACTAAACTGAACTGAAGACCCATTAAAATTCTCCAAAGTAAATGCAAAAGAACCCCCCCAAAAACCCACTACCAACAACAATGTTAAAGGTTTCCAGGGAAAAAAAGGATGTTAACCTTCAAAGGAGCACACATTTGACCATCAACAGATTTCTCAGCAGAAACTCTACATGCTTGGAGAGAATGGGATGACATACTCAGAATACTGAAATATGAAAGGTGTCAGCCAACAATACTACATTCAGCAGAGTTTTTCTTCAGATATGAAGGAGAAATAAAGTCTTTCCTAGAGTTCATTACCACTGCTGGGAGAAATATCAATAATCTCAGATATGCAGATGACACTACCCTTTTGGCAGAAAGTGAAGAGGAACTCAAAAGCCTCTTGATGAAAGTGAAAGAGGAGAGTGAAAAGATTGGCTGGAAGCTCAACATTCAGAAAACAAAGATCATGGCATCTGGTCCCATCACTTCATGGGAAATAGATGGAAAAACAGTGGAAACAGTGTCTGACTTTATTTTTGTGGGCTCCAAAATCACTACAGATGCTGGTTGCAGCCATGAAATTAAAAGACGCTTACTCCTTGGAAGGAAAGTTATGACCAACCGTGATAATATATTAAAAAGCAGAGACATTACTTTGCCAACAAGGGTCCGTCTAGTCAAGGCTATGGTTTTTCCCGTGGTCATGTATGGATGTGAGAGTTGGACTGTGAAGAAAGCTGATCGCCGAAGAATTGATGCTTTTGAACTGTGGTGTTGGAGAAGACTCTTGAGAGTCCCTTGGACTGCAAGGAGATCCAACCAGTCCATTCTAAGGGAGATCAATCCTGGGTGTTCATTGGAAGGACTGATGCTAAAGCTGAAACTGCAATACTTTGGCCACCTCATACGACGAGTTGACTCACTGGAAAAGACTCTGATGCTGGGAAAGGTTGGGGGCGGGAGGAGAAGGGGACGACCGAGAATGAGATGGCTGGATGGCATCACCGATTTGATGGACATGAGTTTGAGTGACCTCCGGGAGTTGGTGATGGACAGAGAGGCCTGGTGTGCTGTGATTCATGGGGTTGCGGAGAGTCGGACACGACTGAGCGACTGAACTGAACTGAACTGAAGTGAAACCTGCTTTATAAGAAATGTTGAAAGGAGCTCTTCCCCTGAAACAAAAAGGCAGAATGCATGAAAGTATGACTAAGGTGATAAATAGAATCAGGAAATTGCAACCCTATCAAAATAGGTTGTTAAACATTTAATTACTAGATAAAGGTTGGGGGGAGAAACAGTAAGAAATAACAATAAATCTATGGCTACCTCAATTTAGTAATAAACTCACAACATGAAATGGGTAATTTGAGACAACAAAATACAAAAGTGGAAGAAGGGAAGGAAGGAACCCATGTAAGCAAATGAAAACTATCCAGCAGAAAAAGGACTGTTTTATCTATGAGATGTTTTATGCAAATCTCATGGTAAACAGAAAACAAATCTAGAGCAGAGACATGAAAAACGAACTTTTTTTTTTAAAGGAAACTGAGAAAAATTTCATGGAAAGTCACCAAACTAAAATGGCAGACAGAAAAGCTTGGAAAAAGAAACATTGGAGATACAGAACAACCAGAAATCAAAAGATGGCAGTACTAAGTATTGACAAACCTTCAGCTAGACTCACTAGGGAAAAAAAGAAAACTCTGGTAATAAAAATTGGAAATGAAAGAGGAGAAATAGCAGTGGATACCACAGAAATACAATGGACTATAAGAAAATTTTGTGAACTGCTATCCACTAACAAATTGGACAACCTAGAAGCAGTGCACAGTTTTTTCAATCATACCATACACTCTTCCAAGGTTGAATCACAAAGAAAAAGCAAATTGGAATAAACAGATCAACAGGAAGAAGATTGAGACAGTAATAAAAAGTATTTGAAAAAACAAAGTCCAGAACCAGACTGCTTCACTGTTAATTCTACCAAACATTCAAATTCTCCTCAAATTCTCCCAAAAAATTGAAGAGGAGAGAATGCCTCAACTCATTTTATGAGGCTGACATTACTTGAATCTGCAAATCAGACAGGAAACACCAAGAAAATTACAGGATATATCTCTGATGAGCATAGATGCAGAAGTCATCAACAAAATATTAGTCAACCAAATGAACAATACAGCTGACCCTTGAAAGCACAGGTTTTGAACTTCATGGATCCACTTATACATGGCTTTTTTCCCTGTCGTACAGACAACACTATGTGGTGTACAGTTGGTTGAATCCACTGGTGTGGAAGCGTGGATATGGAGGGCCAGCTATGGGAATCGAGTATCTAGCAGGTTTTGGTGTCTGTGGCAAATCCTAGAACCAATCCCCCAATCCCTTTTGGATACTACAGTTGTACGTTAAGAGAAGGATCATGTACCATAATCAAGTGTGATTTATTCCAGGGATGCAAAGATGGTTTGACACCACAAATCAATCAATGTGATTCATCCCATTAACAAAATAATGGATTAAAATCGTATGATCATCTCAATTGATGCAACAGAACATTTGACAAGACTCAGAACCCATTTATGATAAAAACTCTCAATAAAATGTGTATAGAAGGAATGTACCTCAGTATAGTAAAGGGCATGTATGACAAATCCACAGCTTCCCTGGTGGCTCAGCTGGTAAAGAATCCACCTGCAATGTGGAAGACCTGGGTTTGATCCCTGTGTTGTGAAAATCCCTTGGAGAAGGGAAAGGCTACCCACTCCAGTATTCTGGCCTGGAGAATTCCATGGGTTTGCAAAGAGTTAGACACAACTGCGGAGAAGGCAATGGCAAGCCACTCCAGTACTCTTGCCTGGAAAATCCCATGGACGGAGGAGCCTGGTGGGCTGCAGTCCGTGGGGTTGCTACGAGTCAGACACAACTGAGCGACTTCACTTTCACTTTTCACTTGCACACATTGGAGAAGGAAATGGCAACCCACTCCAGTGTTCTTGCCTGGAGAATCCCAGGGACGGGGGAGCCTGGTGGGCTGCCGTCTATGGGGTCACACAGAGTCGGACACGACTGAAGTGACTTAGCAGCAACAGCAGACACAGCTGAGTGACTTTCACTTTCACAGCAAATCCACAGCTTATATTCACAGGTGAAAAAGATCTCTAAGATCAGGAACAAGGTGATGATGCTCACTTTCACACTTTTATTCAACAAAGTATCAGAAGTCCAAACCACAGCAATCAATCAAAAGCAAGAAATAAAAAGCATCCAAATTAGAAATGAAGACATAAATCCATCACTGTTTGTGAATTCTATGCTGTTATATATAGAAAACCCTAAAGACTCCATAAAAAAACCTTAGAAATAATTAATGAATACAATAAAGTTTCTGGGTACAAAGTCAGTGAAAAGCAAATTTTTTTGTGTGTTCCTATATGCTAACGACCAACTCGCAGGATAAGAAGTTGAGAGTCCCATTTACAATTGAAACAAACAGAATACTGAGGAGTAAATTTATTCTAGGATGTGAAACATGTACAGTGAAAACTGGTAGATGTTATGGGAAAAGATTTAAGATGACACAAAGAAATGGAAAGATATTCTACGCTCATGGACTGGAAAAATTAAGATTGTTAAAATGTTCCTGTTACATAAAATGATGTATGGATTCAGTGTAATGCCTATCAAAGTCCAAGGGTTTCCTGGTGGCTCAGTGGTAGAGAACCCACCTGCTGGTGCAGGAGACATGGGTTCAACCCCTGACTGGGAAGATCCCCTGGAGAAGGAAGTGACAATCTACTCCAGAATTCCGGCCTGGAAATCCCACGAACAGAGGCACCTGGTGGGCTGCAGTCCGTGGGGTCACAAAAGAGTTGGACTTGGCTTAGCAACTAAACAACAACAACAAATCAAGTTCCCAAGGATATTTTTCACAGAAATAGAACAAAAAATCTTATAATTTGTATGGAACCAAAAAGACCACCCTGAATAACTAGAATAATCCTGAGAAGAGAGGGCAAAACTGGAGGTATAACACTCCCTGACTTCAAGTTATATCAGAAAGCTGTTATAATTAATTCAGCATCGTATTGGCAGAAGAGTGGACACGTAGATCAGTGCAAAGAGTTGTGAGCCCAGAAATCCACACAAATATATATATATATATATATATATATATAATTAATTTATGACAGAGGAGCAAAGAACATAAAATGGAGAAAGAATATTCTCCATAAATTGTGTTGGGAAAATGGATAGTCACATGCAAAAGAATGAAACTAGATCACTGTCCTATGTCATATAAAAGAATCAACTCAAACTCTGTTAAAGACTTGAATATAAGACCTGAAACCGTAAAATTCATAGAAGACATAGTATACTTTTTATCAGTCGCAGCAATATCTTTCAAAAACCCAGACCAACAAACAAAACCCACATGAGACTATATCAAATTAAACGCTTTCTGTCCCCATCAGCAAAATGAAGACAGCCTACCAACTGGGAGAAGATGTTAGCAAATCATGTATGCAAATCATGTATCTGTTGAGAGACTAATATCCAAAATATATGAAGCACTCATCAACTCAACAGCAAGTGAAATGAATCAGTTGAAGAAAAATAAACGATTTTACTCTTAAGTGGAGTACTTTTAAAAATAAAAAAAGAAAAACCCCAACTAAATGCGGAAGCTCAGTGTAACAAGCAAATAAATACGGAGCCAGAGTCGGGGTTACAGAGGGGAGGGGCGGGGCGGGGCTGGAACGGGTAAAGGGGACCGACCGTGCGCCGACAGACGGAAAGTGAGCCTCTGTTGGTGAGCTCGCTGCAGAGACTGTAGACATGGAGTACTGTATGAAGTGAAAGTGAAAGTCACTCAGTTGTGTCCAGCCTTTTGCAGCCCCATGGACGGTAGAGTCCATGGAATTCTCCAGGCCAGAATACTGGAGTGGGCAGCCTTTCCCTTCTCCAGGGGATCTTCCCAACCCAGGGATCGAACTCAGGTCTCCTGCATTGCAGGCGGATTCTTTACCATCTGAGCCTCGAGAGAAGCCCAGAATATTGTATACACGAAACTTATATAATGTTATAAAGCAGCAAAAAAAAAAAAAAAGGGAATTTAAAACTCAAGAGCAGATAATCAAACAGTTCATCCAAGAAATGGGCACAGGATTTGAATAAACATTTTTCTAAAGAAGACATACAGAAGTTGTAAACTGGTCCTGTTGCTTTGGAAAACTGTGCAGGTTCCTCAAAAAATTAAAACTACCATATAATCCAGCAATTCTACTTCTGGGTATATGTCCGAGAGAAATGAAATTACTGTCTTGAAGAGACGTGTGTGCCCTCAGGTTCATTGCGTTCTTAATAATATCCAAGATATAGAAGTAACTTCAGCATCCATCAGTGGATGAACGGATGAAGAAAATACGGTATCTGTACTATATACACACAATGAAGTACTATTCAATCATAGAAAAGAAGGAAATCCGGCCTTTTGTGACAACGTATTTCTTGAGGTCGTTACACTAAGTGAGATAAGTCAGATAAAGACACATAATACGTGTTCTCAGTTACACGTGAAAACTAAAACCCACAGTCTTGGAAACAGAGAACAGAACGGTAGTTGCCGTGAGCTGGGGTGGCTGCAGAAGAATGCGCAGATGTTGATCAAAGACTGTAAACTCCCAGCTCTAGGGTATGTACAGCGTGCTGACTGTAATTAACAGTGTTGTATTGCTTGAAAGTTGTTTAAAGAGTTGATCTTAAATTATCACTGCAGGAAAAAAAGTAATTATGTGAGAGGACAGACATATTTAACTGGCCTTATTGTGGTAATCAGTTTACAATATGTGTGTGTAACTAATTATCATGTTTTCTACCTAAAAGTTGCATATGGTATAGGTTACTAATAAAGCTGAAAAAATAAGTAAAAATAAAAGTGTATCTGTATAGTCAACTTTCTTATGAAAAAGTGTAGCAATACAGATAAATTATCAAATAACATATTTGAAGGGAGATATTAAACTTACCTTTTTAAACATGAAATGGCTTGAAATATTGACAATGTTCCATGTACTATGTGAGTGTTAAAAGTAATTTAAAATTCTCTTTGACGAGCCAGTGATAAGCCAGCCTTATTACTCAGTAGGCACACTTACATGCAGACGCCTGCTACAGCACTACGCTCTCTGAGGTTGGTTAAATTTGAGGATTCGGAGCTGCACACAGTGAGGGCCAACTGTAAAGTTATATGAAAGTTTTCTGCTCTGTGGTGGGTTGGTGCCGTCAACCTCCAAGTTGTTCAGGAATCCAAGTAACTTATATAACTAGAGTTCCAACTTTCTTTGTATCTTAAGTCAGTAATTCTTAAGCCTAAGTGTAGAGTCAGTTCTGCTGTAACACTGGATTTAAGAACATGAATTTGTTCCTGTGCAATGGACATATCAGGGAGCAATTTGAGCATAATGGGTTTTACAGTTGCTTATGCTCTTCATGGGAAATAGATGGGAAAACAGTGGAAACAGTGTCAGACTTTATTTTTCGGGGCTCCAAAATCACTGCAGACGCTGATTGCAGCCATGAAATTAAAAGACGCTTACTCCTTGGAAGGAAAGTTATGACCAACCTAGACAGCATATTAAAAAGCAGAGACATTACTTTGCCAACAAAGGTCCGTCTAGTCAAGGCTGTGGTTTTTCCCGTGGTCATGTATGGATGTGAGAGTTGGACTGTGAAGAAAGCTGATCGCCGAAGAATCGATGCTTTTGAACTGTGGTGCTGGAGAAGACTCTTGAGAGTCCCTTGGACTGCAAGGAGATCCAACCAGTCCATTCTAAAGGAGATCAATCCTGGGTGTTCATTGGAAGGACTGATGCTAAAGCTGTAACTCCAATGATTTGGCCACCTCATGAGACGAGTTGACTCACTGGAAAAGACTGATGCTGGGAGGGATTGGGGGCTGGAGGAGACGGGGACGACAAGGAATGAGATGGCTGGATGGCATCACCGACTCGATGGACATGAGTTTGAGTGAACTCCGGGAGTTGGTGATGGACAGGGAGGCCTGGCGTGCTGTGATTCATGGGGTCACAAAGAGTCGGACATAACTGAGCGACTGAACGGAATTGAACTGATGCACAAACCTGGAAGAAACTGGGGGACTGCTGAAAATTGCATCTCTGAACTGAGCTGCTTCAGTTCAGTTCAGTCTCTCAGTCGTGTCCAACTCTTTGCGACCCCATGGACTGCAGCACGCCAGGCCTCCCTGTCCATCACCAACTCCCAGAGTTTACCCAAACTCATGTCCATTGAGTCAGTGATGCCATCCAACCATCTGATCCTCTGTCGTCCCCTTCTCCTCCTGCCCTCAATCTTTCCCAGCATCAGGGTCTTTTCAAATGAATCAGCTCTTTGCATGAGGTAGCCAAAGTATTGGAGTTTCACACACACACACACACATGGACTGGTTGGACTGAGCTGCTTAGGAATATATAAAACACACACACACAGACACACACACACACACACACACACTTCCCTCATTTATAGGCTACCTTGTCTACCCCTTGTGTTATGAGGAATATCCACTTAAATGTGATATTTCAATTTTCTGTCAAATCAGATAACTCTATCACTTTACAATAACTGACAAGCTGTACCCCTTGTGACACCTGCTTTGATGAGCAAGCTTCTTTTCAAGGTAATGTCATGTCATAGGACGCCCCCACCCTCGAGGCTGGAGCTTCCCTGGTAGCTCAGTTGGTAAAGAATCCATCTGCAATGCAGGAGACCCCAGTTTGAATCCTGAGTTGGGACGATCCCCTGGAGAAGGGAAAGGCTACCCACTCCAGTATTGTTGGGCTTCCTTGGTAGCTCAGACAGTAAAGAAGCTGCCTGTAATGTGGGAGACCTGGGTTCGATCCCTGGGTTGGAAAGATCCCCTGGAGGAGGGCGTGGCAACCCACTCCAATATCCTTGCCTGGAGAATTCCTGTGGACAGAGAAGCCAGCGGACTACAGTCCATGGGGTCGCAAAGAGTGGGACATGACTAAGCATACAGCACAGCCACCCTTGAGGAGACCAAAATCCAAGGAGATCCAAGTTCTTTTATAAAATGGTACAGTGTTTGTATATAACCTACTGTGTATCCTCCTGTTCACTTTAAATCATTTCCAGATTACTTATAATGCCTAATATACTGTAAATGCTGTTTAAATAGTTGCTGGTGTACATTAAATTGGAGTTTTGTCTTTTGGGACTTTGTGGAACTTTCGTTTTTCTGAGTACTTTTGATCTGAGATTGATTGAATCTGTGGATGTGGAACCCGCCATTATGGAGTACCGACTTTACATCTCAATTATTTAGTGCAAGTAATTGCCTAGAAAATCCCATGGATGGAGGAGCCTGGTAGGCTGCAGTCCGTGGGGTCGCTAAGGGTCGGACACGGCTGAGCGACTTCACTTTCACTTTTCACTTTCACACATTGGAGAAGGAAATGGCAACCCACTCCAGTGTTCTTGCCTGGAGAATCCCAGGGACGGGGGAGCCTGGTGGGCTTCCGTCTATGGGGTCACACAGAGTCGGACACGACTGAAGTGACTTAGCAGCAGCAAGATCATGTAAAGTTTTTATTGTTCTATCTTTTTTTTTGTTTTTAATCTTAAAAAAGTTATAGTCAGTTTATACCCCTGAAGACCTTTTGGAGCATTGTGCCTTTAACACTGGCTTCCCATAAGGTCTTTGGTTTTTACTGTGTGATTTTGCGTGTCACAGTGATCTAGAGACACAAATGTTTGTCACAGCAGAACTTGTACATTAGTGTTACTTGGAGAGCTTTAAAATACTGACGCCAAGACCCCATCCCAGACCTATTAAATCAGAGGCTCTGGTCATGGGATTCAATAATTGGTATTTTTAAAAGGCTGTTGCATGATTCTAATTGTAGAGCTTATTGCAAAGCTGGCCTGGAAAACTGGGAAACGTAAAAAAAAAATTGCACAAAGGTAAGCTCTTCAGGATGGAAACTGCCTAAGGTTTCCCTTGTACTTGCAGTTCAGTCTTTGAAAAGCTCAGTTTTAGGGAGATTTAATGGCTTGTCTCCTAAATTTCTGTATCACACAATAATTCAGAGATTTCAAAAACATCCTTGTTTTGTAATGGGCAAGATTCATGTCAATGTATGGCAAAACCAACCAATATAATATTGTAAAATAATTAGCCTCCAATAAAAATAAATAAATCTTTAATAAAAAAGTGTTGTTTGAGAGAAACATTTACTTTGAATTACTGTGTGCAGAAACTGTACTTTCCTCTTTATGTATTTTTATAGAGTCCGAAATGCAGTACTTGGATGCAGTCTTAAAAACGACAGAATGATTTCTGTTCGTTTCCAAGGCAAACCATTCAATATTACAGTAATCCAGGCCTATGCCCCAACCAGTAACGCTGAAGAAGCCGAAGTTGAACAGTTCTATGAAGACCTACAAGACCTTTTATAACTAACACCCAAAAAAGATGTCCTTTTCATTATAGGGAACTGGAATGCAAAAGTAGGAAGTCAGGAAACACCTGGAGTAACAGGCAAATTTGGCCTTGGAGCACGGAACGAAGCAGGGCAAAGGCTAATAGAGTTTTGTCAAGAGAACGCGCTGGTCATAGCAAACACCCTCTTCCAGCAACACAAGAGAAGACTCTACACATGGACATCACCAGATGGTCAACACTGAAATCAGATTGATTATATTCTTTGCAGCAAAAGATGGAGAAGCTGTATACAGTTAGCAAAAACAAGACCAGGAGCTGACTGTGGCTCAGATCATGAACTCCTTATTGCCAAATTCAGACTTAAATTGAAGAAAGTAGGGAAAACCACTAGACCATTCAGGTATGACCTAAATCAAATCCCTTATGATTATACAGTGGAAGTGAGGAATAGATTTAAGGGACTAGATCTGATAGATAGAGTGCCTGATGAACTCTGGACGGAGGTTCGTGACATTGTACAGGAGACAGGGACCAAGACCATCCCGACCATCCCCATGGAAAAAAAATGCAAAAAAGCAAAATGGCTGTCTGAGGAGGCCTTATAAATAGCTGTGAAAAGAAGAGAAGCGAAAAGCAAAGGAGAAAAGGAAAGATATAAGCATCTGAATGCAGAGTTCCAAAGAATAGCAAGGAGAGATAAGAAAGCCTTCCTCAGTGATCAATGCAAAGAAATAGAGGAAAACAACAGAATAGGAAAAACAAGAGATCTCTTCAAGAAAATTAGAGATTCCAAGGGAATATTTCATGCAAAGATAGGCTCAATAAAGGACAGAAATGGTATGGACCTAACAGAAGCAGAAGATATTAAGAAGAGGTGGCAAGAATACACAGAAGAACTGTACAAAAAAGATCTTCACGACCAAGATAGTCACGATAACGTGATCACTGACCTAGAGCCAGACATCTTGGAAAGTGAAGTCAAGTGGGCCTTAGAGAGCATCACTACGAACAAAGCTAGTGGTGGTGATGGAATTCCAGTTGAGCTATTTCAAATCTTGAAAGATGATGCTGTGAAAGTGCTGCACTCAATATGCCAGCAAATTTGGAAAACTCAGCAGTGGCCACAGGACTGGAAAAGGTCAGTCTTCATTCCAATCCCAAAGAAAGGCAATGCCAAAGAATGCTCAAACTACCGCACAATTGCACTCATCTCACACGCTAGTAAGGTCATGCTCAAAATTCTCCAAGCCAGGCTTCAGCAATATGTGAACCGTGAACTCCCAGATGTTCAAGCAGGTTTTAGAAATGGCAGAGGCACCAGAGATCAAATTGCCAACATCCGCTGGATCATGGAGAAAGCAAGAGAGTTCCAGAAAAACATCTATTTCTGCTTCATTGACTATGCCAAAGCCTTTGACTGTGTGGATCACGGTAAACTGTGGAAAATTCTGAAAGAGATGGGAATACCAGACCACCTGACCTGCCTCTTGAGAAACCTGTATGCAGGTCAGGAAGCAACAGTCAGAACTGTACATGGAACAACAGACTGGTTCCAAATAGGAAAAGGAGTACGTCAAGGCTGTATATTGTCACCTTGCTTATTTAACTTATATGCAGAGTACATCATGAGGAACGCTGGGCTGGAAGAAGCACAGGCTGGAATCAAGATTGCCGGGAGAAATATCAATAACCTCAGATATGCAGATGACACTACCCTTATGGCAGAAAGTGAAGAGGAACTCAAAAGCCTCTTGATGAAAGTGAAAGAGGAGAGTGAAAAGGTTGGCTTGAAGCTCAACATTCAGAAAACGAAGATCATGGCATCTGGTCCCATCACTTCATGGGAAATAGATGGGGAAACAGTGGAAACAGTGTCAGACTTTGTTTTTTTGGGCTCCAAAATCACTGCAGATGCTGATTGCAGCCATGAAATTAAAAGACGCTTACTCCTTGGAAGGAAAGTTATGATCAACCTTGATAATATATTAAAAAGCAGAGACATTACTTTGCCAACCAAGGTCCGTCTAGTCAAGGCTATGGTTTTTCCCGTGGTCATGTATGGATGTGAGAGTTGGACTGTGAAGAAAGCTGATCGCCGAAGAACTGATGCTTTTGAACTGTGGTGTTGGAGAAGACTCTTGAGAGTCCCTTGTAGTGCAAGGAGATCCAACCAGTCCATTCTAAGGGAGATCGATCCTGGGTGTTCATTGGAAGGACTGATGCTGAAGCTGAAACTCCAATACTTTGGCCACCTCATGCGACGAGTTGACTCACTGGAAAAGACTCTGATGCTGGGAAAGGTTGGGGGTGGAGGAGAAGGGGACGACCGAGCATGAGATGGCTGGATGGCATCACCGACTCTGTGGACATGAGTTTGAGTGAACTCCGGGAGTTGGTGATGGACAGGGAGACCTGGCGTGCTGTGATTCATGGGGTCGCGGAGAGTTGGACATGACTGAGCGACTGAACTGAACTGAACTGAACTGATGTTGAATTTAAAAGTATTTACGCAAGAAGAGGGCAACCAAGTAGTTGGAAGATATACTTTGTAGAGAAAAGCTATTTACGACAACTGTTATTTAGGTATTTTTCAAGCTTGAGTCATTTTGTTGATTATTTCATGCTTTACTGTAATTATAGCTCTCACAGTAGTTTGTTCTTTGACTCAGTGTCCCAGAATAAGTGTTTTTTGGTATAATGAACTCAGAACACTGAAATTACTACCTGTTTGTGGAATACTCATTCCTCTCACCACGCATCTCTTAGTTTATATGTGGAAAGCATGCTTTTCTAAAAGAAAAAATTTCCCTATATGTAGTTTTCTATTTTCAAAAAATTGAGTACAGTGTTTACTTTTTTTTATATTGTGCATTCATTCTAGTATTACCGATAATGTTTACCTCTGTTGACTTCCTAAGAGTAAAACGGGCATTTTAGGAGTTGTGCTCATTGATTTAGAAAGCTGGCATGATATCTAATGTATGCAACTGGTCTCCTTTTGGGAGGGGAGGGGATGTAGAGGAGATTAAAATTTCTGTAAATTGAATCTATGTCTTTTTTACTGTGAAATAAGAGATGCATTTATTTCTAGGAATTATTTTTGATCACAAAACAATGTGACCAAATATAAATAGAAAATAAAATATAAAATAATCACATTTAGAAATTCAGAAAATCTTTTGAAATAATGCATTTCCCAAGTGGTGCTAGTGGTAAAGAACCTGCCTGTCAGTGCAGGAGACATAATAGACTCGGGTTCAATCCCTGGGTTGGGAAGATCCCCTGGAGGAGGGCGTGATAACCCATCCCAGGATTCTTGCCTGGAGAATCCCATGGACAGAAGGGCCTGGTGAGCTGTGGTCAATAGGGTCACAAAGAGTTGGACACGACTGAAGTGACCTAGCATGCATGCATGTAAAAACAATATTTTATGAGATAATATTAGTATTCTTTGATATATGAATTGATACTCTGAAAAATGTTCTAGAAATTGAAAGTCCCAAACCAGTCATTTTGTTTTCCTGGAGCATAAAGAAGTGTATACTACGAGTATGTCCATCTTAAACTGGTGCTGTTTCTTTTTTTTTTTTTTTAAGTTCCCTGAAATATTTCAATATTTCTGCAGGTTTAGTAACATCGTAAAATACATTTCAACTAAAATTCACAAATCTAAAAACCTGTTAGGCATTTTTAGGCGTTTTAAGATGGAAATGAAGACCAATGTTACATCGTAATATGCCAATTACAAATAGTACTTCAAATAGCAAATACTACAGTTTGTCCCAAACTTTAAAAACTATTCATGAACTCAATACTGAACTATTGATGGCTATGAGAATTGTTTCCTAGCCTTTTTGAAAATTTCAACCCATTTACGTTTAAGGTAATTATTGATAAGTACGATCCCGTAGCCATTTTCTTTATTGCTTTGGGTTCAAGGTTATACACTCTTTCTGTGTATCCTGTCTATAGAAGATCCTTTAGCATTTGTTGGAGAGCTGGTTTGGTGATGCTGAATTCCCTCAGCTTTTGCTTGTCTGTAAAGCTTTTGATTTCTCCTTCATATTTGAATGAGATCCTTGCTGGGTATAGTAATCTGGGCTGTAGGGTATTTTCTTTCATCACTTTAAGTATGTCTTGCCACTCCCTTCTGGCCTGAAGAGTTTCTGTTGAAAGATCAGCTGTTATCCTTATGGGAATCCCCTTATGTGTTATTTGCTGCTTTTCCCTTGCTGCTTTTAATATTTGTTCTTTGTGTTTGATCTTTGTTAATTTGATTAATATGTGTCTTGGAGTATTTCGCCTTGGGTTTATCCTGTTGGGGACTCTCTGGGTTTCTTGGACTTGGGTGATTATTTCTTTCCCCATTTTAGGGAAGTTTTCACCTATTATCTCCTCAAGTATTCTCTCATGGTCTTTCTTTTTGTCTTCTTCTTCTGGGACTCCTATGATTCGAATGTTGGAGCGTTTAACATTGTCCCAGAGGTCTCTAATATTGTCCTCATTTCTTTTAATTCGTTTTTCTTTTTTCCTCTCTGTTTCATTTATTTCTACAATTCTATCTTCTAGTTCGCTTATCCTGTCTTCTGCCTCTGTTATTCTACTGTTTCTTCCTTCCAGAGTGTTTCTGATCTCATCTATTGCATTATTCATTGTATATTGACTCTTTTTTATTTCTTCTAAGTCCTTATTAAATCTTTCTTCCATCTTCTCAATCCTTTTCTCCAGGTTATTTATCTGTAACTCCATTTTGCTTTCAAGATTTTGAATCATTTTCACCATCAAAATTTGAAATTCTTTATCAGGTAAATTCCCTATATCTTGTTCTTTTGTTTGTGTTGGTGGGCAATTATCTTGTTCCTTTACTTGCTGGGTATTTCTCTGCCTCTTCATCTTGCTTATATTGCTTTGCTTGGGGTGGCCTTTCCCTCTTCTTGCAGTTTGTGGAGTTCTCTTTATTACGTAGTTTCTTCGCTGTGTGTGGGGTTGGACGGGTGACTTGTCCGGGTTCCCTGGTTAGGGAAGCATGTGTCGGTGTTCTGGTGGGTGGAGCTGGATTTCTTCTCTCTCCTTTAGAAGACAATGGACTGCTTTTCTGGGAGCCTGATGTCCTCTGCCAGTATTCGGAAGTTGTTTTGTGGACTTTACTCCGCGTTCAAATGTTCTTTTGATGAATTTGTGGGGGAGAAAGTGGTCTTGCCATCTTATCCCTCCGCCATCTTGTTCCTTCCTCCCCAGAACACTGGATTCTTATATTCCACTTGGTTGTGGAGTATCTCTTCCCAGCTGCTCCAGCAAGGCTTAGCCGCTGTACCTTACCTTGGACGAGGGGTATCTCCTCAAGGCCGCGCCTCCTGCTTTGAATGTAGATCAGCTCCTCTTGGCCCTCCGGTGCCCAAGCAGCCACCGCCTCCTGAACGTGGTACAGCTCCTCTCGGCCACCGCCCTAACCCTGGGCGCGGGGTAGCTCATCTCAGCCACAATTCTGCATGTGTGGTGCTGTTTCTAATTATTCAGTGTGCTGTTGGGGTTGGTTAGGTAAAATAATTATTTCTTAATTATTTTGCATAGGGAGATTTGAAGTGTGGTTCGTTATTCTTAAATACGTTCTTTAGAAACTTAAATACAGTGAGAGTCCTCTTCTGTTTTCATCTTCGTTTCTTCTAACGGACTGTGTCACACCAGGAATGACTCAGTAATCTTGGCCTGCAAGGACTTCTTCACTTTAGCTGTTTGTGACTCATGCTCCAAAGCAGGTGGTCTGCAGGGAGTTGGGCTTTTCCCTGTGGCTCTTAAGCTTGTAACTTAAAGTGCTAAATACAGATTAATGTAATATGTAACCAGTTTGTAAGGTCCTCTCATCAGTGTATCGTAGGTAATTATTCTTAAAGTAATTTTTATTACTTTGTTGCCAGAGTCCTTTGGGTCCCATCCTTCTGTATCCTGCAGACATCTTAGGTTGTATTAGGTCCAGTCATGAAGAAGGGGATTGGGGTTGAAGTTGAACTCCTCCATTCGTTAGCTGTATGACCTTAAGTAATTAAGATTACTTAATCTCTCTGATACCACTTATAAGATGAAGATATGTGTTTCAGATTACTGATATAAGGGGTAAGTAACAGACAATCTATGGATATATCAGAGGTAGGTAATGTTAAAGAGGAGGAGGAAAAGGCTGTCCAGACAAGCAAGGTCAGCTTTAATAGGGGTGCAGTTGGGGAGAAGTAATGGAGGGCATAAAACTCACCGCTTGGATCTTTATTACAGAGACTGCAAGAAAAGAAAACAGCATTCGTTTGATAGAGCTTCAGAGAAAGGGAGTATCCTAAGTATACAGCCTGATTCATGCCATCTGGGAACAAATGCAGGGCTTTCATATTTTTCTTTAACCCCTCTATTTCAGGGGTTTTAAAAAAGATTAGATTGAGCAGTAGCTGGAAGAACTGGTTGGACTGAGGAAGTAAAGAGTTGTTTCTGGAAAATATTTTGAACTGAAAGAGCCATTCGAGGAAATTTTGAGGATGCAGGGACTAGGGAATGACAGAACTACTTCTCTTGGACATGGCTGGGGAGCAGGGACTGGGAGTGGGGTGCAGCGGGGTGGAGGACAGGAATATTAACACCGAAACTGGAGGGGAGTAGGCATGCATCTCCGTACTGTAACTTACTGCTTTCTCTAAAATTTCCCAACAGGCCGTCCCTGTGTTAACAAAGATCCGCTAGAGCTGGGTCAGTAAAGGAGTCCTGTGGCTGTGAGCTGCAGTGAGTTTGTAAGGATGACTAGGGCAGTAGCTAAGCAGAGAACGTCCACTGGGTATTGGAGCTGGGGGGACTGCGGGGATCTGGAATCCAGCCCCTAACTTTTGGTAGGACAGACTGCCGAGCTGATGCGATTTGCTTCTGAAGGACACAGGAGACTGGCCAGTTACCTCTGTTCCTCAGAAGAACAAGGGTGACCTTTAAGTTCAAGAAGAACAAAAGCAATTGAGGAGTGCTGAATCTAGAAAACTGGAAGAAGTATTAGAAAAGAAAAGGTAACGTGGTTTCCTTTGTAGCCTGCGTCTGTGCTTAGACGCTTTTGTTTTTTGTAAGCTGCACCACTGGCATGCGGGATCTTAGTTCCCTGAACCCCTACCCTCTGCGTTGGGAGCTCGGAGTCTTAATCACTGGGCTCAGGGAAGCCCCTGCTTAGACATTTAGACTTGCTCTTTTTCAATAGTAGAAGCAGTATTCTAGTAGTCCCATGGTTTCCGGAAATGGCTGTCTTCCTGCTGAGGTTGGGTGATGAGTGAGCTGACGTGGGTCAGCATATTTGGGACCAGTCTTTAGAACCCAGATACTGACTTTGATTGTGTTGATTATTTTGATTCTATTTTATTTTAAAGTGTTTAATAATTTTTTTGCCTACCTAGTATTTTTATTCAGGATTTGTTTTAATTATGTTAACAGTTTGATAATCTGAGAATTTATGTTACTTGAATAACAGGGTCTTCAAAGTTTCAGCCCTTCCGTTGTTGTAAAGGTGGCCTTCCCTTTGAAGCTCAGTCGGTAAAGAATCTGCCTACAGTGCAGGAGACCCTGGTTCGATCCCTGGGTCGGGAAGATCCCCTGGAGAAGGAAATGACAACCCACTCCAGCATTCTTGCCTGGAGAATCCCTTGGACGGAGGAGCCTGGCAAGCTACAGTCCAGAGTCAGACATGACTTAGCGACTAAACCACCACCTATTAAACAGAGAAACTGAAATTCTCCTGATGTTAAAGGATGTATTTAACTCAGATGACCCATTTCTTGCTGACTCACTAAGTAAACTCAGTCCTTTGGTTCTTTGAAAATATCCACCAGATGAGATCATATCTGTAGACATTTCTGGATACTGGGATATAAGCCATGCAGAGGAGGAGACTAGTCAATACCTGCTCTGTTTACAGGGAAAGAAATTTTAAATGCTGTAAGAAAAAGATATCCAGAAACTCTTCAAAATAAATTACACAATTGATGGTTTCATATATGTAATCAGTTTATGAAAATTATTATATTGTCATTATAAAACATTTGAATGTCCCAAGGCTGCTGACTCAGATATGGTTCTGATTGTTGTTCAGTCACTAAGTGGCGTTTGACTCTTTGTCACCCCATGGACTGCAGCACACTGGGCTGGACAGGGGTCCTTCCTGTCCAAGCTCCTACCCTGGAGCGTGCTCAGACTCATGTCATTGACTCAGTGATGCCATCCAACCATCTCATCCTCTGTCGTCCCCTTCTCCTGCCCTCAATCTTTCCCAGCATCAGGATCTTTTTCAGTGAGTGAGTTCTTGGAATCAGGTGGCCAAAGTATTGGAGCTTCAGCTCCAGCATAAGTCCTTTCAGTGAATATTCAAGGTTGATTTCCTTTAGGATGGACTGGTTGGATCTCCTTGCTGTCCAGGGGACTCTCAAGAGTCTTCTCCAACACCAGAGTTCAAAAGCATCAATTTTTCGGCATTCGGCTTTCTTTAGAGTCCAGCTCTCACATCCATACATGACCACTGGAAACACCATCAGCTCAGTTCAGTTCAGTAGCTCAGTTGTGTCCAACCCTTTGTGACTCTGTGGATTGCAGCACTCCAGGCCTCCCTGTCCATCACCAACTCCCGGAGTTTACTCAAACTGATGTCTATTGAGTTTTAGATGATGATGCCATCTAACCATCTCATCCTCCGTTGTCCCCTTCTCCTCCCGCTTTGACTGCATGGACCTTTGTCGGCAAAGTGATGTTTCTGCTTTTTAATACACTGTATAGGTTTGTCATAGCTTTAAGGAGCAAGCATATTTTAATTTCAAGGCTGCAGTCACTGTCCACAGTGATTTTTGAGCCCAAGAAAATAAAATCTGTCACAGTTTCTATTGTTTCCCCATCTGTTTGCCTTGAAATGATGGGACAGGATGCCATGATCTTAGCTTTTTCAGTGCTGAGTTTTATGCCAGCCTTTTCACTCTCCTCTTTTACCCTCATCAAGAAGTTTTAATTCCTCTTCACTGTCATTAGAGTGGTATCATCTGCATATCTGAGGTTGTTGATATTTCTCTCTGCAGTCTTGATTCTAGCTTGTGCTTCATGCAGCCTGGCATTTCACATGATGTACTCTGCATATAAATTAAATCAGCAGGGTGACAGTATATAGCCTTGACATACTCCTTTCCCTATTTTGAACCAGTCCATTGTTCCTTGTCCAGTTCTAACTGTTGCTTCATGACCCGCATACAAGTTTCTCAGGAGACAGGGAAGTTGGCCTGGTATTCCCATCTCTTTAATAATTTTCCACAGTTTATTTTGATCCAAAGCGTAGTCAATGAAGCAGATGTTTTTGGAATTCCCTTGCTTTTTCTATGATCCAGTGGATGTTGGCAATTTGATCTGCAGTTCCTCTGCCTTTCCTTAACCCAGCTTGTACATCTGGATGTTCTCAGTTCACATACTGTTAAAGCCTAGCTAGAAGAATTTTGAGCATAATCTTGCTAGCATGTGAAGTCAATGCAATTGTACAGTAGTTTGAACATTCTTTGGCATTGCCTTTCTTTGGGATTGGAATGCAAACTGACGTTTCCAGTCCTGTGGCCACTGCTGAATTTTTCAAATTTGCTGCCATATTGAGTGCAACACTTTAACAGCATCATCTTTTAGGATTTGAAATAGCTCAACTGGAATTCCATCAGCTCCACTAGCTTGGTTTGTAGTAATGCTTCCTAAGACCCACTTGACTTCCCACTCCAGGATATATGGCTCCAGGTGAGTGATCACACCATCATGGTTATCTGGGTCGTTAAAACCTCTTTTGTAGAGTTCTCCTTTGTAGTCTTGCCGCCTCTTCCTGGTGTCTTCAGCTTCTCTCAGGTCTTTGCCATTTCTGTCCTTTATTGTGCCCGTCTTTGCATGATATCCCCTGGTACCCACAGTTTTCTTGAAGAGATCTCTAGTCTTTCCCATTCTGTTGTGTTCCTCTTTCTTTGCATTGTTCACTTAAGTGGACTTTCTTATCTCTCCTTGCTGTTCTCTGGAACTCTGAGTTCAGTTGAGTATATGTTTCCCTTTCCCCTTTCCCTTTCACTTCCCTTCTTTTCTTAACTATTTGTAAGGCCTCCTCAGACAACCACTTGCATTTCTTTTTCTTTCGGAGTTTTAATCACTGCCCCCTGTACAATGTTGCGAACCTCTGTCCATAGTTCTTCAGGTACTGTCTACCTGATCCAATCCGTTGAATCCATTTGTCACATCCACTTTATCATCATAAGGGATTTGATTTGGGTCATACCTGAATGGCCTAGTGGTTTTCCCTACTTTTTTTGATTTGAGCCTGAATTTTGCAATAAATTGCTCATGATATGAGCCACAGTCAGCTTCTGGTTGGGTTATCCATTTAAATAAATTTTTTTTTAACATTTTCTGTAGGTGAGAGTTGTTAATATTTTAACATCTAACATTAGGTGAATACTTAGTGCTGTTCAGTGCTTTATTTAAGGCCTTGTAACAACCTATGTGGTGATAGATGTTTTTCCCCATTTCATAGTTAAAGAAACTGATACTCAGATTAAATTACTTAAGTTCACACAGTGAATAAAATGATTGAAATCCAGAACTCTCTGACTCCAAAGAATTTGATTTCATTTTGGCAAAACGTTGCTTTTTAAGCTTTAAATTTTATAATGGAGTATAAGCATTTCACAATGTTGTGATAGTTTCAGGTGGACAGCAAAGGCACTCAGCCATACCTCTACGTGTATCTATTCCCCCCAGCTCTATTTTTAGTTTTTTATGGAACTTCCATACTGTTCTCCACAGTGGCTATACCAGTTTACATTCCTACCACTAGTATAGAGGGTTTCTTTCTCCACATTTCTCCGACATTTTTTTTTTTTTTTATACATATGCTCTCATACAAGGTTTATTTATCTTCCGGAAATAACTTTGTGTTCTTATAAATTGTTCTGAAGTTTGGCTTTTTTTACTTAGTTATGTATTTTGGGCTTTCTCTGTATCATTTCACTTGCAGTTACTTTACTTTTTTAATGACTGCATATCATTTTATAATTCACTTCTTTAATTTTTTATTGCATGTTTTTCTCTTAAAACTGTGCTAAATATCCTTGTAAATAAAATCTGAATTTTTGTGCAGATATTTTTGTGAGCTAAATTCTAAGAAGTAGAATTTCTGGGTATAAAGTTTGGCTACTTAGAATTTTAATATCTTGTTGCCAGATTTGTTTTTCAGTAATTTAACATTTCTACTAACAGCATTAGAGAACCTGTTACCCTACACTCTTACGTATAGAATGTGGTTGTTTAATTTTGTCATCCTGATACCTGAGAAGTAATAATTTCAAATGGCTTCATTTATATTTTCTGTTATTAGAAAGGGAAACCTTTTCCTTTCAAATCATTATCTTCTTCAGAGGCATCTGAGAAACAGTGTTAAATAGCATTGTTGATATTAAACAGCCTGGTTTGTGTTTGACCTATGCGGGAATACTTCTATATTTCACTATTAAATACTCATTTTTGAAATTTCCAAAACTGATTATAAGATCAGTTGATTTCGTTGCTCAGTCGTGTCTGACTCTGTGACTGCATGAACTACAGCATGCCAGGCCTCCCTGTCCATCACCAACTCCTGGAGCTTGCTAAAACTCCTGTCCATTGAGTCAGTGATGCCATCCAACCATCTCATCCTCTGTCGTCCCCTTCTCCTCCCGCCTTCAATCTTTCCCACCATCAGGGTCTTTTCCAATGAGTCAACTCTTCCCATCATGTGGCCAAAGTATTGGAGCTTCATCTTCCGTATCAGTCCTTCCAATGAATATTCAGGACTGATTTCCTTTAGGGTTGACTGGTTGGATCTCCTTGCTGTCCAAGGGACTCTTGAGAGTCTTCTCCAGCACCACAGTTCAAAAGCATCAGTTCTTCGGTGCTCAGCTTTCTTTGGGACTTCCTTTGTAGCTCAGTCTTAAAGCATATGCCTGCAGTATGAGAGACCTGGGTTCAATTCCTGGGTCGGGAAGGTCCCCTGGGGAAGGAAATGGTAACCCGTTCCAGGATTCTTGCCCAGAGAACCCCATGGACAGAGGAGCCATGGGATCGCAAAGAGCTAGACACGACTTAGCGTTATCTTTCTTCTTTCTCACATCCATATATGACTACTGGTAAAACCATAGCTTTGACTAGACGGACCTTTGTAAGCAAAGTGATGTGTGTGTGTTTTATAATGCTGTCTAGGTTGGTCATAGCTTTCCTTCCAGGAGGCAAGCATCTTTTAATTTCATGGCTGCAGCTACCATCTCCCGTGTTTTTGGAGCCCAAGAAAGTAAAATCTGTCACTGCTTCCTCTTTTTCACCTTCTATTTGCCATGGAGTGATGGGACCAGATGCCATGATCTTAGTTTTCTGAAGGTTGAGTTTTAAACCAGCTCTTTTACTCTCTTCTTTCACTCTCATCAAGAGGCTCTTTAGTTCCTCTTTTCTTCTTTTCTTTCTGCCATTAGAGTGGTATCTCTGCATCTCTGAGGTTATTGATATTTCTCCCGGCCATCTTGATTCCAACTAATGATTCATCCAGCCCAGCATTTCGCATGATGTACTCTGCATAGAAGTTAAATGAGCATGGCCAGAATATTGGAGTGGATAGCCTTTCCCTTCTCCAGGGGATCTTTCCAACTCAGGGATTGAACCCAGATCTCCCACATTGCAGGCAGATTCTTTACCAGCTGAGCCACAAGGGAAGCCCGAGAATACTGGCGTGGGTAGCCTATCCCTTCTCCAGCGGATCTTCCTGACCCAGGGATTGAACCGGGCTCTCCTAAATTGCAGGCGGACTTTTTATCAGCTGAGCTATGAGGGAAGGCCCCACACTTCATTAGAGGTATTTTATTGATAATTGTCTAATAATAACCATGTATTACATGGTTATTGGCCTCTTTGAATTTTCTATCTGTAAAATTTAGGATTCAGTCAGGAAAACAAAACTTATACCAGGTACTTCAGTAAATAGGATTTAATTGGGGGAAATATGTTCAAAGGTTTTTGAAGGTCTAGGAGCGAACAGCGGAAGGTGAGGCAACTCAGAGATTAGTAACTCCATGGAGCCTCTGCCATCTGGAAGCCCCACAGGGCTGAGGAAGGCTCATTGCATTCTGCAAGAGAGACAGACAGAGGAAGAAGTCTGAGCCGAGAGAGGCACACGTCCAGATTTCTCCCTTCTTCCCGCCTCTCCGTCTTGTGCCAGGACCTCCCATTGCACAACAAAACCAAAAGCCAGTTAGCAGGAGCATGCCCGGAAAATACAGTTTGCAGAGATCAGGTTCTAGCCTGTAAAGGACTGAGAATGTGCCTGTGAGCAGAAAGTGGGATGATCTGTGTGCTGTCTCTTGAAATGTCAGTTTTATTAATTTGCGTTTATCTTTAAAAGAAATAAAGGAGCCACTTCATTTATTTTCAGATTCTTCTCATAGTTTTTGTAATTTCATCTTAGCTTATGGTGATTTCTCTTTTCTAATTATAGATCTTATGTACTTTATTTCTTTTATTATTTGTCATTGCTAAGCTCTCCTTTTTAATGCTGTCAACATTATTTCTTCGATTTTTAATTTATCTGATTCATAAATATTTTAAATTTTTTCTTTTCAATTTCCCCTTTGTACTTTCCTTAGTTTTACATTGTTCTCCCTTTTCTAACTTCTAAACTTGAATTTTAATAAATTAAAAAAAAATTTTTTTACTTAGAAGTAAATTTTTGAGCAAAGTAAATCTTTGAGCAAATTGAGCTATATATCATGGATCTTGATAGTGTTTTACTTACTGTTATTTCCAGGATTTCTTTTAGATTAAAAATTTTTTTTGGCCTGTGCATTTTGTAGAAATGACTTGATTTTTTTCCTTTAAATAATTCTGATTTTTTTTCTTTAATTGAAAGAAGCTAGATAGTGGAGTTAGTATGCCCTGTATCTATTTTTGAGAAAATTTATACAAATTTTTATAGCCCAGTATTATCTAATTTTAAAAAATATTCTTCTAAAAATAGATATTTTCTAGATCTCCAGTGTATAGAGTTTTATATATGATGATAGATCAAACATATTAATCAGTAAATTTCTTGTTCAGATACTCTATTATTTATTTTTTTGGTTTAGTCTATCATAGGTAGAGATGAGTATATTTAATTCTCCCACCACTTTTGATGTATTATTGCATCCCCTCATTTTTTCTTTTTGTTTGGATGCACTGATTTCTAGAATGAAAATAATCACAACGGTTATATATCGTGAGTGATATTCTTTGGCATCATACTTTGCCCTTCCTTGTTTTATATTTTGTGTCTAAAATTCAGTTTTCAATCATTTGAATATAATGACTGTGGAATTTTATTGTTCATATTTTCATGGAGTGATTTCTCCTACCATTTTTTGTTGTTGTTACATGTTTTTTTACTTTACTGATATTTCTTATTTATCGTGTACAATGAAGTCTTTCCCCTTCTGATTTGATAATAATTTTCCTTCTTGTAGATGTTTAACAGGTAATATTTTTATGTACTGCTTAACAGATGTTGTTATTTTTATTTTGAATCACTTAAAATTGTAAAATTTTCTTTCCTTTTTTAGTGGACAATGTTATCTTTCTTTAAAAATTATTTTTGTGATAGAGGAAGCCTGCAAAGTCTGCCTTTTTAAACATTCATTTGTTTAATTTTTGAAGCTTAAGAATTATAAGCTTAAATCTGTATCTCTTTATTTATAAACTTTTTAGTTAATGCTGTCTATTGACTTATATATGAAAGGTTAAGCAATGAGTATACTTTTTATCAATCTCTCACTCTTGATTTTTGTTCATATTCTTTGGGATTTTTGTCTAGTTTATTATAGTTAAATTATTCCTACTTTCATATTTTGTAGCTCTTCTCTGAAAAGTTAATATACTTATATTCTGTTTTGTAAACTTAACCACAGTGGTTTTATTTTCAAGTTCTATTATTCTTTGCCTGTGATTAAATTTTTGTAAAATTAAACCAGATATTTTTACTTTTTTTATTTCTTACTCTATCTGTAGCCTTCAGCATCAGTGACTCTGACTGCTGGTAAAATTCCATTATGAGGAACATTATTAATCATTTAAACAGGATTCTGTATAATAAAGCCATTTGAATGTCTACAGATGGCTTGCAGATGAGATGTTATTTTGTTTATTAGGTTATAAGGAATTATCTTCCAGAAATTATCCTAATCAACAGATATTTTATGCTTTGGCCAGTGCTATGCCAGAACTAAAAAGCCATATCTTCAAAGTGCTATATAAGTTTTATTATAAATGTCGAAATGCATCCTTTTTTGTTTGTTTCTTTATCAAGCATCTGTTAACATTTTACTCATATCTCTATATAACAAACATTCCAGCAATGTGTCTAATTCTCGTTATACACCACCCAGACATTTTCTTGCCCACTCACTCATTCCTTTCAGGCAAGTGCTTCTTACTGCATTGTGTACGGCTCTGATCCTTCTCTTGTTTTATCAGTTGAAGATAGACCTGTTTAGTTTTCCTTCCCCGTCGTAATTGGCATTGCTTCATGCTGTCTAACCCAGGGATCGAACGCAGGTCTCCCGCCCCACTCCAGTATCCTGGCCTGGAGAATTCCATGGACTCTATAGTCCATGGAGCCGCAGAGCAGGACACGGCTGGGCGACTGTCACTCGCTCACTCATGCTATCTGATTCCAGTTTGAAACAATTTTAAAACATCTTTCAGTGGCATATTTTCACTTCATGGTTTTATATCACCATTAATACATAAAATAGTGAACAAGGAGACACAGTACTAACCCTCATGGAGCTTCCATTGTAGTTGAGATCTTAAAAAAAAAAGAAACCAAATATACACGCAAATAAATAATTATTTTAAGTGCTCAGAGAATAGCAAGGATGAGACCTGCATGAGATTTAGCTGGATCCTAATGGAAGAGATGGGTCTTACCATGTGAAAGAGAGGATCAGCTCCCAGGAAGAGAGAATGTTCAGGAGACTAAAGACCAACACTCCTAGAATTTGTTCAGCTGGACAGAAGATGGCAAACAGAAGCTGAATGGATAGACAGAGGATACGTAGTTTGAGACACTTTGGGTCTCAGAAGGAAGTTTGGGTTTTCCTTTAATGAAAAGCCTGTATCCTGTTTTATGCAGGCGATGGCAGTTTCTTTTGCTACTTTAAGGAGAACGGAAAGGAGCATCAGTAGGAGAGGACACCACTTAGGTCTAAACCGGAGACAGTCAGAACTTCCACAGGGTGGCAGTGACTGTGAAGAGAAGGGGTAGATCTTGGCAGACTTCCGAGGGAGAGTCAGAAGGACTTGCTCATTGTTCATGTTCGGCGGTTGCTTCAGCTTCAGAAGAGCAGAGATTTTTTACGAAGAGAGGGGGTATTTAGTAGCCTTATTAGGTTGTTAGTAGTGGGATGGAGCAGATTTTTGTTAAAGATACAAGATAAATGGAAAGTTCTGATAGAAAGCATAAGGAGTTTTCTAATCACAGAGCAGGAGTTCTTGACAGTACAGGATTTTACAGATTGTGCCCTGGGTCAAAATGGAAACTACTGAGGTCACTCTGGCTTTGACAGTTGGGGTGATAAGGTATTCCTCAGGAGGTTTTGACTTTCTACAGTAACTACAGTGAACAGGGCTATTAGACAGGATGAGGTGTGCTGTCCTGCGAGGTGGAGGGTAATCTGACCTACTTGTGTGACTTTTTTTTGTGTGTGTGTGACCTTTAACGTTAGCTTCTAAGAAGATTTCTCCCTAGGCTGCAAGGACTCCTACATAGAAACACAAAAATGTATTGCTACAAAGCACTTAGAGAATATTTATTTTTTGAAGATAGAGGATATTTGTTTTTTTGGGAAGGAAATTGATTCTTCTCACTTTATTTTTGGTAGCCTTAACATTCTGCACATTCTATATAGAATGTTTTCCTAACACTGTATTTCTGAGAGTGAAAATATCAAATGAAAAAGACAGAGCTACAACAGTTACTAGGGCAGCTTAGATTATATTTTAAACCCACGTTTGTATAGTTTTTTGTTTTTGTCTTTCTTAAATTTTATATTTTAATGAAAGAGCTACATCAGTTTTAAATGGCTTTATGATATCAAGAGCATCTTAGTACTCAAGGTTTTGAATTTGAAAGTAAATATGATGAGTTCATAGGCCACCTGTCTTATTTTGTGTTTGTAAAAGCAACTGAAATTTTACAACTAGAAATGACCTTTTTCCCTAAAGAAATGTCCTCAAAGATTACTTTTTTTAAAGAACATATACTGCAGTGTATCAAACAGAAGAATACCCAGTTAGACCCTGGAGAGTTCTGAGTGTGACTAAGAATTCGCTTCCTTTAGATTATCCTTGTGATTTAGGTACTTATTAGATTTTGTTTTAGGATTACCTTGGAATACTAACAGTAACGAAATTAATGCTGTTCATTCACAGATCAAAAGTAATAGTGTACAGAAATTACTTTTGAGAAATAGCTGAACATACCTTATCTGTTTTTGTTTTTTTTTTTTTGTATCTTTAATATGGATCCTCTCTGACCAAGAAACTGAACTTGTTTCTGAATGGGATTTTGAAGACCTATAGGGAAGAGCATTCTTCTGTTGCTTTTTCCCCCAGTACTTATATGCTGGAAAGTCTAATAGGGAAGAGCATTCTTCTGTTGCTTTTCCCCCAGTACTTATATGCTGGAAAGTCTAATAGGGAAGAGCATTCTTCTGTTGCTTTTCCCCCAGTACTTATATGCTGGAAAGTCTAATAGGGAAGAGCATTCTTCTGTTGCTTTTCCCCCAGTACTTATATGCTGGAAAGTCTAATAGCAAATGACTTGTTCTTCCAGCTGTGTCTCTATGCCCGCTTGTCCCAAATCCAGCTTTATGTGTGTCTGCTGTGGAAGCAATGCATAAGCTAGAAAAACCATGGAAAACTGATGGTGTATAACTGATTTATTAAGAGAAGAGAAAAGGTAGAAACCTAGGGAATTCAAGTATATAAGACGTAGGCAGCAAAAGGAGAGCAGGTATAAAGACTGCGAAGGAATTTGTAGGAAGGGAGGAAGGAAGATCAGTATGTTCGAAGAAAAGAAGCCATAGAAACCAAAGAGGAGAGTTTTGGGAAGTAGTGAGCCAGCGGGTCAGATGCCGCAGAGAAACAGGTTAGAATGAGGATGGTAAGTTTCTGTCGCATTTGACTGTTAGGAAGTGGTTACCTTACTGAGACAATAGAAAAGTGTGGGCAGAAGCAGTGTATCAGTGTTGGGAAACAGACAGGAAGTGGTAAAATGAAGACCGCAAGAGTGGATTCTCTGTCAGTCCCTTTATCCTGTCCTGGTGTTCTGCACACTCTCTGCTTAACTGAATTCTGAAGCGTTTGTACTTGAATTTAAAGATGTTATATACAAAACATTCATATAACTTATTGCATAATTGCCAGAAACCTGTTATTTTTATATTAATGTAATAATTTGTGTAAAACTAAATGTTTAAAGTTCCTGAACACAACTAAATGGAAACCTCTAATACAAATGCTAATTTTATTTCTTATTTTTCAAAAAGTCTTGGCTACTTATGATTCAGCAGACGGAACAGCTCAGCAGGATCATGAAGACGCATGCAGAGGACCTGAATTCTGGGCCCTTACACAGGCTCACCATGATGATCAAAGATAAGCAGCAGGTGAAGAAGAGTTACACAGGTGTCCATCAGCAGATAGAGGCAGAGATGATCAAGGTTTGTCTTTCCACTCTGGGCTTCTTTCTTTAGTGTGAGTTTAAATTCACTGAGATGCTGTATCCTGTTTGACTTTAAAAAGTGTTTAGTCACTATTTCCTGGTAAGAAATAGATTTCAATGTCTCTGGTAAGTAGTATCTTATTTTTATTGAATATAAAACATTATTGATTATAAGATATGTGATTATATATTCCCACGAAAGAAAAAAAATACTGCCAAAATAAATTAGTTGGGATACTTCTAAATTTTCTTCACAACCAGTGTCTATCCCTTCTGCCTAACTTTTTACAGTGGTTTTAATTGTGAAAATTTGCAACTGTACAGAAGAAGAGAGAATAATTAAATGAACTCCCATTGACCTATCCCAGAGAAGGCAATGGCAAGCCACTCCAGTACTCTTGCCTAGAAAATCCCATGGATAGAGGAGCCTGGTAGGCTGCAGTCCGTGGGGTCACTAAGGGTTGGACACGACTGAGCAACTTCACTTTCACACATTGGAGAAGGAAATGGCAACCCACTCCAGTGTTCTTGCCTGGAGAATCCCAGGGATGGGGGAGCCTCGTGGGCTTCCGTCCGTGGGGTCACACAGAGTCGGACACGACTGAAGTGACTCAGCAGCAGCAGCAGCAGCAGCAGCATTGACCTATCCGTCCATCTAGTCAGTGTTTTGGTTTGTTTTTTTCATCTGTACTCTCACCTACCTTTCTTCTACATTGGATAATTTTATGGAAAATTCCAGTTTTTTAAATTTTATCTAAATATTATTTATTGATAAATAATTACTGTTTAAGAAAACTATGTTATCATTAACTCACCTAAAAATAAAGATAATTCCTTAATATTATTAATTATCCTGATTGTGCTCAAATAATTGTTAAATGTTATTTTTGCAGTTGGTTCATTTGAATCATGATCCAAACCTGGCTTATACATTGCCTTTGAATAATCTCTTTTAATCAGTAGGTTCCCCTTGCCACCCCACTTTAAAAATGCTATGCATTTAAAGAAATGGGGTAATTTACTCAATAGCATTGAATTCTTTCATTTTGGGTTTTGCTGTTAGCATCTTGTAATGCAGTTGCATGTATTGCTTTATCCTTCAGTTTTCCAGCAAACTGGAAGTTAGAACTGGAGGCTTGGTAACACTCTTGCTGTCTGTTCCGGGCTGGTATAGATTTCCTGCTTTATCCTTCAGTTTTCCAGCAAACTGGAAGTTAGAACTAGAGGCTTGGTAACACTCTTGCTGTCTGTTCCGGGCTGGTATAGGTTTCCTGCTTTATCCTCCAGTTTTCCAGCAAACTGGAAGTTAGAACTGGAGGCTTGGTAACACTCTTGCTATCTGTTCCGGGCTGGTATAGATTTCCTGCTTTATCCTCCAGTTTTCCAGCAAACTGGAAGTTAGAACTAGAGGCTTGGTAACACTCTTGCTGTCTGCTCCGGGCTGGTATAGATTTCCTGCTTTATCCTCCAGTTTTCCAGCAAACTGGAAGTTAGAACTAGAGGCTTGGTAACACTCTTGCTGTCTGCTCCGGGCTGGTATAGATTTCCTGCTTTATCCTCCAGTTTTCCAGCAAACTGGAAGTTAGAACTAGAGGCTTGGTAACACTCTTGCTGTCTGTTCCGGCCTGGTATAGATTTCCTGCTGCTTCATAACAAGAGGTATTTATATCTGCTAATCGGTTCCAGTGTTGCCAGCCTGGTCAACCTATTAAAAATTTTCTCTTCAGCCTTTCACCTAATGAAGCACTTGATGTCCACTGCTTAGATCCATTAGTTCAGTGGAGGCTGTAAAATGACAATATTTTACTTCTGTCATTCCTAATGCAATTATTAGCAGGGATTTTCAGTAGAAATTTTTCCGGTATCAGCTATTTGGTTGCCAGGAGATATAGATCATGGAAGAAAAGTAGGATAAATACTTGCTTCTAGACATTAATTTGCCAGTTTACCAACAGTGAATTGGTTCTTTAGTAACTTCAGAAGTGAAGATTTCCATTTTCCAATCCAGCATGTAAGAACCTCGGAAGTTGTCACTCCATCCTAACAGCAAATAAATATCTGAACAAACTGAAAAATCAGCAACTCTTCTTAGATCCATTAGAGAAGATAGGTCACAGAGCAAAATCAGTTCCCCAAACTGGACAAGTGAATATAGAGAATCACAGCTAATCAGAGCAACGTCAGACTTGAGAACAAGTGTTAGTGCAGTGACAAATCCTGGATGCTCTGATGGTTGAAAACTCCAGGAGGACCTACTCGTTGAGAGGTCTTCACACTTGTGAATTTTACCTCCCGAATCTCCGCCAGGTTCTCATGATGAATATAGGGGAAAAAAAACAAACAACTCATGATCTTGGCAGTGGAAGAGGAAGGGAACAATTTTGACATAGGTTAGAACATTCTGTTTGGAGAAGGAAATGGCAACCCACTCCAGTGTTCTTGCCTGGAGAGTCCCAGGGACGGGGGAGCCTGATGGGCTGCTGTCTATGGGGTCACACAGAGTCGGACACGACTGAAGTGACTCAGCAGCAGCAGCAGCAGAGCATTCTGTTCTTAACAAGGTCTGTCCTCAGAAGAAGCTGTTGAACTAGAGCCTAACTGACCTGAGGAAAGGGCAACAACTGTATGTTGTCTATAAGAAACCCGCTTTATATATAAAGACAGACAGATTAAAAGTAAATGGATGGAGAAAGATATATCATCCTGACCCTAATCCAAAGAAAGTGGGAGTAGCTGTATTAATTTCAGATAAGACTGACTTCAAAGCAAGGACGTTTATCAGGGATAAAGAGGAGAGTTACACAATGTTGAAGGAGTCAGTTCTCCAGGAAGACAGTACAGTCCTTAATGTACATGTGCTTAACAGCATGGCATCAAAATATTGGTAGGACTGCAAAAACTGTTAAAATTGTAGGGAGAAATGGGTGGACCTCCATTGCAGTTGGAGATTTTGGTACCTTTTCCCCACCCCCATCAGAAATGGACAGATGCCGCAGACAGAAAGTGAGTAAGGATGGAGTGAACTCAATAATGTCCTTAATCAGCTAGATACGGTGATATTTCACGCAAAGCTAGGTACTTCACGCAAAAACAGGGGAATACACATTCTTCTCAAGCTTATATTGTGCAATTCAGCAAGATATTCCACATTCAAGGTCATAAGCTACATCAAAATATATTTACAAGAATGAAATTGACACAGTAGCTGCTCCTGCTAAGTCGCTTCAGTTGTGTCCGACTCTGTGTGACCCCATAGACGGCAGCCCACCAGGCTATCCCATCTCTGGGATTCTCCTGGCAAGAACACTTGAGTGGGTTACCATTTCCTTCTCCAATGTGTGAAAGTGAAAAGTAAAAGTGAAGTCGCTCAGTCGTGTCCAACTCTTCGTGACCCCATGGACTGCAGCCCACCAGGCTCCTCCGTCCATGGGATTTTACAGGCAAGAGTACTGGAATGGGGTGCCATTGCCTTCTCCAATTAGAGTAGAACTCAGTGAAAATGAAAGCATGAGACTAATTGAGAAAAGTCAACAAAACCAAAATAAGAGAAGGTGAATAAAATCAACAAGCCTCTAGCCACACTAACCAAAAAAACCAGTGTGGGTACAAATTACTAATATCAGAAGTGAAAGAGGAGACAGCACTATATATCCCATGGATATTAAAAGGATAATGAAGGAATAGTCTTTAATCAACTCTGTATCCATAAATTTGATAAGCTGGGAGAAATGGGAGTGTGCCTTGAAAGACACAATTTGCTAAAACTCGTATAAGATGAGATGGACAGTCTGAACAGGCATGTATCTGTTAAAGTAATTGAATTGATCATTAATGACCTTCCAAAACAGAAGGCACTAGGCCCAGATGGCTTCAGGCTCAGATGCCTTCACTGGAGAACTCTGTCAAACATTTAAGGAAGAAATTGCACCACTTTTCTATAAACTTAGCTCAGAAAAAGAAACAGAGAGAAACTTACTAATTCCATTCTACAATGCTAGTGTTATCAAACACCAAAAGCAGACAAAGATACTAGGAAACTATAGGCCAATGTCTCTCATGAGCGTCGATGCAAAAATCCTTGACTATTAAGAAATAAAATCCAACAGTGTAGAAAAAGAATTTACACACCTTGACTAAGTGGAATTTATTTCAGGTGAGAAAGTTTGGTTCAATATTTGAAAATCAATTAATGGAATCCATTATATCAGCAAACTAGAAAGAAAAATTACGTGAGCATATAAACAGATGCAGAGAGAGCATTTGACAAAATCTACCACCGATTCGTGATTGAAAACTCTCAGTAAATTAGGGATAAAGGTGAACCTCCTCAACTTGATAAAGGATATTTACAAAAAACTTCCAGCTAACATCATACATAAATATGAGAAATGTTTAACTTTCCTGCTAAGATCAGAGCAAGACATGAATGTCCCCCCCTTGCCCCTGCTTGTTAAAAAAATCCTGTCAATCTGAACTAATGAAACAAGACCAGGACAAGAAATAAAATGTATACAGATTGGGAATGAATGTCATTGTTTACAAATGACATGATTGTTTATGTAGATAATCTAAGAGAATCAACCAAAAACTCTTGAAACGATCAGTTATAGCAAGTTTGCAGGAAGTGGCAACCCACTCCAGTATTCATGCCTGGAAAATCCCATGGACAGAGCCTGGAGGGCTACAGTCCACGGGGTCACAAAGGGTCAGACACAACTGAGCGACTTCACTTTGTAGGATACAGTGTCAGCATTCAAAAGTCAGCCACTTCCCTATGTATTAACAGTGAACAAGTGGAATATGAAATTAAAGGCACAATACCATCTACATTAGAACCTCAAAAAATGAAATACTTGGGTATAAATCTAACAAAGTATGTACACGCTCTATAGGAGAACAATGACAGAGGTCTGATGAGAGAAATCAAAGGGGAAATAATTGTTATCCTGTGTCCTCAGTATTGTCAAGATATCAGTTTTTCCCATTTTTCACTATAGATTTAATACACATCCCAATCAAAATCCCAGCAAAAGCCGAACTGATTGTAAAATTCATATGAAATAGCAGAAGACCCAGAATAGGCAACAGAATATGGAGAACAAAATTGGAAGACCAGCATTATGTGACTTCCAGATTTATTATAAAGACACAGCAATCAAGAGAGTTTGGCCTTTGTGAAAGAAAATAAACAGATAAACAAATAGATCAGTGAAACAGAATATAAAGTCCAGAAGTAGATTCACATAAATATAGTTGACTGATCTTTGAAAAAAAAGGGCAAAGTCAGTGGAGGGGAGATCAGTTAATATTCTCAACAGATGGCATGGGAACAGGGACGAAAAAAATGCGCAAATAGTGAATCTACACACAGACTGTACAGCAGTCACAAAAGTTAACTCAGAATGGACCACAGACCTAAATGTAAATTCTCAAACTGTGAAACACCTAGAAGATAAATAGAAAACCTAGATAGCCTTGTCGGAGAAGGCAATGGCAACCCACTCCAGTGTTCTTGCCTGGAGAATCCCATGGATGGAGGAGCCTGGTAGTAGGCTGCAGTCTGTGGGGTCGCTAAGGGTTGGACACGACTGAGCAACTTCACTTTCACTTTTCACTTTGACACATTGGAGAAGGAAATGGCAACCCACTCCAGTGTTCTTGCCTGGAGAATCCCAGGGACGGGGGAGCCTGGTGGGTTTCCGTCTGTGGGGTCACACAGAGTCGGACACGACTGAAGTGACTTAGCAGCAGCAGCAGATAGCCTTTGGTTTGGAGATGATTGTTTTAGATAGAACACCAAAGGCATGATCCATGAAGAAATAATTGATAAGCTGGAATTCATAAAAATTTAAGACTTCTGGTCTCTTTTCTGTCCTTCCTTTTTGTCTCTCTTTCTTAAAAAAAAAAAAAAAAAAAGTGTTTATTTTTGGCTGTACCTTACGGCTTGTGGGATGTTAGTTCCCCAACCAGGGATTGAACCCAGACCCTCAGCAGTGAGAGCACAGAGTCCTAACCATAGGACTGCCAGGGAATTCCCTCTTTTCTTTCTTTTTTAAAAAAATTATAATTCTACAGAAATGTGTGTGACATGTGTGGCATACAGCAAAGGAACAACATGAGTTTTCATTCAGAGAAATTTTACTTACTTTTACTTGCTTTGATGCCAGTCAAAGTATGAAACTGTGACTCTAGTCTCCAAGGGTGTGGCATCTTCTTTAATACAGAATTAAGGGGAAAGGAAGAGCATTGAAAGTGAAACTCAGTCGGGTCTCATGCACAATCTGGGTAGTCTATAAGCAAGCAGTCATGCAGGTGGAAGTGTCTGTATTTCTTGCCTGCTACACACACACACACACACACACACACTCACACACACACACTCACTCCTCAAAACCTCCCCCCCCCAAACCACACTTCTACAAAATACAATAGCAGTAAACTGCAATGGGCAGTCATGCAGATGGAAGTGTCTGTATTTCTTGCCTGCTACACACACACACACACACACACACACACTCCTCAAAACCTCCCCCCCCCAAACCACACTTCTACAAAATACAATATCAGAGGAATGAGCTGATCTGTAAACCGGGAGAAAAAGTTTGCAAAGACATTTGATAAAGGGCTGTTATCTAAAATGGACGAAGAACTTCAGTAAGTCTACTAAGAAAAGAAGCAACCTTAGGAAAAAATAAACACATCACCAAAGAAGATATAAAAATTTGCTCAGATTTAACGCCATCAGGGAAACGCAAACTAAAGGAACAATGAGATACCGCTGCACATCTATTAGAACGCCCCAAATCCGGAACACTGACGACACCAAATACTGGTGAGGTTATGGAGCAACCGGAACTCTCATTCATTGCTTGTGGGATTGCAAAATAATTCAGCCACTTTGGAAGACAGTTTGGTTGTGTTTTATAAAAATAGTCTCACCGTAGGTTCCAAAAATTGAGCTCCTTGGTATTTATCCAAAGGAGTTGAGAACATATGTCTATGCTGAAGCCCACACATAGTTTGTAACAGCTTTATTCATAATTGGCAAAACTTAGATGCCACCAAGATGTCTCTTAGTAATGAATGGATAAACCGTGGTGCATCCAGACAATGGAATATTATTCAGTGCTCAAAGGAAATGAGCTACCAAGAAAGATATGGAGGAACCTTAAATGTATATTACCAAATGAAAGAACGTGAAAGTGTTCATTGCTTAGTTGTGTCTGACTGTCTGCAATGCTATGAACTGTAGCCTGACAGGCTCCTCTGTCCATGGGATTCTCCAGGCAGGAATACTGGAGTGCACTGCCTTTCCCTTCTCCAGGGCATCTTCCCAACCCAGGGATTGAACCCAGGCCTCCCACAATGTAGGCAGATTCTTTACCATCTGAGCCACCAGGGAAGCCCACTAGGTGAAAGAAGCCAATCTGAAAATATATATGATTCTACCTGTATTGTATTCTCGAAAAGTCAGAACTGTGAAGGTAGTAAAAAGATCGTTGGTTCCTAGGGGTTCGTGAACAAGTGGAGCGCCGAGGGTTTTATGACAGTGAAACAACTGTGCGTGGCCCTGTAGCGGTGGGATACATGTCATTGTATGTTTGTTCAAAATCCTAAGGTATACACCACGAGTGGAACTTAATGCAAACTGTGTACTTGTGCAATAATGGTATGTTCTCATAGGTTCATCAGTTGGCGTACAAACAAACTCGAGTGGGGTATGTTGATGATCAGTGAGGCTGTCCACGAGTAGGGATAAGGGACAAATGGGAAATCTCTGTACTTTGTGCTTTGTTTTGCTGTGATACTAAAACTGCTGTAAAAGGTAGAGTCCTTTAAAATGTTAACCAGTGAGGTTTTCTTTTAAAAGGAAATGATTTGAAGTCATTTCTGTCTATATCTGTATCATGAGCTTCCCTGGTGGCTCAGTCTGTAAAGAATCCACCTGCAACGCAGAAGATGCAGGTTCGATCCCTGGGTTGGGAAGATCCCCTGGAAGAGGGCATGGCAACCCCCTCTGATACTGTTGCCTGGAGAGTCCCGTGGACAGAGGCGCCTGGTGGTCTGCAATTCATAGAGTCGCAGAGAGGCGGACACGACTGAAGCGACCTATCATGTGTCTATCATAGCTGTTGACATTTTTGTTCACTTACACAGTGCCGTCCTCCATGCTGTCCAGAACCTTGGTGATGCAGAACTTGTTTAAAGTAGGCTCTGGGACCTTCTTCCAAGTTGCTTATATCCCTTTAGCAAGTTTTTAATGCTGCTGATTTCTTAACTCTTCTCAAAAATCTTATTACATGTTTTTCAGATACCATCTAAGATTCTCAATTTTTTCTTGAATGCTTTTTATGGCTGACTGCAGAGTCCAGGACTTGGATTTGTCAAGCCTTTCTGCAGAAATAATAATCAAGTTAATGTGTGCGTGCCGTGACCACTGTCATGAGTGCTGCCTGGCCAACATTCATTAGACGCATCTTTTCAGAGATGTTACAGTGTAAAAAAAACTCATATTAGAACTGATGAATTATGACCACTCGGAGTTATTCTGTATGATTAAAATGAGTTTTTTAAATTCGCATTTTTGTTAGAGAAAATATTTCTGTACATAGCAATAAATTATTGGCCTTTAAATTTTAGGTAATGACAGCACTAGTTTATGATTTGCTCTTCTTTTTAAGAAATGTTTTTCTTTTTTTATATGCTTTTGAATTTATCACCAATTTCTAAGCTAATTTTAGTTTATTGTTTATAATTAAAGAGCACTCTGACTCATAAGCAGTGAAAGATGCATCAGTTAATGCTTTGAAATTTAAGTTCTTGACAGATGTAAATTTAAGCATTTAAAAATCTTTTTGCATTTCTTTTTTTTGACAGGTTACAAAGACAGAATTAGAGAAATTAAAAACCAGCTATAGACAATTAATAAAAGAAATGAATTCCGCCAAAGAGAAATATAAAGAAGCTGTAGCTAAAGGTATGGCGCAATTAGGAATAATGTTTATTGTAGTGACTTTTATTTTTATCATTTGAAAGTTATCTTTATAAGTGGTGAAATAAATCCACTTAGACCGATTTGCATATAGGTATATTAAAATAAACCTAAATAGACAAATTATCAAACTGAATTCTTTTTTCTTTTTGAGGTGGAAACTATTTTTGAGTAGTTCATACTAAATAGAATTATGTAGTACTTCTGATAGGGTGCAAAGAATGTTTAAAATTCTCCCTCAGCCTTCAGATATACTTATTGAATTAAAAATTAAATAAGAAAAATAAAGTCATATTTGTTTAGAAGCCTTTATTGATCCTCTTTTTACCTGTATTTAAGTACCATTAAAATCACAAGTCATTTTATAGCTTAGTTTTGCTTTTATAGCTAGATTTTATTGTCCTAAAATTTTCATAATACGCTTTGGAAGTAAATGGAAAGAGAAATGTTATGTTTTTGACAGTGATTTCTGGTCATAGTTGTAAATGTGACTAAATAGTCTTCATATTTCGATTTTTTTAATTATAAAAGTTTTTTTTTCTAGTACTATATAAACATTATTAGCAACTCTTGTGGGGATGGAAATGGGCACCGACTCCAGCGTCTTGCCTGGATGATTCTATGGACAGAGGAGCCTGGGGGCCACAGTCCTTGTGTGCCCCAGTCACACGTAGCTGAGCTGCTGAGCGACAAGCGGCTCTGCAAAAGTTTTATTAGTTAACTTATCTTTCTCTCCTGTTACTGTACTCTCTCTTTGTCTTCTGCTTGTGTATTCTTCTGTTGTGTTGTTGAGGTACATGAGACAAACAGCTCCCGTGTTTGGATATACTTTGCACAATGAGAGTGCAGTGTTCTTGTTGTTAGTCCCAGTAGACTAGAAGAGAGAGGGATTTCGAAGCAGTGTCCCGCTCTCCCTTCTCTGTTTCCGGCCTCTCTGCCTCCCTTCCCCTCCTCCTGCTGCTGCTGTTCCCTGCCCTCCTCCCCGCCCGCCCCGCCCCCCCTGCTCCCTCCCCGCCCGCCCCGCCCCCCCTGCTCCCTCCCCGCCCGCCCCGCCCCCCCTGCTCCCTCCCCGCCCCGCCCTCCCTGCTCCCTGCCCTCCCTGCTCTCCTCCCCCTCCCCCTCCCTACTCCCTGCCCTCCCTGCTCTCCTCCCCTCCTCCCCGCCCGCCCTCCCTGCTCCCTGCCCTCCCCGCCCTCCCCCCCCCCGCTCTCCTCCCCTCCCCCCTCCCTGCTCCCTCCCCTCCCCACCTCCCTGCTCCCTGCCCTCCCGCCCCGCTCCCTCTCTCTGAAGCGCCTCCTTGGCGGCTCTCTCACCGCGTCTCTGTCCCTCCCACACTGTTTTTCATGTTCTGTTTCTTGCAGGGTTTCTGCTGCTCTTTTAGGGAAGATGAATTAATCACAGTTTGCTTATTTTTACTTATTTTTTCTTGTGCCTCAACTGATGTTTTGAGACCCTGATCTCTTTTTAATGCAGATTTATCTTTTAAAATGCCTTTGTAGTTAGGTTACATAAGTTATTTAAGTGCAGAAAAGAAGTGCAATAGTGGAAAAATCAGTCAGACTTTGGAGTCAGTCTTGGATGTATGTTCCAATGTTGTATGATTATTTCATAATTTTAAAATTTCATGTTCAGTTCAGTCGCTCAGTCGTGTCCGACTCTTTGCGACCCCATGAACCACAGCACGCCAGGCCTCCCTGTCCATCACCAACTCCCGGAGTTCACTCAAACTCATGTCCATCGAGTCAGTGGTGCCACCCAGCCATCTTACTCTCTGTTGTCCCCGTCACTTCCCACCCCCAATCCCTCCCAGCATCAGAGTCTTTTCCAGTGAGTCAACTCGTCGCAAGAATTATTCCTTTTTTGTTTTAAAGATTGCGTTATATAATCAAGAAATATCTGCTGAGTATTATTTGCAATCTTTAAGTTGTTGAGATTCAAACATTCAAGGAACTTACCCGTTGCTAGTTGATGTTCTAACTTGGGAACTTCAAGTCTTCTTTTTCAAAATTAGCCTTTGCTAAGCCATCAAGAGTAATGTAAAAATAGTTTTGTATGTTGAGCATTACCACACACTCTGTCAAAAGATAAGTTTTATAAAGTTCATTACATAATGCTTGAATAGCATTCTCAAATTTCTTATAGTATAAATATCCATATTTGAATTCACCCAGAGCAAGTGATGACTTAATTCATTTATATTGTAATCCATCTATGTGAAGTATTTCACACTAGGTCTGTTTATACTAGTATCTGTTGGAGAATGATTAATTAGGAAAAGAAATACATTATTACTCCCAAGTATTTGGTACCTACTTTTAATGATACTTTATTTTTGTTTAAAACATTGAATCTAATTCTGGTATCATAAATTTTAAATAGTTCTTGTACCTAATGTTTATATTATCAAAGATTACTCACAGGTAATAATTGTTCTTTATTACTTTTGGTAGAGATAAAACACCATTTATTGCTGTGTTAGTAATAAGAAGGAAACTAGAAAATCTGAAGACCATAGCTTTAATTGATCTTAAGAAGTGTATTATTTGACTGAGTCTCCTGTTAAAATATGTGAGCTTATTTATTAATATATTTCCTTTCTAAAGGTGTTAGTGATAGTGTGTTCCTATTTTCAAAAATTTGATTGCTCTCATTAAATCAATTTATAATGTGTAGAGGAGGTACATTTAAAATAAGTTCTTATGTAACTATGTAAATGCATGAGACATACGTAAATTTCCCTTTTATCATCATAGCTAACTTTATACTCATATTTATATGAAAAAGTATAAAACTATACTTTTGAAAACCTGGTTTTCAAACTGCTTCTACATTTATCATGGAAATAGGGGTTGTTTATGGGAATACCAGACTACCCGACCTGCCTCTTGAGAAACCTATATGCAGGTCAGGAAGCAGCAGTTAGAACTGGACATGGAACAATAGACTGGTTCCAAATAGGAAAAGGAGTACATCAAGGCTGTATATTGTCACCCTGATTATTTAACTTATATGCAGAGTACATCATGAGAAACGCTAGGCTGGAAGAAGCAGAAGCTGGAATCAGGATTGCCGGGAGAAATATCAATAACCTCAGATATGCAGATGGCACCACCCTTATGGCAGAAAGTGAAGAGGAACTAAAAAGCCTCTTGATGAAAGTGAAAGAAGAGAGTGAAAAAGTTGGCTTAAAGCTCAACATTCAGAAAACTAAGATCATGACATGTGGTCCCATCACTTCATGGGAAATAGATGGGGAAACAGTGGAAACAGTGTCAGACTTTATATTTTTGGGCTCCAAAATCACTGCAGATGCTGATTGCAGCCATGAAATTAAAAGACGCTTACTCCTTGGAAGGAAAGTTATGACCAACCTAGACAGCATATTAAAAAGCAGAGACATTACTTTGCCAACAAAGGTCCGTCTAGTCAGTTCAGTTCAGTTCAGTCGCTCAGTCGTGTCCGACTCTCCGCGACCCCATGAATCACAGCACGCCAGGCCTCCCTGTCCATCACCAACTCCCAGAGTTCACTCAAACTCATGTCCACAGAGTCGGTGATGCCATCCAGCCATCTCATTCTCCGTTGTCCCCTTCTCCTCCCGCCCCCAACCTTTCCCAGCATCAGAGTCAGGCTGTGGTTTTTCCCGTGGTCATGTATGGATGTGAGAGTTGGACTGTGAAGAAAGCTGATCGCCGAAGAATTGATGCTTTTGAACTGTGGTGTTGGAGAAGACTCTTGAGAGTCCCTTGGACTGCAAGGAGATCCAACCAGTCCATTCTAAAGGAGATCAGTCCTGGGTGTTCAATGGAAGGACTGATGCTGAGTCTGAAACTCCAATACTTTGACCACCTGATGTGAAGAGCTGACTCACTGGAAAAGACTCTGATGCTGGGAAAGATTGAAGGCAGGAGGAGAAGGGGACAACAGAGGATGAGATGGCTGGATGGCATCACCGACTCAATGGACATGAGTTTGAGTGAACTCTGGGAGCTGGTGCTGGACAGGGAGGCCTGGCGTGCTGTGATTCATGGGGTTGCAAAGAGTCGGACATGACTGAGCGACTGAACTGAACTAAACTGAACTGTGTGTGTGTGTGAGGTGGTTTACTCTTTATAAGCACGACGTGTGGGCAGATTCTTGCAGCATTTACAGGTTTTATGTCAGAACCATAGTTTATCTGGGGAGGCCCCACCAGGCCATTTCTGGAATGGGCTCTAGGAGCTGCTGGGGCACTGGCGGTGGAGAGCCAAACCATGGCTCTGGTTTCAGAGTCCTTACTTTAGGAATTGGGAGGTCTTGGGAAAGCTATTTGAAAACTCAGTCCAACACATAGGATCCACCCTGAGAAGACAAGGCTCTGGAGGAGATAGCACCTGGCAGTAGTTCCTGTAGTGAGTCAGGGCTAAATTCTGGATTTGATGGAGAATTGGTTTAGAATCCGGGGTTCAGTGACTGCAACTGGAGGTTCAGCCACAGTAGTGGATCAGCAGGCAGCCTGGGTTCATACTGACATTCCAGACTCCTGACCCCTGCTGTATGGATTACACAAAATACTCTGAGTTTTCAGTGTTGGAACTTATATCGAAGGAACACTGGTTTATGTTATCTAATGTAAAGTGTAGCATTCATTTGTAATATTAGTAGAGCATCATTTTTGTTGGGCTTCCTTGATAGCTCAGCTGGTAAAGAATCCGCCTGCAATGAGGGAGACCTGGGTTCGATCCCTGGGTTGGGAAGATCCCCTGGAGAAGGGAAAGGCTACCCACTCCAGTATTCTGGCCTAGAGAATTCCAGTATTCTGGCCATGGAGTTGCAAAGAGTCGGACACAACTGAGCAACTTTCACTTTCATTTTAGTTAAATTTATTTTTCTTTTGCAATATATCCTAAATATCAAACTCATTTTGTTCTCTTCTATGTTGCGGGAACAAATATTTGTCTTAAAATAACCCATAATTTGAAAACCCAGAGAATCAAGACAGAAAGCAATAAGAGACTTTGTCCAAGCAGTGCAGATCCACAGATCCTGGTGCAAGACCCCCTTCTTATGTCAGAAGACATCAGTTCTTATGTGTTTCTTCTTAGCCCAGTGTAAGGGTTCTCTGCTATGTGGCTAAGTACCACACAGTAGACAATTAGTTAGGACTTACAATGAGCCAAGAGCTGTACTGGGCTAAGCCCGTGAACATATTTACATGACGCATGTGGCAGATCAAGGAGGACTATCGCATCTCGGTACTTCCCAGAGCCTTATCAGCCAGATAGCTTGCAGCTGAAATCTCACAGTCTGTGGCATGTCCTCTCTTGTCTAAAAAAAAAAAAAAAAAAAAAAAAAACTTGGATTAATTTGGACAGTAGTCTGTTGGTTTTTATTTATAACATGTATGCTGAGAAAAACCAAACTAATTTTAGCTTATTGAACTGAAATTAATAATTTAGAATGTTTCTTGATAGCATGGGATAGTAAGTTCTTGAATGCAAAACACACAGGTTTTCCTTTCCTATTGCATATTTTTCTGAATACTTTTAGTTGATAAAACACATGGTTAGGTTTGCCATAAAACAATTTTGTGAGTCCATAAAGCTTGTATCCAAACTAAGGTTCTGACATAATGGTTGTAAGTAGAAAAATTTGCTGTCGTATTCTCTCTTTTTAAGATATTTTTTAATATTAATCTTTTTTAATATTTTGAACTTCTTTTTTATATTGGAGTAGAGCCAGTTATCAACATAATGATCTTTTCAGGTGGTCACATCATCCTTATAAAGAGTCAGTAACCACTCAGGAGGACTCCCAGAGGATCGTATTAGCTGTGAACAAAGACGGTTTTCCTTTTCAATCTAGAGGGTTTTTTTTTTTTCTTTTTCCTTGCCTAACTTCCCTAGCTAGAGTCTCCAGTATAGTGTAGAATAGAAGAAGAAAGAGCAAACATGTTTGCCTTGCTGCTGATCTTAGCGGGGAAGACTTTCATCATAAGGATTAAGTTAACTCTAGTTTCTCAAAGATTTTTCTTTCTGTTGGCTTGAAAAATTTCATTTTTATTCCTGCTTAGTAATGGAAGTTAGATGTTGTCAAATGATTTTTTGGTGTCTGTGGAGATGTGTATTGCTTCTTCTTCTAGTTTGATATAGTGAGTTGTTTTGATTGATTTTCACATTTTTCAAATATTATACCAACCTCACATCCAGGGGATAAACTCCTCTTGGCTGTGAAGTATTATTATTTTTGATGTTTGATATGACTGGCTAAGTTTTTATGAATTTCCATCTCTGTCTTTCTTTCTTTTAATAGCTAGTCTCATTTTGGTACAACTTTAACACTTGTCCTCTGCCTGATTTCCCCCTTTTCAGTGTTGTAGAAATCCTTGTGTTCAATTCATAATATTTCTTAAATATTGGTAGAATTCACTTGTGAAGCTATGTGGGTCTGCTTGCTTAATTTTTTTCTTATAAATTCAGTTTCTTTAGGTGATATCAGCTATTTGCTTATCTTTTTCTTTTAGTTTTAGTAGGTTGTATCTTCAAGGAGTTGTGCATTTCGCTTGTTAAATTTAATGGTGCTAAGTTGTTCGGAATACTTCCTTTTCCGCCCTTTTGCAGAATCTGCAGTGATGCTTTCTCTCATTTTTGTTGTTGACCCCGTGTCTCTCTTACGTACTCGTTCTGGCTGGAGGTTTACTGGTTTCGCGGGTCTTCTCACGGGTCAGCTTTCGGCTTTGTTTTGGCTCTGTTTTTCTGCTTCTGTCTCATTGGTTTCTCCTCTGATCCTTGTTTCTTTTCTCCTTTGTGCTTTAGGCTTTGTTTACACCAGTTTGTCCAAGTTTTTTTTTTAAACGTGGAACTAAGATCATTGATTCGAGAACTGTCTTCTTTTCTAATATAGGCATTTAGTGCTATGAATTTCCCTAAGTACTGTTTTAGCAACATTCCATAAATTTGTATGTATTATGCCATCATTTTTCTGTAGTTCAAAATACTTCAAGTATTTTCTTTTCCCTTTGATCCGCAGGTTATTTAGAAATGAAAGGTTTGACATTTAAAAATGTCTCTATTTTTGATTTATAATTTAATTTCACTTGTTCTGAGATTTTTTTTTATGATTTTATTCCTTTTACACTTATGAATATATAAGGTCCATAGTTGTTTTATCTTGGTAAATGCTTCCTGTGCAACTTGTAAGAATATGTATTCTGCTGTTGTTGGTTGCATTGGTCTGTATTGTTGGCTTGGGCCAGTTGGTTGAGAGTATTTTCAAAGCTTCTGTGTTCTTACTGATATTCTGTTTACTTGCTCTCTCTTACTGAGAGAGGGCAGTTGAAAACTCCCAGTGTGACTGTATTTGTCTCTTCTCATAGTTTTGTCAGTTTTCTGCTTAATGTATTTTGAAACTCTTGCTATTGAGTGTAAAAAGCAGTCATGATTGTTGCTTCCTCCTAATGCTCTGACCTTTCTCTCATATGAAATGACCTTTATAATCCCTGGTATTATTCTTTTCTGTGTTATCTGTTCTGATGTTAATATTAGATATTTTGATCAATGTTTACATGGTATTTTTTTTAGTCCTTTCACTTCAACATTGCTGATAAGCAGCATATAACTAGGTCTTGCTATTTTATCTTGATAATCTCTACCTTTTAATTCGGATAGTTAGACTATAATGTGATTGATTTTGACAGTGTTAGGTTTAAATTTGTCATCTTGCAATTTTTCCCCCCTTGTTCCATTGTTCTTTATTGTACTTTTCCTTGTTTCTTCCTTCTGTTGAATTAATTGAAAAAATTTCTTAAGATTCTCTTTGTTGTCATATCTCCTTTGTTGTCTTATAGCTATAACTGTTTGTTATGGCATTTTATCTTTATTTTACCATAGTCCACCTTCAAGTGACATTGTATCACCTTGTGTATAACAAGGAATCCTGACACTGGTGTGGCTCCTGTATTTGTGTTATTGTTGTGATATATTTTACTTTTGCATATGTTTTTAACTTTATACTATATTGTTAATATTTTTGTTTTTGTTTAGTCAGATATCTTTAAAATTATATTAAAGCATCTTATATATTTATCCATGTAGTCATCTTTCATAGAATTCTTTATTCCATCTGGTATCATTTTACTTGTTCATTTAAGAAGGCCTTCTTTTCTCTCCTTGCTTTTCTCTGGAACTCTACATTCAGTTGAGAATATCTTTCCCTTACTCTCTTGCCTTTTGCTTCTCTTCTTTTCTCAGCTATTTGTAAAGCCTTCTCAGATAAACCAGTTTGCCTTCTTGCATTTTGTTTTCTTTGGGATAGTTTTGGTTACTGCCTCCTCTGCAGTGTTACGAATCTCTGTCCATAGTTTGCCAGACACTCTTGTCTGCCAGATCTAAACCCTTAAATCTATTCATCACCTCCACTCTATAATCCTAAGAGATTTGATTCAGGTCACGCCTGAATGGGCTAGTGGTTTTCTCTACTTCAATTTAGTCTGAATTTGGCAATAAGGAGTTCATGATCTGGGCCACAGTCAGCTCCAGGTCTTGTTTGCACTGACTGTACAGAGCTTCTCCATCTTAGGCTGCAAAGAATAATCGATCGATTATACCCAACTGAATGCAGAGTTCCGGAGAAAGGAAAGATAAGAAGGCCTTCTTAAATGAACATTGCAAAGAAGTACAGGAAAACAGTAGAATGGGAAAGACTAGAGATCTCTTCAAGAAAATTGGAGATAGTAAGGGAACAGTTCATTCAAAGATGGGCACGAGAAAGGACAGAACAGCAAGGACCTAACAGAAGCTGGAGAGATTAAGAGGAGGTGGCAAGAATACGCAGAGCTATACAAAAAAAAGTCTTACTGACTGAGACAACCACCATGGTGTGGTCACTCACCAAGAGCCAGACATCCTAGAACGTGAAGTCAAGTGGGCCTTGGGAAGCATTACTGCCCACAAAGCTAGTGGAGGTGATAACATTACAGCTGAGCTATTTCAAATCCTAAATGATGATGCTGTTAAAGTGCTGCACTCAGTGTGTCATCAAATTTGGAAAACTCAGCAGTGGCCACCGGATTGGAAAAGGTCAGTTTTCATTACAATTTCAAAGAAAAACAATGCCAAAGAATGCTCAAACTACCACAAACTGTGCTCTTTTCACACGCTAGCAAGTTAATGCTCAAAATCCTTCAAGCTAGGCTTCAGCAGTATGTGAACCGAGAACTTCCAGATGTACAAGCTGAGATCAAATTGCAGACATTCATTGGATCATAGAGAAAGCAAGGCAATTCCAGAAAAATATCTGCTTGATTGACTACACTTAAACTTTTGACCGTGTGGATCATGACAAACTGTGGAATATTCTTAAAAAGATGGGAGTACCAGATCATCTTCCCTGTCTCTTGAGAAACCTGTATGTGGGTCAAGAAGCAACAGTTAGAACCGGACATAGAACAGTTGACTGGTTCCAAATTGGAAAAAAAGTATGTTGAGGCTGTATATTGTCACCTTGTCCATTTAACTTCTATACAGAGTTCAACATGTGAAGTGCCGGGCTGGATGAAACACAGTTGGAATCAAGATTGCTGGGAGAACTGTCAACCTCAGATATGCAGATGATGCCACTATATTGGCAGAAAGCAAAGAGTAACTAAAGAGCCTCTTGATGAAGGTGAAAGAGGAAAGTCACAAAGCTGGCTTGAAACTCAGCATTCAGAAACTGAAGATCATGGCAACTGGTCCCATCACTCTGTGGCAAATAGATGGGAGAAAAGTAGAAACGGTGGCAGATTTTATTTTCTCGGGCTCCAAAATCACTGTGGATGGTGACTGCAGCCTTGAAATTATAAGACACTTCCTTCTTGGCAGAAAAACTATGACCAACCTAGACAATGTATTAAAAAGCAGACATCACTTTGCCAACAAAGATCTGTATAGTCAAAGTTGTGGTTTTTCCAGTAGTCATGTATAGATGTGAGAGTTGGACCGTAAAAAAAGCTGAGAGCCAAAGAAGTGATGCTTTCGAACTGTGGTGTTGGAGAAGACTCTTGAGAGTCCCTTGGACTGCAAGGCAATCCAACCAGTCCATTCTAAAGGAAAACAACATTGAATATTCATTGGAAGGACTGATAGTGAAGCTGAAACTTCGATACTTTGGCCACCTGATGCAAAGTACCAGCTCATTGGAAAACACGTTGTTGGGAAAGATTGAGGACAGAAGGAGAAGGGGGCGAGAGAGGATGAGGTGGTTGGATGGCATCACCAACTCAATGAACATTAGCTGAGCCAGACTCTGGGAGATAGTGAAGGACAGAAAAGCCCGGCATGCTGCAGTTCATAGGGTTGCAGAGAGTTAGATATTACTTAGCAACTGAACAACAACAAAGTCTACAGGTGGTAAATTCAGCTTTTGTACATCTAAAAAAGATTTTATTTCACCTTTTTTTTTTTGGAAATGTATTTTGTTGGGTATAGAATTTTTTTTGGCAGGTTTTTTTTTTTTTTTCTTGTTAGGTCTTTAAAGATGTTGCCCTTTGGTGTTCTGAAGGAGAAATGTGTTCTAATCATTTTCTTTGTGGCTGTACATGGTTTGTATTTCTTTGGCAGCTTTTAGAATTTCCTTTTATTTATTATTGATTTTGAGGAATTTTATTCTGATATTCCTTTATGTAATTTTTTGGTCTGCTTGTGTTTATGGGTTTTGAGAGTATACACTTCTTATATCTGGAAGTGTATACTTTTTGTCAAATTTGGAACGCTTTCAGCCATTATTCTTCATGTACATTTTCTGTCTACGTCTCTCTCTCTTTCCTTTGGAGACTCCAGTACATGTGCGTTATGCTGTCTGTATTTGCTTACAGCCCTCCGATGGTCTGTTTACTTCCCCCCTTGTCCTGTTTTATTTCTGTTCCATTTTGGTTAGTTTGTATGGTTATGTCTACAGTTCTGCTAATCTTATCTTCTGCAGTGTCTAACCTGCTTTTAATTTCACGCACTGTATTTTTCATCTCAGGTATTGCAGATGTGCCTGAATAGTTATGACTTGGGTCTTTTCTTCAGTCTTCCATGTATCTACTTGGCATACTCACCTAAAGTTTAGAGTCTTAGTGGGCTTTATCAGTCCTTCTCATTTTGTTGGTAAAGTTGTACGAGTTCATTCATCCCCAGAGTTCGTTTGTTTGTTTCACCATCATCATGTTTACATTGTAGAAAATATGCATCATCTCTGTCTTTATACTTGTATGCACAGCCTTGTTTGGATGCCATGTTGGTACCTTGTTCAAAGTTAAAAAATGCTCTTAAAGAGTAAACGCATGCTCATTTTATAAAATATAGGGAATGCTATATAGTATTGAATTAAGTGAATTTAAATATGATTTTCCTTTGAAGTTCTATAGTTTGCTCGAAGATATACTGAAATATCAGAGAAGATATTCAAAACAAATGCTTCACAGCTGTGTATTCTGATAGCTAGGATTACACTAATGGTTTTATATTTACTAAGCCTCAAAATACCCACAAAGACATTTGTGGGGCTTCTCTTACATGGGTGGGAGTCTCAACGCGTCTGCTTTAGGCACAGCATATTCAGAAAAGACAGGATGAACTCTTCCACACTATACCAGTTAGTCTAGAGAAGCTTGCCAGGAACAGTCTTCATCAACTTTTATAACAAGAGAGAGGAAACAAACTCTTTTTCAAATTCTTTTCTTCTCTTTGAGAAACAGAAACGAAAACTAAAGGATTGGTAAAATGCCTGATTATCTACAAGCCCTCACTTACCCAAAGCAGACAGAGTATGAGTGTGTCTACTGCTTGAGCTGTGGGGGATTAGTTGGAAGTCTCACTCAAAAGTAAAATTTTCTATAATGGGAAAGTAGATTTTCTTAAATTGCCTCTTCATGCGTTATGAATGGTTCTGTGATATATTATAGCCAATTAAAAGTGATTAGATCCCATTGAGTTGTCTCTTTGGAGTACTTTAATTATGAAAACCAGTTTGAAATGAATCCAGATTTGAGACAGATGGTTGAATTTGTGTTTAAATAAATCTAAATCTTAAAAATGAATGAAACTTAGGAAAAACTCTTTTAGTTGATTTCCTTGAGTCCACTAAGAATGGCAGCTGGCTGTCTTATTTGATAACCCCTAAATATTGGGGATTTAAAAAATTCAGAATCATGTATGAATGATATATGGAGGTCCTCTAGGAAAATACTCTGAAATTCAAATTAGCTCTCAGTTCAACATATGGAAGAAATGTGTTTTGAATACAGAATTTACTAAAGACCAAAATGGAGTTCAGTCTATGTTTGTTGGTTGTTGGTCTATTGAAATGAGCTGAAAGTAGGAGGTTTTTCTCTTTTATTGGATCTACTTATTTATATATATCAGCAGCTTACTTATGGCATGAATGCTTTTCAGTGTATGGAACTTAATATGATAGGACTTTTACAAAGTCATAAGGAATAATGACACTCTTAATTATTAATCTAATTTACATTGGGTTAAAGCTGTATAAATTGGAATGACAGTTATAATATTTGCATCAGAAGCTGAGATATTGTGTAGGATAGGATATGCTACATGATTCATTTATATTCTGCAGATAACTTCCTAAATATAATATGAAAGTACAATAATTTGATTTGTCCCTACTTTGCTTAGTTTTATTAAGTAAATAAAGCTAAGTTTCGTATACAACAGGATTAAGAGAAGTTATATTCTTTTGCTGATTTTCCTCTATATTTTGTAGGTGAGCTCCTTAATATATTAGTTTTGGACTTGATTACTAGAAAGATGATATAAACAGATGCAGAAGGTTAAATTGTAATCTTTCTCTAACTTTTAATTTTAAAACAATTATTTAAGTTTACTTAAAAAAAATAAGAACTGTATCAATTTGTGCATTTTCTTGTTATATACCAGGCACTGTTATTTATCTAAGTGATACTGTAGATAACGGAACACAGAAAATCCCTGCCTCTTGGAGCTTACGTTCTAGAGCAGAGGCTAACTGATTAGTAAAATAAGGAAATTAAACATACAGTGTGTTAGGTGATAAAAGGTGTGATGGAGGAAACCTGGTAGGTAGATAGGGTGTAGAGGATGATCAAGTTAGGTGTCACAGATAAAAACACTTAAATGAAGGGTGAAATGTGAGGGAGTGAGCATGCGGTTATCTGTACTCCAGAGAGAGGGAAAGTGGAAGCAAAGCTCCTGAGATGGGATCGTGTCTGGAGCCTTTGAAGAGTGGCATGGATGCCTGTGTGGCTGGAACTGAAGGGTTGGTAAAGGATGGTGTGGAGGTACGCGATGAGAACGGACAGGAAGAACGATGGTAGCTGAAAGGGAGGCACAGAGGTTTTGCTAGGGCTTCCCTGAGAGCTCAGCTGGTAAAGAACCCCCCTGCAATGCAGGAGACCCCAGTTCAATTCCTGGGTCAGGAAGATCCACTGAAGAAGGGTTAGGCTACCCTCCAGTGTTCTTGGGCTTCCCTGGTGGCTCAGCTGGTAAAGAATCTGCCTGCAATGTGGGAGGCCTGGATTGGGAAGGTCTCCTGGAGAAGGGAAAGGCTACCCACCCCAGTATTCTGGCCTGGAGAATTCCGTGGACTGTATAGTCCATGGGGTCACAAGGAGTCGCACACGACTGAGTGACTTTCACTTTTGTTTTGCTAGTGGAATTGGAGGGTTTGAGCAAAGGAATGACATGAACTTAAGTTTTAAGAGTAGAGTTCTGGTAGCTTTGTTGAGAATAATATGCATGGTTGGGGAGGATGGAAGTACTGTTACTTCTAGGCTACTGGAGTAATCCAGGCAAGCGCTCATTCTATCTTGGACCTGGCTGGCAGCAGCACAGGTGATGAGAAGTCGTCAAATTCTGGGTATATATACACCATTGATTCTTGTTATTTGTGGTAGTTATATTCTATGAAGTCAGTGTGAATACTAAATTCAGTTCAGTTCAGTCGCTTAGTTGTGTCCGACTCTTTCCGACCCCATGAATCGCAGCATGCCAGGCCTCCCTGTCCATCACCAACTCCAGGAGTTCATTCAAACTCATGTACTAAATTAGCATTAGCTAATTACTGAATCATTGCCCTGGGTGAGGATGACATAAGAAATTGGATCCCTTTAAGCAGGGTTACAGCGTTTTTGACAGTTGATCAATACATCACTTTATTTTGTGTGTGCTTCTGTGTTTTTTTTTTTTTTTTTTACTGAGTTAACACTTTATTTTTTTTTTTTTTGAACAGAGGAAAATTTATGCGTCGAACCTGGACTGGTCACTTATGATAATATACATGCTACAATTCCATTCTCCCCAATCATTCCACCTTCACCCTCTCCCACAGAGTCCCAAAGACTGTTCTAAATGCCTATGTCTCTTTTGCAGTGTAAAGACACCTTCTTTAATGTATACTGTTGACTCATTGATATCAAACTCACAGCTGGTAGTGTTGTAATTCATGACTCAACAGAGGAATCTAACACATATTTGCTCCATAAGGCACATCACAGGCTTCTTGAGCAGCAGGCGGCACCTCGGCACAGTGCTTGGGGATCATTTTAAAACAGCAGAATTATCAACAAAAGGATCATTAAAAAAAAAAAAAATTGCTGTCTTTATTAATTTTTCTTATTGTGTAAGTATACCTGCTTTGAAACATACATATTAAAACCAAGTTTTTGTTTTCTGTCAGTGAGACTTTTTATCTTAGATTAAATAACTGAATTTTTAGATGTAATGAACATTTAGATACTTTTGAGCTTTAATGAGTTTTTACAACTTTCTATTTGTAATTTTGACATTATTTCATAACAACAGAAATTTTGAAAGACTGATACAAAGAATTCTCATATACTTAAGCTGTACTCTATAGATAATGTTTTATCAACTTTATCCTTTTCTCTGTACATGAGAAGGAAGCTGAAAACTGGTTCCCCTGTCTTTTTGACATGTTCCTGTTATTGAACACTTATTTTCTGGCTCATCTTATACTTTTCCTTTTCTGGGTTTTGCTTAATTTCTCTAAAAATCCGTAGCTTTCACTTAGTGGAAAGTGATAGTTAAAAACCAATCTTTGGCACTGGGTGTGCTCATTGCTACTGGGACGTCGTGGTCCTTTCAGTCAGCAGAGATAGAAGATAAGCAAGTGCACACACGCATACACGCATACATGTGTGCCTACTTCTGTATCTGCTGCTCTATCTATATTGAAACTGAAGTATTCATACTGATAATTTTAATTATACTCAAACACCAAACAGGTCATTCTGTCTTTTCCTATTTACATATTTGTAATTTCCTTCTTTGACAGTGAGAAACCTGGCTGCTATTATTCACAGTCTGCTTATATGTTCAGTTCTAAAAGGTGATTTCAGAGTTGCTAACTTGTGCCTCTGAAAAAAAGAAACCTACGTACTGTAGTTCAGTGTTTATTTAGAGCTCGTTTTGCCTTTTGTCTCCCACTGTTGTCAGATATTGTTTGCCAGATTACTTGGATTAATTTTTTCTCCCCACTCTTTACATTACAAACTGGGAAAACAGTTTGGTTCTTGTTTCTTGTTGTTCACTTGCTAAGTCTTTCTGACTCTGCAACCCTGTGGACCGCAGCTCGCCAGGCCTCCCTGTCCTTCAGTACTCCTGAAGCCTGCTCACACTCATGTCCTTGGAGTCGGTGATGCCATCCAGCCATCTCATCCTCTGTCGTCCCCTTCTCCTCCTGCTTTCAGTCTTTCTCAGTATCGGGGTCCTTTTCCAAAGAGTTGGCCCTTCATATCAGGTGGCTGAAGATTAGAGCTTCAGCTTCAGGATCTGTCCCTCCAAAGATTTCCTTTAGGATTGATTGGTTTGATCTTCTTGCAGGCCAAGGGACTCTCAAGAGTCTTCTCCAGCACCGCTTTTGTTTCTGTTGTATTCCATTTTGAGTTACATTTCCTCTCTTACCCTAGTTGATGGTTAGACATTCAGTTTAGTTCAGTTCAGTTGTTCAGTCGTATCCGACTCTTTGCAACCCCATGGACTGCAGCACGCCAGACCTCCCTGTCCATCACCAACTCCCGGAGTTCACTCAAACTCATGTCCATTGAGTCGGTGATGCCATCCAGCCATCTCATCCTCTGTCGTCTCCTTCTCCTGCTGCCTTCCATCTTTCCCAACATCAGGGTCTTTTCAGATGAGTCAGTTCTTCACATAAGGTGGCCAAAGGATTGGAGTTTCAGCTTCAGCATCAGTCCTTCAAGTGAATATTCAGAACTGATTTCATTTAGGATGGACTGGTTGGATCTCCTTGCAGTCCAAGGGACTCTCAGGAGTCTTCTCCAACACCACAGTTCAAAAGCATCCATTCTTCAGCTCAGCTTTCTTTATAGTCCAACTCTCACATCCATACATGACTACAGGAAAAAAACATAGCCTTGACTAGACAGACTTCTGTTGGCAAAGTAATGTCTCTGCTTTTTAATATGCTGTCTAGATTGGTCTAGATTTTCTTCCAAGGAGTAAGCGTCTTTTAATTTCATGGCTGCAATCACCATCTGCAGTGATTTTGGAGCCCAAAAAAATAAAGTCAGCCACTGTTTCCCTATCTATTTCCCATGAAGTGATGGGACCAGATGCCGTGATCTTAGTTTTCTGAATGTTGAGCTTTAAGCCAACTTTTTCACTCTCCTCTTTTACTTTCATCAAGCGGCTCTTTAGTTCTTCTTCAGTTTATGCCATAAGGGTCGTGTCATCTGCATATCTCTGGTTATTGATATTTCTCCCTGCAATCTTGATTCTAGCTTGTGCTTCATCCAGCTCAACGTTTCTCATGATGTACTCTGCATATAAGTTAAATAAGCAGGGTGACAATATACAGCCTTGATGTACTCCTTTTCCTATTTGTGACTAGTCTGTTGTTCCATGGTTAGACATTAATGGTTCCAAAAGTCAGAACTGTATAGAACTAATTTTTAGAGAATACCTCCCTCATTTCTCTTTTTTTCTTATACAAAAATTGTAATATTATGATTTGTTTTTCTACCTGACATTGTGTCCTGAAAGATCACAATATTTCAGTTTGTAGATTTCTTTGTTATTCTTTTTAAGCTGCATAGCACTTCATTATAAGTTATTTAAGCACTTTTTTATGTATGGGCATGTTTCAGTTTTTTTCAATTATTTACACTAGTACCATGAATAAGCTTGTACATAAAGTTTTTTTTTTAATTGTTGAAGCAATATCTTTATTTTTGAAGCAATATCTTAAGTATAAACTTCTAGAAGTGTGAATGTAGGGTAACAGTATAAATGTGTGTGTAGTTTTGTTAGATATTGCCAGATTTCCTTCTATAAAAATTATACCAATTTACATTCCCACCAACTACATATAAGAGTATTGGTTTCTCCACATCGGTGTCAGAACAGTGTTTGTTAATTTGGTAGGTAATTTTAATTTATATTTCTTCTACTATGAGTGAGGTTGACCATCTTTTCATATCTTTAAAGGCCATTTAAAAGTTATTTTTAGTGAATTCTTTTGCCCATTTTTTAAATTTGAAGTTTGATTTTTTTCCCTATAATTTAAAGAATTTAAATCACTGTGGATGCTGGTTGCAGCCATGAAATTAAAAGACACTTACTCCTCGGAAGGAAAGTTATGACCAACCTAGCCCAGAGACATTACTTTGCCAACAAAGGTCCGTCTAGTCAAGGCTATGGTTTTTCCAGTGGTCACGTATGGATGTGAGAGTTGGACTGTGAAGAAAGCTGAGCACCGAAGAATTGATGCTTTTGAACTGTGGTGCTGGAGAAGACTCTTGAGAGTCCCTTGGACTGCAAGGAGATCCAACCAGTCCATCCTAAAGGAGATCAGTCCTGGGTGTTCATTGGAAGGACTGATGCTAAAGCTGAAACTCCAATACTTTGGCCACCTGATGCGAAGAACTAACTCATTGGAAAAGACCCTGATGCTGGGAAAGATTGAAGGCGGGAGGAGAAGGGGACAACAGAGAATGAGATGGCTGGATGGCATCACTGACTTGATGGACATGAGTTTGAGTGAACTCCAGAAGTTGGTGATGGACAGGGAGGCCTGGCGTGCTGTGATTCATGGGGTCGCAAAGAGTGGGTCACGACTGCGCAACTGAACTGAACTCAACTGAACTGAAAGATATATTATAGTGAATAGTCACTTTTCTGTTATACGTGGGACACACATTTTCTGTGAGTTTGTTGGTTTTTGTTTGACTTTGTTTATAGTCTTTTTTCCACAAATGACGGTATTCTAGCTACTCATTGTCCCAAGAGTCTTGTGTCTTTTGCTCGCATCCATTTAATTGAGGCAACCCAACTTTTTAGCTTACTGAGTAGGGTACAATCTCATGCCTTTCATTTTTGTGACAGAAATATGCGTCCTTATATTTTTATTTGTTTTTCTGTAGGATTTTTTCTTTTTTCCCTTTTCAGAGTTCTTTCATCTTATCATTTCTTCCTCTGAAGAATCATCTTTCTAAGACTGCCTCCCTTGTCTTTCACGTGCATTTTAAAGTCCCTTTCTCGAGGTCAGTTCTGTGATCACCCATTACACTTCTTCAGTATTTTCACATGTAGGGTAGACCCCCATATTCTGATGGTGGTTTTAGATGAGTCTCAGGCATACTGCTGGCTCTTGTATGCCTCTCTTTTCTCTTCAGCGCATTTCTCTATTTCCCTTTCCCCCGACCCGGAACAGTCTTTGGTGACCATGAAGGCTTGCAGTGGGAGGATGCAAGATCATTTTCAAAGATTTGATGTTTATTTTTCTACTCACTGCAAATTTAAACTTTGAACATTCTTTGTTATACTGAGGGTACAGGTTTTGTTTTTCTTTTTGTTGTTTATTATATTTTTAGATAATATGTGGGAGATTCAGAATTATGCTGCTGCCCCTATTTTAGCTACTCAGAATCCCCCCATTCATAGCGTTGTTATTAGGAATATAGATTTGACCATGAAATATCATTCAGTTTGTAGGTTATTAAAAGACTGTGGGTCAGTTGAATCTAGCAGTCACTGTGTACAAGGAAATGATATTGCACAGAGTTAGGGAGCTTGCTTTTTAAAGGTACTTTATATTGAATTTTAAAATATCACTATTTTGGTTCTTGGAACAGTCTAAAACCTGTAATGCGTTTCAATAAATATTTCTTGATTGATACTTAAAATTTTGTTATACTAGTATGGATCCATCTCTTATATGTTTTAATACTTTATAGGAGCATATAATCAAAAAGGTTGTTTTCCGCTCTCTGAATTCTGTCTTCTTTGTTATTAACTGTGCGTTTGACAGTTTTATGCCGTTTAATCTCCATCACAGCCCAGCGGATTGAGTAGGGCAGAGAATTTAACTCCCAGGATTGAAAATTAGAAGCTGAAATTTATATTAAATGACTTGGTTGGATTGTACAGCTAATCAAAGGAGAAACTGAGATGAAAAGTGACTTCTTAACTTGGTTATTGTTGGAGCATCACCGAGTGAGATAGATAGCTTATTCCTTGTTCCCACACAGCATACTTGTTCCCCCTTTAGCTTCCATGAGAAAAAGACACACGCAGACATTTGGGCCAAGTAACTTGTAAGTTAAGATGAATTTTTGTTCATGTTCTTCTTACTCAGAGTAATAAGTATTGTATAGTTGAGGAGGAATGTTTTGAAAGAAAGGAAAAATGTAAGGTGATAAAACATTTATTTATCCACATTAAAGCAGAGACTACTTGCAGGCACTTTTCTTTTGGAAAATAATCACTTCTCATTTGTTACCAGAGACCTTTCACCATAATATTTAACAAATGGTAAATGCTTCAGAGGTTTTTAATAAAAAATACTTGACTTTCTAGACTAACTTAATGACTAGTCTAGCCTGTCTCCTGTAAATGTCAAACATCCATAATTGAGTTTTGCTAGCTTCATAATATTGTTTGTGGCATGACATGTTGTATACACACTCTGTTATTACAAACATTAAATGGATTTGTCAACAAGTGGAGGAAAAAGAATTGTAATTTAGTCTCTTTGTGAATTTTGTTATGTGGAGGAGGAAAAATTGGATGTTTTTCTCCCTGTTAATTGACACATAGAATGACTCCATGCCCTGCTTCATTGCTTCTTGTCATTAAAAAATGCAAAGCATACATCACCAGAGGTATGATTCTGTGTCTGTCACTAGAATTTATTTATTGTGTGTAGTTCAGATTAATTTTAAGCTGAGGTATGGTTATTTAAAAGTTTGGAAAGTATAATATTGATCTGCGATATTCTGAACTAAAATGCTGTGCAGCAGGAATCATGGTGCATGGCTTTTGTAATATATTTTGTTAAGTGAATAGAATTAAAAAAATTTAGTTATAATTGTTTTTCACGCAGTAAAAACTTGATTTACATAGTCTCTTTGGAACCCTAAATATTTTTAAAAACAAATCAGGTAAAAGTACATTAGACTCTCTTTTCAAATCATGGCATGTTTCTGATGTTTTTGAAACTTTTTATTAATATCTACAAGGGAGAAAGTACAGGGTGCACGCATAAGCATAACCAAATGCACGAGTGTCCATGAGCTCCGAGGACAGTAAACTAACCGAAACGCCCTACTGAGACATTCCCCTGACTTATTCCAGTTTTAGACCCAAAGCTATTTTAAAAGAAAATTTCATGTTATGTATTATTATTATTATTTTAATATAATGGATTCTGCCTTGGATGTTTTCAACGGCTTTTAATTGTTTTCTAAGTTTGCAGACAACTACTGGTAAGCTGTTTAAAGACTTTGGCTATGATAGCCTTCTTCAGATTGTTGGTCATACACTGTATCTGATAAAACGTGTCGTCGCTCAGTTATGTCCGACTCTTTGCGACCCCATGGACTGTAGAGGACCAGGCTCCTCTGTCCATGGGATTTTCCAGGCAAGAGTACTGGAATGGGTTGCCATTTCCTTCTCCAGGGATATCTGATAAAGAGAAAAAAAATTAGCTGGGAAGTTCTTAAGTATTCTAATATTATTTTGGATTATAAAATCTTAGTGAGCCAAGTGTGGCATATTTTGTGAATCATTTCTACACCAGCTAGAAAGACAGATGGGTCGTGTACAGCTTAAAAATCTGTGCAAATAGGAAGACAGATGGGTGGTTTAAATGTCTCTATGAAAATGTTTGTGTGGAAAGCTTAACTCCTGAAGTTACACTAAAAAATCTAAGTAATTAATTGGGAATAATAGAGTTTATACAAAAAAAGCAGTATTTTTTAAGGATGGGGAGAAATGTGGAATTCATTGAATTTGCTAGTTATAATTTTAAGCTTACAATAAAAATCAACAAATTAGAATACAGTTAGAATGCAGTTAGAATACAGTCCTCAAATAGTGCTGCCTTGTTTTCTGATTATGGGCATGTGGACTCTAAAAGACTTCTTTATTACTTGGAGTTGATTTAACTGCCTAATTGTACGTGAAATTTTGACATGTCTGTTTTCAGAATTTGTTGAATATTAAGCAAGAGCACCATAAACCTGCTTAAATATGATGAAACCAAACCAAACCCAAACAGAACCAACTCGAAGAAAAGGACCTTAGAAAGGGCTGCTTTGGCAATTTCTGTAGCAAATTTTCATGGACTTTGACTGCAGCAGGTGTTCAGGCATAAGTGTGACTTAGCTCCCAGCTGAAAGATTGTTCCGGTTTGACTGGGTGTACAGTTTGGATCTCAGGTGACAGCTTCGTATGGGAGTCTCTGCTTGAGTTGTGTGGTTGGTAGAAAAGGGGATTGTTATTTTAGAGGAAGGCTGCAGGACTGATCATAGATGTATCAATTGTACTGGCGTTTGGAGACTTTTTTGGAAATGTATTTCTGCAAGAAGGATGTTAAGTTGCAATGTTTATGGGCAAATTATTTATACAGAGTATTCGGTGAAGAAATGATTAAAGTAACTGAACATGTAAGCAGATGTGTTCCTGAGAATGTTTAAAATCATTTGTGATTATTATTATTGAAGTGTCTTATTAATTTCTAAGTTAAAAAATTAAACTTCATGTCATGCAGGGTAAGTTACAGCCACTTTAGGAATTTATATTAACAGAGGACAAAAATATATTGGTTTCTGAATGAGCATTTTTAAAAATTAAAAATTCAGATGATAGAATTTTTTTTAAAAAAATCACAGCATCCTTCTTAATAAGGGTAAGAATTTTTTTAATGAATTTCTTATTTCAGTTATATATTTAAAAATTTATATGATTATTTACTAGCTCATGGCATATAATATATTATCCTGTGTGTTGTAATCAAAAAGCAAGAAAACCTACTTCTTTGATAGCTAGTGTTATCTTTTTCTGATCCCTTCAGATCAGAACTGAATTAATATATTTGCTCCTGTACTCCTACTGTAATATTAGGACCTCTTTCCAGTCAGCTATGAAAGGGCTTAGGAAAGACACTCTAGTGATTCAATTATTTTCTCATCAACGAGTTCTTTATGTTATAAAGTGAAATAGGTTATCCAGGGCAATATTTTGTGAGTAATTTGGATAATTATTAAAATATCCTCATGTGCATGAACAAGCTAGTGTCTGTGACTGGAGCAGTCAGGCTGCATTGTATGCAGCTTCCCTGGAGGAGTCAGTGGTGGTTCTAGTATTTGGAAACACTAGAATTTGTTGGTAATAGAGACATGCCAGTTTGCTGGAAGGATTTGTTCACTTACCAGCTGAATGTGGTTCCTTTCCTTCCGAGTTAGTAGAGTGATGAGAAAGACAGAATTGTTCCAGTTCTGTTTGTCTGCCTGAGGAGGTCTGATGTCTCCTCTCTCTGCAAAATCTCTGGGTTGTTCTCTGCTTTTGGCCCTGGACTGGGGACTTTCTCCAACAGGAGACTTTTCAGGCTCCCCTGTAGGGAATACCCAAGTGGGTGCTGAGCCTAAACAGAGTGGAAGCAGAGAAAAGCCTCTGGCGTCAAAAATTCTCAACATAAGATTTATTTTGGGGGAAGGATTCATTTGGTGAGCTCTTCTTGGATAGAGGGCAAAAACATTTATGAAGTCTAGATAATTGACAAGAAATATTTGTTCTGCTTGCTTCAAAAATTGAAGATCTGCTTAAAAATTTTATTTGTTTATATCATCTAAAGGAGATCAATCCTGGGTGTTCATTGGAAGGACTGATGTTAAAGCTGAAACTCCAATACTTTGGCCACCTCATGTGAAGAGTTGACTCAATGGAAAAGAGTCTGATTCTGGGAGGGATTGGGGGCAGGAGGAGAAGGGGACGACAGAGGATGAGATGGCTGGATGGCATCACCGACTCTGTGGACATGAGTTTGAGTGAACTCCGGGAGTTGGTGATGGACAGGGAGGCCTGGCGTGCTGTGATTCATGGGGTTGCAAAGAGCTGGACACGACTGAGCGACTGAACTGAACTGAACTGATATCATCATTCATTTATATTGTCAACCTGTAAATATTTTCTGAATGATTTTAGTAAGGGAATCATAGAAAATTTTAATATTACTTTGTCATCTTCTAGACTTATTCTGTATCCAGTCTAAATTTCTCTGCTTGATTTTCAAGTCATTCACAACCTAAAACTGTCTTAGCTATACAGCTTATTTCCTTCATTTCCTCAAAACTTGCTATCTTTGAGCTATTTATTTGCTTGCCTATATAACACTGCTTATTCGCTCCATGTTTTCACTAAATATTCCAAATCACAGACCATGGGCTGTTGTCAAAGACTCTGTTGCCAAATGCTGAATTCGCAATGTCTAGCACAGTTCCTGGGGAAGGGCAGTTAATAATATTTATTGACTGGAACGAAGGAGGAAGTGGAGAAAGAGAGTGACGTGAGGGAACTGTTGTCTCGCCTGTCTTTCTTATTCCTTCCCAGACTCGCCTTGTCTTGTAAGGTTGTCTTCGGCACAGAGTCTCCCCTGACTTCCCTGGTCTTTATTGACATCTCAAAAGTGGACCTTCAAATTTAACGTCATTTACAAACTTTCTTGTTGCCTTGGTTACGCGGTTTCACGTGCACTGTCATTCCAGTTTGGTGTAAGCTCCTTGAAGATGAGAAGGAGTGTATATCTGTACAGTTTTTCAAAAACATTGTGTATTGACCTTTATTCATCAGACATCTCCTGCAGGGCACGCTTGCTTCAGAGCATCCTTTGTACAAAGTACTGACAAATAAACATAATATGTGTTCAGTAGCCTTTTGATTATTCCTAAAATGTATGAGATAACATGAATTAGTGGTAACTTAGTTTGCATATAGTGAAGATAAAACTTTTAAAATAATCTCTGAAACTTTATTCAACTTTTTTTTTTTTTTTAGGAAAAGAAACTGAAAAGGCTAAGGAACGTTACGACAAAGCCACAATGAAACTCCATATGTTGCATAATCAGTATGTTTTGGCATTGAAAGGGGCACAGCTTCATCAGAATCAGTATTATGACACTACACTTCCTCTGCTTCTCGATTCCTTACAGAAGATGCAAGAAGAAATGATAAAAGCACTGTAAGCTTCATTTCCCATTTGATATAAGAGTCCTTCCTAAAGTGATTGTAACATTGCTTTTTCCTCCTAGTTAAAAGTTTTGTGTAAAGTTTGTCTTTGTAAACTGTGTCACTGGACTAGCTCAGAGGGCGTTTCAGACCTTTTCTCCCTCGGGCCTTCTTGATTTTCCTGTCTGGGATCCCTTTATCTTATGCTCACTCACTCTTCTTTTTGTATGTTTTTGTTTTGCTCCAGTTAGCTGGAAATTTAAATGAAAAAAAAAATCATAATTTTGCTAAGCATTAAGAAGTGGATATCTATCTGTAGACCACTGAATGTTTAAATCTTGAGCATCTGATAAGCCCAAAGTAAATAATTTATTTATTTATTTATTTATTTGCCTGCTTCTAGTTGTATGAGATTACAGTGAACAAATGTTTATTGAAATTGTCTGTATGCAAAGCATACTGGTGCTTGGGGATGTAGAGATGAGTAGGGGACAATTTTTGCCTTCAAGGAACTAACAGTGTTGGTTAGTAATTCAAATGCATCCATGTTTACCATACATATCAATGCAGTATACCACCCTCTGGTAGACTTCATCTCATTATTAATGCTGGTGAGTCCCCGTTTTCCAATAAAGGATAAAGTGATTTTAGTCAACTTGAATATGTCAGTGTTTAAGGGTATTGATAAAATAGTGAAATGCCTACTTAAAATATTTAATTAGTTATGTCTTCTTTAAATTACCTATTATTGACTTATAAACATTTCCTTTCCTACTTTCATTTTATGAATCAATGTATCTTTACCGTCATGAGAACATCCTTTAGAGACATTTAATAATTTCACAAGTGTATCATCTTTATTGTTTAGTAAATGTTTTTAGATCGAGCATTTAAAAATATCACTAAAATTGAATCCTTTGTCAAAAGTACTCATTCATGTAACATTAGGAGACTTCTTCCTTTTTTTCCCCAATTTGTCTTAAAGATGAGTGTTAACATCATAACCACTTACTCTATCGCTTTATCAGTATCTAGAGAGGCTCATTTACATTCATATCATCCAGTACTTTCAACTGTGAGGCCCCAAGGATATTTACTAAATCTGAATTAAATTTTTCTAACTCACACTTTTCTTTCAGTTGTTTCTAACAGGTGATTTCTGTAATCATTCAAAATTAGCCTTGCCTGAAGCAGTTTGAATTTAATTTTTTTGTTAGTATTTCACATATTATTTCACTATTCAAAATAAAGTAAAAGAATTCTTCAAAATAAGAGATTTTGTAAGGATTCCTTTTTGTGAGTGATGACTTTTAAAAGAAAAACAGGGTCTTATATTTATTTGGGTATATGCAGGATAAACATGTCTATCCACAACTTTTTAAGGCTACTAATGAGCAGTTGTGTATTTTTACAGCATAGCATTATCTAGTTGAGGATTAGGGTCTTTACAACAGAATAGTTTTCTTTTTGCACTTATTACATTAGTGTAATAACTGTTACGATCATTTTTGCTACTGACTGGAGGTCAGAAGAGGTTGAAAGGTCATTGGAGACAGAAGCCAGATAAACTCTGAGTATAATATGGAAAAGAACAGAGGCCCAGGAGCAAGAGAAGACCCGGGAGGTAGGGCTGTGAGGGAGCTGCAGACAGGGAAAGGAGCTTTGCGGAGACAGGGCCTGAGCCGCAGTTCATGTGACGGGATCAACCTGTCTGAGGCGCTCTTTAGAAGCAGAAAGTGATCAGTGCAGGCTTACCTTTCTGTATGTTAGCTAGATGTTGAAAAATGTAATGTTGTAGATTATTTGCAATTATTCTGTTACATCAAATGTAAATTGTTAATGCATACATTTTTATAATCCATTTACTTCACTATCCAGGTAAATGAAATAAGGTGGTGCTTGGAGCCACCAACTGTAAAAACTGGAGTTACATTTTTCATTTTTATTGTTCTAAATCCTTTCTGGGCCTGTGTTTCCCTGATAAAACTTTAAAATGTTGTAAAACTTTCTTCTTCTTTTCAGAAAAGGTATATTTGATGAATACAGCCAGATAACTAGTCTTGTTACAGAGGAAATAGTGAACGTTCATAAAGAGATTCAAATGTCGGTTGAACAGATAGACCCTAGCACAGAATACAACAATTTCATAGATGTTCATAGGTACGTATAGACTTTCATTCTTCTTTCAGTAGTTTTGACAGTGTTAGTTTTTGCCATGTATTATTTAATGAATTAAAATAAATACTGATGAACTTTGTTAGGACAGGCTGTTTCATATTAATTTGTCTGTTTTTAATTATTTTCAGTCCTTTCTCAGTGATTATAACTATTGATATTTAATTTATGTAATGATCTTTAAAAGTTTTTCAGTTGTTACTACATCATTGCTTAAACCCATATTTAATCCATGAAGTAATATTTTCTTTTTAACAATTATGTAATAATAATAAACCTATTGTTTTCTGTTTGTGTTAAACTTTATAGTGATACTACATTTATTATGTTTTCATGTATGCATCATCTTATTTTATATTAATTATCATTGAGGAAGGAATAAAGCAGCTTAATATCTGTATTCTGCAAATGAGGAAACTAAACTGAAATTACTTGACTAAGTCTTTGAGACCTAAGGTTAAGTTTGATTTGTACTATTTATTTTTGCTTTATTTTGTTAACATAATTTTAAATAAGAACAAATATTCTGCCTTTATTATATACTAAGACATATTATGATAGGGTATTCATATTGATCAAAATTATTTGGCATGTTTTACTAGAACAACGGCTGCTAAGGAGCATGAAATTGAGTTTGATACTTCCTTACTAGAAGAAAATGAAAATCTACAGGCAAATGAGATTATGTGGAATAATTTAACAGCAGAAAGTTTGCAAGTAATGTAAGTATTTAGAAAATCTGAGGCTTAAATATGTGTTATGATTTATAGTTTATCAGATTTAAATTTCCAATTTTTGTTTTCTTGAAAGTAATGAAAAGCAATTAAAAATGAACTGATTTTTGTTTGGTCAAAGTGAAATGTTTTGAGAAATATGATAATTTTACCCATTATCATCACTAATGGTGGTAATTCTGAAAATAAAAATTCTGTATGATGTAACATTCATTTGCCCAGTTATTAATGACATGAGAGTATTAGAAAAATGTTATATTTTTTCCAAAATTTATGTAATTTTTTAATCCCATTTCATCCTCTAAATGGCAGAGATATTTGGAAATGAGGACAATGAGATTTAGAGATAAAAAGAGACTTGCTGCTGCTACTGCTGCTAAGTCACTTCAGTCGTGTCCGACTCTGTGTGACCCCATAGACGGAAACTCACCAGGCTCTCCCGTCCCTGGGATTCTCCAGGCAAGAACACTGGAGTGGGTTGCCATTTCCTTCTCCAGTGTGTGAAAGTGAAAAGTGAAAGTGAAGTCGCTCAGTCGTGTCCGACCCTTAGCGACCCCACAGACTGCAGCCTACCAGGCTCCTCCATCTATGGGATTTTCTAGGCAACAGTACTGGAGTGGCTTGCCATTGCCTTCTCCGAAAAAAAAGAGACTTAGATATGTCAAAAGCATTTAGTATAAAAATTTGACTTTTGAGTTTTCTCTTTAAGCAGAAATGTCTTCTGTTATAGACTGTAATAACACTTATAGACTATTATAGACTGTTACAAACTGTTATAACTCTTATAGACTATTATTTGGCCTTGGAGTACAGAATGAAGCAGGGCAAAAGCTCATAAGAATTTTGCCAAGAGAATGCACTGGTCATAAAAAACACCCTCCTCCAACAACATAACAGAAGACTCTACACATGGGCATCACCAGATGGTCAGTACCAAAGTCAGATTGATTATATTCTTTGTAGCCACAGATGGAGAAATGCTATGCAATCAGCAAAAACAAGACCAGGAGCTTATGTGTGTGGCTGAGTGTGGCTCTGATCATGAACTCTGTATTGCCAAATGCAGACTTAAATGGAAGAAAGTAGGGAAAACCATGAGACCATTCAGGTATGACCTAAATCGAATCCCTTACAATTCAACAGTGGAATTGACAAATAGATTCAAGGGATTAGATCTGATAGAGTGCATGATGAACTATGGACGGGGGTTCATGACCTTGTTCAGGATCCAGGAATCAAGACCATTTCCAAGGAAAAGAAATGCAAAAAGGCAAAATGGTTGTCTGAGGAGGCCTTACAAATAGCTGAGAAAAGAAGAAAAGCTAAAAGGGCACAGGAGAAAAGGAAAGATACATCCATTTGAATGCAGAATTCCAAAGAATAGCAAGGAGAGATAAGAAAGCCTTTCTCAGCAATCAGTGCAAAGAAATAGAGGAAAACAATAGAATGGGAAAGACTAGAGAGCTCTTCAAGAAAATTAGAGATACCAGGGGAACATTTCATGCAAAGACAGGCACAATAAAGGACAGAAATGGTATGGACCTAACAGAAGCAGAAGAGATTAAGAGGAGGTGGGAAGAATACCATCTGAGCTACCAGGAAAGATCTGCCGGAGGAGGGCATGGCTTCAGTATTCTTGCCTGGAGAATCCCATGGGCAGAGGAGCCTGGTGGGCTACTGTTCAAAGGGTTGCAAAGTGTTGGACATGACTGAAGGGACTTAGCATGGCAAGAATACACAGAAGAACTATACAAAAAAGATCTTAATGACCAGGACAACCATGACGGTGTGGTCATTCACCTAGAGCCAGACATCCTGGGGTGGAAAGTCAGGTGGGCCTTAGGAAGCATCACTAAGAACAAAGCCAGTGGAGGTGATGGAATTCCAGCTGAGCTATTTCAAATCTAAAAAAATGATGCTGTTAAAGTGCTACAGTCAGTATATCAGCAGAATTCTAAAATTTGGAAAACTCATTAGTGGCCACAGGACTGGAAAAGGTCAATTTTCATTTCCGATCCCAAGGAAAGACAATGCCAAAGAATGTTCAAACTATTGTACAATTGCACTTATTTCACATGTTAGCAAGATAATGCTCAAAATGCTTCAAGCTAGGCTTTGACAGTGCGTGAAACAAGAACTTCCAAAAGTACAGGCTGGGTTTAGAAAAGACAGAGGAACCTGAGATCAAATTTCCAACCTCCACTGGATCACAGAACAAGCAAGGAATTCCAGAAAAAGATCTACTTCTACTTCATTGATTACAATGAAATAAAGCCTTGACTGTGTGGATCACAACAAACTGTTGAAAATTCTTAAAGAGATGAGACTTTACCTGTCTCCTGAGAAACCTGTATGCAGGTGAAGAAGCAACAGTTAGAATCAGACATGGAACAACAGACTAGTTCAAAATTGGGAAAGGAGTTTGTCAAGGCTGTACATTGTCACCCTGCTTGTTTAACTTCTATGTAGAATACACCATGTGAAATGCCAGGTTGGATGATTTGCAAGCTGGAATCAAGATTGCAGGGAGAAATATCAACAACCTCAGATATGCAGATGATACCACTCTCATGGCAGAAAGTGGAAAGGAACCAAAGAACCTCTTGATGAGGGTGAAAGCAGAGAGTGAAAAAGCTGGCTTAAAACTTAGCATTCAAAAATGGGGATAATGACATCCAGTCCCAATACTTCATGGCAAATAGATGGGTAAAAGGTGGAAACAGTGGCAGATTTTATTTTCTTGGTTTCCAAAATCACTGAGGACAGTGACTGCAGCCATGAAACTAAAAGATTCTTGCTCCTTGGAAGGAAGGCTATGACAAACCCAGAGTGCATATTATAAAGTAGAGATACCACTTAGTGGACAAAGGTCCGTATATTCAATGCTATGATTTTTCTGGTAATCATGTGAGAGTTGGATCATAAAAAAGGCTGAGCACTGAGGAATTGATGCTTTTGAGTTGTGGTGCTGAAGAAGACTCTTGAGAGTCCCTTGGACTGCAAGGAAATCCAACCAGTCCATCCTAAAGGAGATCAGTCCTGGGTATTCATTGGAAGGACTGATGCTGAAGCTGAAGCTCCAATACTTTGACCACCTGATGCGAAGAACTGACTCGTTTGAAAAGACCCTGATGCTGGGAAAGATTGAGGGCAGGAGGAGAAGGGAATGACAGAGGATGAGATGGTTGGATGGCATCATCAACTCAATGGACATGAGTTTGAACAAATTACAGGCGATGGTGAAGGACAGGGAAGCCTAGCATGCTGCAGTCTGTGGGATTGAAAGAGTCAGCTAGGACTTAGCGACTGAACAACAATCTTTAAATACAACTAAATCTTTAAAAATCATCTATATATAACCTGCATCTACTAGAATGTTTTTCTCTTAATCCATTCTACTGCAAGTGGAAAAAAGGAAAAATGCTTTCCCTATATAATTCTATTCTTCTAAATCATTTGTCTTTTCTACTTTGAATTTACAGCCATGGATCTATCGAGACCGAGAAATATTAAGAAGTTTTGACTTCAAAGGGTTATCTTTGTTCGATTTTTTTTTTTTTATTTAAGAAGATTTTGCATAAAGCTTGGCCATGTTTTGTTTGTGCCAAGGCTGTAAAAGATTTAAGACCTCAAGAAGTGCCACTATTTTCTTTACATGATCAAGAGCTAGAAAAAGGAAAGTTAGCTAATATTATCATTCCTTTTCCTCTGATCTCCCTTTTCTTATTCTTATCTCCTTTCTTTTTCCAACCTTCATTGCTTAGTGAAACAGGTAGTAAATTCTAGGTAACATAACAGATCTGCCAGAGAACAGAAGTATTGTTAGCTCTTCTAGGGCTTTGTTTAACTTCTAGAGTTTCCAACTGTTTAGAGAATCTAATAAGCTGGTGGTAGGACTCTTTCGAACTCTGGTGTTGGAGAAGACTCTTGAGAGTCCCTTGGACAGCAGGGAATTCAAACCAGTCCATCCTAAAGGAAATCAGTCCTGAATATTCGTTGGAAGGACTGATGTTGAAGCTGAAACTCCAATACTTTGACTACCGGATGTGAAGAACTGACTCATTGGAAAAGACCCTGATGCTGGGAAAGATTGAGGGCAGGAGGAGAAGTGGGAGACAGAGGATGATATGGTTGGATGGCATCACCGACTCGCTGGACATGAACTTGGGCAGAGTCCGGGAGATAGTGAGGGACAGGGAGGTTGGCACGGTGCAGTCCATGGGGTTGCAAAGACTTGGCGACTGAACAGCAACAGCAGCACCAGTTTTCTTTCTCTTTCTGGGTTAAAGTTTTAGCACAGATCAGAAAAGAGAAATAATCATGAGTAGCACCTCATTCTTCTCACACATGAGTGTACATGTGTACTCTAAAAGTTGAGCATATATAACACTTCAAATCTAATTCCTCATTCCTAAGGGATATTTTTCAGAAGGCTGAATGATTGCTAAAGGAAGTGAGAATATTAGCAGATTTGGATTTTAATATCCTTTGTTAGAATTCACACGTGCCAGTGGCCTCTGGTAAATAGAATCAGGCGGTATCAGGTGGTTTAAACAGTGGGTCAGGACTCTCTGGCGCTCACCTCCTTCCTCCCTTCTTACCTCGTTTCAGAGTAAAACGAGGCTGTACTCCAGTTAGCTAGGGTAAACACGATGTCTGCCACAATAGATGTCTTCCCCTGAATTTTTCTAAATCATGTACGTGAAGAAATCAGTAACGAAATTCCTCAGTTTTTGACTTGTTATGATATTGTTACCGTTATGTCACGTTAAATCAGGATGTATGTGTGTGTATGTGTGAGTAGAGATTTTTTATTGTTTTGTGTCAAGGATAGCTATGACATGCAAGCTTACATTAATTTCTCTTGAACTGAAAATTTTCACATTTCCAAAAAGTGAATGTTATTGGAAATGACATTGTTGTAAAGGGAAAAATAACTTTGAATTATAAGTAACTCATGTACTTTTAATATAGAATTTTTATAATATTTCACTTGTCCTTAACTGGGAAAAATGTATAAATATTATAACCTTTTCTTAAGTTTTATTTAAAATACATTCAGTCTGACCCCTGCCTTGGGAGCAGTGTTTATTTTTGCGTGAAATGTTAATAAAACATACTTTAAAAAAGGTAGAAGACAAAATTTAGTTACTTTTCAGAAAAATATTTCTTGATATCAGTAGTAAAATTGGTTAATAATATATAGTTACATTTATAGGGAATATACTATGCTTAAAAATCCATACTAGAAACTTTAAAAATATGTATCATAGTTACATGAACCCTTTAAGTTAGATATTAAATTAATTTCCATTTTATTAGAGAAGAAAACGGAAGTCTAGAAAAGCCAAGTAAATACTGAACCTGAAGGTGTCTGCTTCTAGACCTGGTTTGTCTTTTACCAGAGTAAGGAGCTTTACAAAATGCAGCAGAGACGTTGCAAACACAAATAATTTTCTTACTCTGAGGTGGAAGGTAAAGTGTTTAGCTTGATGACAAAATGTTTACGTGAAGAGTATCAGTCCTGGATTAATGATGTCTGTGTAGAGAACTGAAACTTCCTTCACTGCAGTGTGGTTCATGTATCAGTTTAGCTGTCGTGGTGGGGGACAGTCGTAAACTGTGCTGTTCCCACATTGAGGTAGCTCTTTGGTTTCTCTTTCTAGATAATTCAGAACAATAGGAATCAGGAGAGCCTTGGGAGTTACTAGGAAATTGCAGAAAAAGCTTAATGTGTGAGATTCTAGTGAGAGAAACAGGATGTGCAGAACGGAGTTGGGCACCTTCTGTGTGAAAGACACAGAGCTCGGTGTGAGGGCTGGGCAGTGAAGAGGAGGCCGTGCTGCCTGCGTCCTACAGATCGGTGGGGTTGTGTGTTTATTTCAGGGTGGAGCAGAGAATGTGGTACAGTGAGAGCTGAGAAAAAGCTAGGACAGAAACAGGGACAGTCAGAGAGGAGAGGAGGAGAAGAAAAGAGAGGGTCGGAGGGAAAAAGGGTCTGCTAGCATCGAAGTTTCCTGAAGCCGAACTTGTTTACTGTCATATCCCTAGTGTCTAACAGTGTGCCTGTCACAGGGAAGGGCTTCGTAAACACCTGGTTTAAATGAATGAGTGAGGAACTGAAAAGAGGGGTGAGTGGAAAACAGCAGGAGGAGCATCGGGAAGGGTGTCGGAGAGGGACGTGAACGGACACAGGGGAGGAGGGTGCTCAGAGAGGGAGAGCTTGCTTTCCAGTTCACCTCCGGTGCAGCACGGCCAGGGCAGTGCGGGAGAAGCTGGTCCTTACTCCCTCCAGACTGGGGTGGGACAGGCACAGAGGTGGGGCCTGTGTTCCAGACTCCCATGAGGATGAAATGAGATCATATATACGGTGGAATTTTATAAAGAGCAAAGCCTTATGCGTGTTATTAATTTATATTATTTGTAGTTGTTAATAAGTAACTTGAAGCCAGAAGTTAAAGTGTAGATTTCTTGAGAATGACCTCAGATTTTAATATAGCTTCCTGTGTCTAGTAGTCAGGGTATGACCTATTCCACAGAAGTGCATTTTCCAGTTAACCCAACCTTGTATTGCTATCGTGTTCAACAAAATAATTTTACTAGATATGATGTATGTCTCTTATAAATATATGTATATTCTTAAAGAAAAATACTTTAATTTTTCTCTTACGATTCTGGATCATTATTATAAGCACCATTGATAATGTTTTGTATAATAATACCCTCAGAAACCTGTTGAGGTTTATTATGTTGCTTAACTCTAAACATGGATGAGATAACCTGGATTACTATATTTTGAGTTCTTATCATGTTTCATGGTTTTTCTTGCCTTTTCTGTCTCCATTCTGTTCAGTTCAGTTCAGTCGCTCAGTCGTGTCTGACTCTTTGTGACCCCATGAATCACAGCACACCAGGCCTCCCTGTTCATCACCAACTCCCAGAGTTCACTCAAACTCATGTCTATGGAGTCGGTGATGCCATGCAGCCATCTCATTCTCTGTCGTCCCCGTCTCCTCCCGCCCCCAATCCTTCCCAGCATCAGAGTCTTTTCCAGTGAGTCAACTCGTTGCGTGAGGTGGCCAAAGTATTGGAGTTTCAGCTTTAGCATCAGTCCTTCCAATGAACACCCAGGATTGATCTCCTTTAGGATAGACTGGTTGGATCTCCTTGCAGTCCAAGGGACTCTCAAGAGTCTTCTCCAGCACCACAGTTCAAAAGCATCAATTCTTCGGCGAATCAGCTTTCTTCACAGTCCAACTCTCACATCCATACATGACCACTGGAAAAACCATAGCCTTGACTAGACGGACCTTGGTTGGCAAAGTAATGTCTCTGCTTTTTAATGTACTATCTAGGTTGGTTATAACTTTCCTTCCAAGGAGTAAGCGTCTTTTAATTTCCTGGCTGAAATCAGCATCCGCAGTGATTTTGGAGCCCCAAAAAATAAAGTCTGACACTGTTTCCACTGTTTTTCTATCTATTTCCCATGAAGTGATGGGACCAGATGCCATGATCTTTGTTTTCTGAATGTTGAGCTTCAAGCCAACCTTTTCACTCTCCTCTTTCACTTTCATCAAGAGACTTTTGAGCTCCTCTTCACTTTCTGCCATAAGGGTGGTGTTATCTGCATATCTGAGATTATTGATATTTCTCCCAGTAATCTTGATTCCAGCTTGTGCTTCTTCCAGCCCAGCGTTCCTCATGATGTACTCTGCATATAAGTTAAATAAGCAAGGTGACAGTATACAGCCTAGACGTACTCCTTTTCCTATTTGGAAGCAGTCTGTTGTTCCATGTCCAGTTCTGACTGTTGCTTCCTGACCTGCATACAGGTTTCTCAAGAGGCAGGTCAGGTGGTCCCATCTCTTTCAGAATGTTCCACAGTTTATTGTGGTCCACACAATCAAAGGCTTTGGCCTAGTCAATGAAGCAGAAATAGATGTTTTTGAGTTCTTATCATGTTTCATGGTTTTTCTTGCCTTTTCTGTCTCCATTACCTATTATTTAATAGCTTAAATTCAAATTCATTTTTGTTATGAGATTTAAATATAATATAGCTAAATACAGAGTAAAATATGAGAGACTTTTTTGTCCAAAAGTGAAAGTCACTCAGTCGTTTCTGACTCTTTGTGACCCCATAGCAATATAGTTCATGGAATTCTCCAGGCCAGAATACAGGAATGGGTTACCTTTCCCTTCTCCAGGTTATCTTCCTAATCCAGGGATCGAACCTATGTCTCCTGCATTGCAGGCTGATTCTTTATCAGTTGAGCCACCAGGGATGCTCAAGAAAACTGGAGTGGGTAGCCTGTCCCTTCTCTAGGGGATCTACTCAACCCAGGAATCAAACTCAGGTCTCCTGCATTGCAGGCGGATTCTTTACCAGTTGAGCTACTAGGAAAACCCTTTTGTCCTTAAATCACCCCCTATTCTAATCCCATACCCGTCAGAGTGATGATGAAAGTTTGATTTGTAGTAATCTGGTTCTTCTCTACACATAAATATAATAGTGTATTACTATGCTATGGCCGCCATGATAAAATCCCATGAATGAGTGGATTAAACAATAGCACTTTATTCCTCATTGTTCTGGGTGTTACAAGTTCCAGATCAAGGTGACGACCAGTTTGAGTCCTGGCGAGAGCCTTTTCCTGCTTGTAGACTGCTGCCTTCTTGTGCACTCACGTGACCTCTGCTTCATCTAGGCCTGGGGAGAGAGAGCAAAACTCTCCGTGTCTTCTCTGAGGACCTTAATCCCACGGTGAGGGTGCACCTTCACGAGCTCATCTATCCCTAGTTCCCTCCTGAAGTCCCCCTCTCCAAATATCATCACTTTGGGGGTTAGAATGTGAAGATATGAATTTTGAGGGAATGCAGTTCAGTCAGTAGCATGTGTATACACACACATTGATTTCAGTATAAATGGAGCCAGGCTACGTGCACTTTTCTGCCTCATACCTTTAATTTAAGTGACGCACCTTTTATGTGCGTACCTCTTTCTTTTAATGACTATTCTGTTTCTTTAAAATTCTTTATTATACCTTTAGTTGGAGGATAATTGCATCAGCACGAATCAGCCTCGTGTGTGCACAGGCCCCTCCCCCTGAAGCCTCCCTCCCACCTGCCCCTCCCTTCCAGCCGCCCCTCGAGGCTGGCCCGGGGCCCCAGCTTGGGCGTCTCTGTGGCATGCGGCAGATGCTCACTGGCTGGCTGTTTTACAGATGGCAGTGTGTATACGTCATCGTTACTCCCTCAGATCGGACCAAAATTTAGTCAGCCATTCCCCTGTTGATGAACAATTAAATATTTTCTAGTTGTTTTATAAACGTTGTAGTACAACCATCTTCATATGGACTAATTGTGAGCACGTGTAAAGTATATTGGAGAAGGAGATGGCAACCCACTCCAGTACCCTTGCCGGGAAAACCCCATGGACAGAGAAGCCTGGTAGGCTACAGTCCATGGGGTTGCAAAGAGTCGGACACGACTGAGCGACGTGATAAGACAGATTTTTAGATGGTCAAAGGAGATTCTAATTTGAGGTTTGAGAGACAGTTCCAAGTTGACCTCTAAAAAATTCGAGTCAGTTTTGTCACATCAACAGAGTATGTTTCTTCCTTCCTCTCTCCTTTCCTTCCTTCCCCTCTCATTCTTTCTACAGTTTTGAGAATACTATCATCACTTGTTTTCATGCTTGTCAATTTTAGTGGGTGAAAATTAATATACTGTTTATTTAATCTGAAGATTTTAAATTGTGATTCAGGTTGTAAATATCTCCGTGTACTTACTGATCATTCGAAGTTTTCTTGAACTTCCAGTTGTGTTTTTTGTTCATTTTCATTGTAGATTGGCTTTTTTCTAAGAGTTTTTCTGCATGAGCTTTTGCTTGTAATTTCCATTGCAAATATTTCTTCATGGTTTGACTTTTTACTTTTGACTTTATCATCTCTTTAAATTAAATTCAAATTTTCATATACTTGGATTATTTAGTATTTTGTTTAGTTTGGGTTTCCTGTCTTGCTTTAAAAGGCTGAAAGAGAATAAGAATTTTAATGTGATATGATAGCTGTGTGTGTATATTTTATGATTATAGTGATTTTATTTTTTGCTTTTTAAATTAAGCTATAGTTGATTCAAGATACTGTGTTAGTTTCAGGTACATAGCAAAGTGATTTGGTTATACATATGTATTTATCCTTTTTCAGATTTCTTTCCAATGTATATTATTATAGGATATTAAATACAATTGCCTGTGTCATACAGGAAATCCTGTTGTCTATCTGTTTTACATACAATGATATGTGTCTGTTAATGCTATACTCCTAATTTGTTTCTCCCCTCTCTATCACTTTTGACAATCATAAATTCGTTTTCTATGTCTGTCAGTCTATTTCTGTATTGAAAATAAGTTCATTTGTATTATTTTTTAGATTCCAGTTGTGTGTTTTTTGTGGTAGAAATATTTCTATTCAGGACCAGATGCATTTTATGTAACCAAAAAATGTCTGATCTGTGGGTACATACTAATTTTATACATACTAATTTCAAATTTATATAGACAGTACCTCCAAAACATTATTGCAACATGTGAAAACAGAAATAGCTTATATTAATTTAAATCACCGTGTGACTGAGCCTTACTTTCTTTAAGGATAACAATATGTATCTCATAGCTTTTTGTGAGAATTAAATGAGATAACATATGCAGATAATATTAGATGTTATTTATTCAAATGCCTTTTAAGTACCATTCATTATTTACACATAAGTGTATTTCATCTTCAAAACAATGCACTGAAGCAGGTGTTACAGTACCTAAAATAGGAATGAGCAAATAGATTCAGTGAGTTGAAGCAAGTTTCATAGGATCTCAGATAAAAAATGGTAAAGCCAGAATGTAAATACATGTTAATCTGAAACAAAAATCATATTTATTTCACCATACACTCTTCTTGGGAGAATTACAGGTATTTTTTTCTTTAGTTCTTTTCTCTTTCTCCATTTCCTGTTTCTTTTTTGCTGTTTGATGAATAAAACCCTCTAAAACAGACTGCCCAAGAGTACTCACTGTGATTATTGAAATGTTCTTTTCTCTGTCCAGAGAGGTAGCCATTAGCCACATGTGTCTGTTTAGTCCTTGAAATGTGGCTAATGCAGCTGAGGAATTGAAGTTTTACTCTTATTTAATTGCAGTTAAACTGCTTGTGGCTACTGTTTTGGACATTGCAGACTTAGGTGTATGATTCATTTTTTTGGTATGTATAAAGTGACCATAATTAATGTGTTGACTGATAATGAGGAAACTTCGTTCTAGGTTGCGAACTTTAGCAGAGGAACTAATGCAGACACAGCAGATGCTTTTAAACAAGGAGGAGGCTGTCCTGGAGCTAGAGAAGAGGATTGAGGAGTCTTCTAAGACCTACGAAAAGAAGTCTGAGTGAGTAAAAAAGGAGTAATTTGAAGAAAGAAAGTTTAATTGATGTAATTTTACAGAAATACTTCCTTTTACATGGAATTAGAGACATAAAATTTCCGGAAGTTGAAATTTCATGTAAAAATGTATGAAACTGTGTATGGTTGAGTTACTTTCGTAGACTCTAGAGGAATGATTTTGTGTTTTTATCTGTATGATGTTACCTATCATTTGTCTCAATGTTTTAGTGGTTTGAATTATTTTCTGAAAAGCCCTGTTAAAACCTGTCTTTATTCCGCCTTAAATGGTGACCCACTCCAGTATTCTGGGCTGGAGAATCCCATAGACAGAGCAGCCTGGCAGGCTACTGTCCATAGGGTCACAAAGAGTTGGATATGACTGAAGCGACTTAGCACAGCAGAAACCAAAGTCCAGCATATTCACTGTGAATTCCTTGTCTTTACCATCTGAGCTACCAAGGAAGCCCCTAAAAAAGTGTTAGACCAGCATAATCAGGAAGCTGGCTTCTGCTGTGTTGGGAGGAGGCAAGTAAACATTAAAAGGAGGCGTCTGCCTCATCTGCCCTTCAGAGATTCGCCGTTGCGTTGTCTTACTTTTGCTTTTTGCGCTGGTGTCTCAATTGGCAAACATGGTCATGGATCCTCTGACTCGTGTTGCTGTACTCTTGTGTTTACTGATTTCAGTACTTATGTTTTCTCTCGTTTTCAGGTTTAAGTTTTGATCTGAAATTTAAACTTTGCAGTCTGACTTTGGTCGTTGTTTGCACCCTCCACGAGGGTTACTCTTGTGTGATTTCTCTAACCCTGACTGGAACATGTATGTTCCTTGCTGGCATACTTTTACGACCCCCGGAAACTGTGATGTGTAGCGCTGCTCTGGTCCCCGCTGCATGCTCCTGCTCTCTGCGCAGCGCTTCAGGCAGTCTCCGCGCCTCTCACATCTCCGATCCTCTGACATGCCTGATCAGAGTCAGCAAATGGGTGTCTCCTACCTTACAGAGACAGTTAACATCAGCAGGCGGCAGATGCCTCATGTTTTGCCATTCCATGTCTAAATCCACATTTGTACTCACTCTCTTTCCTTACCTTCATAAAGGGTCTCTTCCTTGCCCTGCTGTCTCTTGTCCCTATTTTACAGCTTATCGTTCCTTACTTTCCCTGAAATTCTCCGTGGTTTTATATGTTTCCTTTTCCCCTCACCTGTGTCCCGCGCTCCCGTTTTGAGTGTTCGTAAGCCCCGACTCCTGACAGTGGCCTCTCCCCCTCTGCCCACCCTCGATGGCCCTTCTTTAATCTTGGTCTTCTCTCTCAGTTACTGCCTTTGCCTTCTGTTTTCTCAGGCAAACTTGCTCTGAGTGCTAACGTGCACTCATTTCCTCGACTCTCACTTAGTACTTAACCCGCAAATCCCTGGTTTCTGCCCCAGCATCATTGAAGTAGATATCTGTAAGATTCTCAATGACTTTTTTGTTGTTCAGTTGCTCAGTTGTGTTCAGCTCTTTGCAACCCCATGGACTGTAGCACGCCAGGCTTCCCTGTCCGTCAGCATCTCCCAGAGTTTGCTCAAATGCATGTCCTTTAGGTCGGTGATGCCATCCAACTATCTCATCTTCTGTCATCCCCTTCTCCTCCTGCCTTCAATCGTTCCCAGCATCAGGGTCTTTTCCAGTGTGTTGGCTCTTTGCATCAGGTGGCCAAAGTAGAGCTTTGGCTTCAGCATCAGTCCTTCCAACAAATATTCAGGGTTGATCTCCTTTAGGATTGACTGGTTTAATCTCCTTGATATTCCTTCTCCATCAAGAGGCTCTTTAGGTCCTCTTCGTTTTCTGCCATAAGGATGTTGTCATCTGCATATCGGAGATTATTGATATTTCTCCTGGCAGTCTTGATTCTGGCTTGTGCTTCATCCAGACCGGCATTTTGCATGATATATTCTGCATATAAGTTGATAAAGCAGGGTGATAATACACAGCCTTGACTTACTCCTTTCCCAATTTTGAACCAGTCTGTTGTTCTGTGTATGGTTCTGTTTCTTCTTGACCTATATACAGATTTTTCTGGAGGCAGGCAGGGTGGTCTGGAATTCCTTTTTCTTTAAGAATTTTCCACAGTTTGTTGTGATCTACACAGTCAGAGGCTTTGGTGTAGTCAATGATGGAGAAGTAGATGTTTTTCTGGAACTCTCTAGCTTTTTTATGATCCAACAGATGTTGGCAATTTGATCTCTGGTTCTTCTGGCTTTTCTAAATCAGCTTGTACATCTGAAAGGTCTTGGTTCACATACTGTAGAAGCCTAGCTTGAAGGAATTTGAGCATTACTTTGCTAGGATGTGAAATGAGTGCAATAGTGTGGTAGTTTGAGCATTCTTTGTCATTGCCTTTCTTTGGGATTGGAATGAAAACTGACCTTTTCCAGTCCTGTGACCACTGCTGAGTTCTCCAAATTTGCCAGCATATTGAGTGGCAATATTAACAACATATTAACAGCATTATCTTTTAGAATTTTAAATAATTTAACTGGAATTCTATCACCTCCACTGGCTTTGTTCATAGTAATGCTTCCTAAGGCCCACTTGACTTCACATTCTAAGATGTCTGGCTCTAGGTGAATGAAGAGTTTCAGGGAATAGCAAGGAGAGATAAGAAAGCCTTCCTCAGTGATCAGTGCAAAGAAATAGAGGGAAATAATAGGATGGGAAAGACTAGAGATCACTTCAAGAAAATTAGAGCTATCAAGGGAACATTCTATGCAAAGATAGGGATATTGAAGGACAGAAATGGTATGGACCTAACAGAAGCAGAAGATATTAAGAAGAGGTGGCAAGAATACACAGAAGAACTGTACAAAAAGGATCAATGACCTTTCAGCTAAATTCAGTTCAGTTGCTCAGTTGTGTCCTACTCTTTGTGACCCCATGAGCTGCAGCATGCCAGACCTCCCTGTCCATCACCAGCTCCCAGAGCTTACTCACACTCATGCCCACTGAGTCCGTGATGCCATCCGACCATCTCATCTGTCATCCCCTTCTCCTCCTGCCTTCAGTCTTTCCCAGTATCAGGGTCTTTTCCAATGAGGCAGTTCTTTGCATCCGGTAGCCAGAGTATTAGAGTTTCAGGTTCAGCATCAGTCCTTCTAATGAATATTCAGGACTGATTTCCTTTAGGATTGACTGGTTTGGTCTCCTTGCAGTCCAAGGGACTCTCAAGAGTCTTTTCTAGCACCATGGTTCAAAAGCATCAGTCCTTCCAAACTCAGCCATCTTTATGGTCCAGCTCTCACATCCATACATGACTACTGGAAAAACCACAGCTTTGACTAGATGGACCTTTGTTGGCAAAGTAATGCTGTCCAGGTTGGTCATAGCTTTTCTTCCAAGGAGCAAGCATCTTTTAATTTCATGACTGCAGACACCATCTACAGTGCTTTTGTAGCCCAAGAAAGTAAAGTCTGTCACTGTTTCCGTTGTTTCTCCATCTATTTGCCATGAAGTGATGGGACCAGATGCCACGATCTTCGTTTTTTGAATGTTTTTTAAGCCAGCTTTTTCACTGTCCTCTAAAAGAGGACAAAAGCATAGCTCCTCTACGCTTTTGGCTAAAGAGTGGTGTCATCTGCATATCTAAGGTTATTGGTATTTCTCCCAGCAATCTTGAATTCAGCTGTGCTTCCTCCAGCACAGAGTTTCTCATGATGTACTCTGCATATAAATTAAATAAGCAAGGTTATTAAGTTAAATAAGTTAAATATACAGCCTTTCCAGCATACAATGTAAAGGTGGAAAATACTCAATGACAATATATATACGCTGCTGAATTTTGCAACTATCTTACTTGACCTCCTGAAAGTACCTTTGTTGACTTCCTTTCCCTTAGCCTTTGTGAACCAAGATACCAGATCTTACTTCTCCCTATCTGACCACTCCTTCTTTGTAAACTCATTCTTCCCCACTTGGCCAGTATGTTTTGGAGTTACTCACGGTGTGGTCCTGGGCTGTGCCAGTCTCCTTCCTGCACTGTGTCCCTGGGTGATCCCCTGAAGATGACGCATGCTTATTACCCTAGCTCAGATTTCCTCTGGGAACTCTATGCCCATGTAATTGCTTACTTGACAGGCCTCCTTGGATGTCTTAGTAGTACACTGCATTTCTCATGTCTAAGACTGAATTAAAAAGGTGAACCTAGTTCACTTAGTATTTTTTTTTTTCTCAATTTCAGTGAATGGCAACACCACCTATTCTATTATGCAACTCAGGTTAGTAGGAGCCTACCTCTCCCACTTAATGAAAGTGAAAGTGAAGTTGCTCAGTCGTGTCCGACTCTTTGCAACGCCATGGACTGTAGCCCACCAGGCTCATCCGTCCGTAGATTTTCCAGGCAAGAGTGCCAGAGTGGGTTGTCATTTCCTTCTCCACTCCCACTTAGTACTACGGTTCTTATTACAACTTGGTATTAAATGTCATATTGAAATTGATGAGCCTTTTAAAGGTGAGAACAGGAAAATATGAGTTACTCTGGATATTCCTTTAATAAATCTGAAAATTTTCAGTATTGAATCAGAATCAGATTTTCTTTGGATTATAAAAATAAATTTTATCAACCATTGTACATATACAATTAAAAATATAATTATCCTTTGTTTTTCTTTATTTGCAACTAAATCTCTGCACATGTCTACAGGTGACTAAATAGTTCTACTTTTTACAGTTTTGTAAATGTACACATTGTAAATGACTTTTGTTTTAAAATTTGTTAGATATAAAGAAATACAGTAGGACCCTCTCACCAGCACGTCTGGTTATATATTGTTAGAGGAGACAATCTTTAAGGGTTATCTTAACCTAGAATTTGTGAGAGTCTTTGATTTGTTTGGCATGTTTTCTTGACTCATGTCTTCAGTTCTCTCTTCGTCTGCGTATAATCAGTGTGATCCACATTCTCCACCTGTTTATATTTATCAGGAGGTGAGAATGGGGCGAGAGGAGAGGAGGCGTAAAGGGTGATGGGTGCATGGGAAACAGCACCTCTTGAGTTCTTACTCTACTCCACATGTCATGCTGGGTGTTTTATATATAGTAACTCACTTTAATGTTATCTTCACTACGCTTTCCGTGTAATTATGTGCATTTTACCTTTAAGACCTAGATAATTTAGATGACTTAAAATCACACACCTAGGAAGGGATAGAAAACTCATGAGTTCTTGACTCCAAAGTTTCTGTCTGATCACAGCAATTGCTTGCCTCATGATTTTAGTAGTGTTCTTTGGAGAGTAAGTTAGAAGGGATAAGTATGTCTGGCAGTTCAGCAGATGAGTCTGGTTTAACCCAAGTTCTGTTTGCGCTCTGTTATCATGGAGTTTTTATTGTTAACTTCAGGGCATAATCTTGAAAATGTTAAGTATATTTATATAACTAAGAAGTCATTGTGAAATCTCATTAGTTTAGACATTGGTAGGGTTGAAGTTTGTCTTTGAACTATATGTTAAAATAATTTGCAAAACAAACAGTCTGAAATGAATTCTAGGGTAAATGTTTGCATTTCATCTTCTGAATATTTCTTAAACATTTCTATATATGTGTGTGTATATATATATATAAAATCTGTTGCTGTTTAGTCACTAAGTCGTGTCAGATTGTTTTGTGACCCCCATGGACTGTACCTGCCAGGTTCCTCTATCCATGGAAATTTCCAGGAAACAATACTGGAGTGGATTGTCATTTCCTTCTCCAGGGGATCTTTTAGACTCAAGACTCAAACCTGCCTCTCCTGCATTGCAGGCGGATTCTTTACCGCTGAACCACCAGGGAAGCCCTGTATATATGTCTACAGATACTTATTTAAATATATGATTAAAAGCAATCTTCATCTAATTTCAAAGATTTATTTTTACTCCAGAACATTTTTAGCTTCAAATATCATGTTAGTTAAAAGTAATAAAACAATGAAACAAAGCTGCTGCTGCTGCTAAGTCACTTCAGTCGTGTCCGACTCTGTGTGACCCCTTGGATGGCAGCCCACTAGGCTCCCCCGTCCCTGGGATTCTCCAGGCAAGAATACTGGAGTGGGTTGCCAAAGAAACAAAGCTACATTTCCCCAAATACTAAAAATATCCTATATATTTTCCTTCTTAAATTATCTCTAAATTAATGAAATTATGTGAATTTTTGCTTATTATAAATAGCACTCAACGCTCTTATGAAAGTATAACGTATAAGAGACTAATGTTAAAACCCTGAATTTTAGATTTGGCATAAGTTTCTCCAAAACATAATACAGTGAAAAAATAAACTACATGAAAAATCATTTGATAACTTTGATTCTTATAATTGAATTATATAAAGTGAAAAATGAACTTAAAGAATTTTTTTTATGTAACATTAAATTCACACTAAGGAACACAGATTTTTGGCCTATATAAATAATGCAGGTCTTAGTTGAAATATAGCTATTGCAAATTTTTATTTAAAGAAATAAGGTGAAAAAAATAAAACCAACTTTTTGAAATGGTATAATTTAATACAACACAGAGTGTCACTCTATTATACATATCTTTACTTATTACTTCCAAAACATATTTATTCAAGTGGAAGTAATATCCATTTTTTCCTGATTTATGCTCCTTGACTACTGTATTAGAAAATAGTTTATGGGAAAATATACCAAGCATATGTCATTTATGACTCATTGGCATAAAGAACTGGTAATGTTGCTACTCGTTTTAATGCTTGATTTGACTCCAGAAAGTGAATGATAATTCAGTTTTGTGTAATTATGTACCATTATCACCTGGTACTTAAAAATACTTTACATATTATAAAATCATAACTTTTAGAGCCATGTAGAATCTAGAGAGATCAATTTGATCATCTAATCTTGCAAATTATGTGATATCTGAGGGCCAGAAATTTTCAGAGACTTGCAAAGCTTCACATCCAGATTATAGTGAAGGTAATGCTTGAACCATCTGGAGTATTGTTCTGGTTTGCAAATTCAGGTATCTGTTTTGTATTTTTGTCTCAATGTTTCAGTTATATCTACTGGGGGCTATGAATGCAGTGAAATGTCGGACACATATGGGCACATGGCTCATGAAGCTTATGCTTTTGTAGAGTTGACCAGTACAAAATGAGAAATTTACAATTGTGTTAATTGCTATGAAACAAGGAGTTCGGGTGGAAGAGTGACAGAGGAGCACTCACTTAACATAAGTGATCAGGGGTCTTCTAGGAAATGGCATTTTTGCTGAGGCCTAAGGGTAGAAGATCATGGCATCTGGTCCTATCACTTCATGGGAAATAGATGGAGGAACAGTGGAAACAGTGTCCGACTTTATTTTTTTGGGCTCCAAAATCACTGCAGATGCTGATTGCAGCCATGAAATTAAAAGACGCTTACTCCTTGGAAGGAAAGTTATGACCAACCTAGATAGTACGTTAAAAAGCAGAGGCATTATTTTGCCAACAAAGGTCTGTCTAGTCAAGGCTATGGTTTTTCCAGTGGTGATGTGTGGATGTGAGAGTTGGACTGTGAAGAAAGCTGATCGCCGAAGAATTGATGCTTTTGAGCTGTGGTGCTGGAGAAGACTCTTGAGAGTCCCTTGGACTGCAGGGAGATACAACCAGTCCATTCTAAGGGAGATCAATCCTGGGTGTTCATTGGAAGGACTGATGGTAAAGCTGAAACTGCAATACTTTGGCCACCTCATGCGACGAGTTGACTCACTGGAAAATACTGATGCTGGGAGGGATTGGGGGCGGGAGGAGACGGGGAAGACAGAGAATGAGATGGCTGGATGGCACCACCGACTCGATGGAGGTGAGTTTGAGTGAACTCCGGGAGTTGGTGATGGACAGGGAGGCCTGGCGTGCTGTGATTCATGGGGTTGTAAAGAATCGGACACGACTGAGTGACTGAACTGAACTGAACTGAAGGGTAGAAGGGCTTCCCTGGTGGCTCAGATGGTGAAGAATCTGCCCGCAGTGTGGGAGACCTGGGTTTGATTTCTGGCTCAGGAAGATCCCCTGGAGAAGGAAATGGCTACCCACTCCAGTATTCTTGCCTGGGAAATCCCATGGACAGAGGAGCCTTGTGGGCTACAGTCCATGGGATCACAAAGAGTTGGACACTACTGAGCATCTAACACTTTCACTTTAAGGATGGAAGGTGTCCTCCAAGTGAAGAGTGCATGGAAAGAATAGTCAGAAATGGAGAGTAAATAGCACATGCATAAGTCCTGATCCTTTTCATGTTTCAGATTTATTTATAGCTTCCTGTGCATCTTGTTTTATACAGTCATGCATTTATTATAATTAATTTATTGAAATATGTAAAGCTTTTTTGCAGAGTGGTGTTGTAAGCATATAAAATAATTATATAGTGATTACAGCAATAATTTTTAAAAAGTAATTATTAAACAATAATAAGATGATAATGTGTTTGAAATGGTCATTAAACATAAAGCTCAGTGAACTTAATTGGATGAAGGTAATATTGTTCCTTAATTTCCTGATCAGATGTATTAACTAAAAAAGTTTGGACTAGAGCTATATAGTAGGGCATATACCTCCCCCAAATCTCATTGTTCTTAGAAACAACTAAATTAAAAGCCAGGATACTTATCTATTTACTTACTTATTTATTAAATTAAAATTTTATTTTATATTGGAATATAGTTGATTTATAATGTATTAGTCTCAGGTGTTGGCACCCCACTCCAGTACTCTTGCCTGGAGAATCCCAGGGGCGGAGGAGCCTGGTAGGCTGCAGTCCATGGGGTCGTGAAGAGTCGGACACGACTGAGCGACTTCACTTTCCCTTTTCACTTTCATGCGTTGGAGAAGGAAATGGCAACCCACTCCAGTGTTCTTGCCTGGAGAATCCCAGGGGCGGAGGAGCCTGGTGGGCTGCATACAGTCCATAGGTTTTCAGAAAGTCAGTTATGACTGAGCGACTGTCACTCACTCATGTGGTTGGGAGAATTAATGCAGAAAGATCCCATAAACCCTGTGCCAGTGCAGGAGACATAAGAGATGCAGCTTTGATGCATGGGTCGGGAAGACCCCCTGGAGGAGCAACCCACTTCAGCATTCTTGCCTGGAGAACCCCATGGCCAGGGGAGTCTGGCGGGCTACAGTCCCTAGGGTCACAAAGAGGAGACACGACTGCAGCGACTTAGTGTGCATGCACACACCATTATACACTCCCACTTGCTGTGTTAGTGGGATTCTCTCCTCATCTTCACCAGCATGTGATATTGTCATGACTTTTGATCTGAGCCATTCTAGTAAATCTGTACTGATATATAATAAATTAGACTTTTTTAGAGGAGTTTAAATTTCACAGCAACACTGAGGGGAAGGTACAGAGATTTCCGATACACTTCTCCCATAGTACACAGTCTCCCACGTTATCAGCACCGCCTACCAGAGCGTCGCATTTGTTTCAGTTGATGAGTCTAGAAGGGCCATCATTGTCATTCTACGTCCGCAGTCTGCGTTCGGTTTGTCTCGATGCTGTGTGTTCTGTGGGTTTGAATTAATGCATGATGACCTATGCCCATCATTATGGCGTCATATAGGGCATTTTTTGTAAGATATTTTGTGCTCCACACATTCATCCATCCCCCATCCCCAACTGTTGGTAGCCGTGATCCTTTTACTGTCTCTTTATATAGTTTTGCCTTGTGCAGAATGTCATAGTTGGAATCATGCATTATGTAGCCTTTCAGATTGGCTTCCTTCACTTAATAATGTACTTTTAAGGGTCTTCCATGTCTTCAGTGGTCTAGTAGCTTCTTTTGAGTCGTGAAAAGTATTCCCTTGTGCAGTTATCCTTTCTTCTGATAACTGGCATGTTGTTTGCTTCCCAGTTTGGGCAATTATGAATAAAGCTGTTGTAAATATCCATGTGTGGGCTTTTATGTGAGCATAAGTTTTCAACTCCTTTGGGTAAATACCAAGGAATAGGATTGCTGGATCACATGGTAAAAGTATGTCTAGTTTGCAAGAAACTGCCAGTCTGTCTTCCAGAGTGGCTGTACTATTGTGCATTCCAGTCAGTAATTCCAATCCACTTCTTCACCAGCATTTGGTGTTGTCAGTGTTCTGGGGGCTGGCCTTTCTCATAAATGTCTAATACTGTCTCATTGCTGTTTCAGTGTCCATTTTCCTGATGGCATGTAATGTAAAGCACTTACTCATATGCTTATTTGTCATCTGTATTTCTTCTTTGGTAAGGTATCTGTTAAGGTCTTTGGCTCATTTTTTAAGAAGTTTGCTTGTTTTCTTATAATTGATATTTAAGAGATCTTCATATATGTTGGATAACAGTCCTTTATCAGATATGTCTTTTGTAAATCTTTTCTCCTAGTCTGTAGCTTATATTATGTGTTTGATCAATTTTTTAAATTGACATGTAATTGATTTACAATTGTATTAATTTCTCCTGTAACAGCAAAGTGCGTTAGTTGTACACGAATATACTTTTAAAAAGTGTTCTTTTCCATGACGGTTTGTCAGAGTATTGAATATAGTTTTCTATGTTATGCAGTAGGGCCATGTTGCCTATGATCACATCTATGATTTTTAGGCTTCTTGTTTTACATTTAAGTCTTCAGGCCATTTTCAGTTTGTGTGTGGTGAGCATGTTGTAACTTCATCGATTTACATGCACTGTCCAGCTTTCCCAGCAGCATTTCCTGAAGATATTGTCTTTTTCCAAACTGTCTGTAATCTATTATTAACTTGCTTTCAGCAGTGCATGGCGCAGTTCTTTCAGATACTAATATACTAAATATGACAGCATTTTCAAGATGTTTCTCACCACTGCTGCCTGTTTTCTTGTGGCTTTAAGATGGGCAAATTAATCTGAAATTCCTATTAGGGACAGCTTTTGAAGGGTAAAAAAATCACAGTAAGGTAACATGTGGCCTCTGTAGTGCTCTAAGGGAGGAATGAAGAGGTCTGCTGTCTTTATAATGGTGTATATTCTAAAGATTTGAGGACTTACACTTATTCGTTTAGTCCTTGTCAGAAAACCTTTCCCCAGCTCTAAGCACACAATCCTCACAATAGGCCACAGCTTGCTTCCAACTGTCACCTTGATTTGGTTTATTCTCTAGGCACAGATCTGATTTTACCTATATTCCATTTGAGATTTGAACTAAATTAAGATTCTGCTTCAGTCATATTAATTCATTTTAGGCTTTACATTTCTGGACCAAAATGTCTGTACTTTGTGAGGTAGACGGTTTAGCTGTGAAGTAAAATGAGTGCCATAGATTGTAATAATTTGAAAGCATTTTGAATTTGGTTTTTGCTTCCAAACACTTCCTTCAATTTTGTTAATGATAACATTTAACAACTACTGTGATGACTCAAAATCTGTTTAGTTTCATAATTCCAAAGGAACATAATCTACATATATACAGTATATGATTTCCTTCAAAGTCTTTATTTCTTAAAGTAGTTGAAATAACTTACATTAAATGTGTTCTCTTTTAGTATTGTACTTCTGCTAAGCCAAAAACAGACACTTGAAGAGCTGAAACAGTCAGTCCAGCAGCTGAGGTGCACCGAGGCAAAGTTTACAGCACAGAAGGAATTGCTGGAGCAGAAAGTGCAGGAAAACGATGGGAAAGAACCACCTCCCGTAGTCAATTATGAAGAAGATGCACGATCAGTTACATCTATGGTAAGCCAAAGAGTAAGCAAATGAGAAAGTTGAAAGAGTTGTACATAGGTAATGAGTGAATACAAAAGTTAACTTTGGTTACTATAACAAGTTATTGCTCTTGTTAATACGCAGGTCCTATTAAACTTGTGTGTAAATGCAAAGTAAACTTGTTGGTCACCTCAGGTCACCTGGAGATCACTTTCAGAAACCACCTGTAGAGTCAGAGGAAAAAGCTCTTCTCTTGCCTTTAAATCTGAAAACAAAGACTGCAGTTGTTTTTATTCCTGAGATACAGCAGGAAGGTAGGGTGTTATTCTTAAGGTTCAGTTCAGTTCAGTCGCTCAGTTGTGTCCGACTCTTTGCGACCCCATGAACCACAGCACGCCAGGCCTCCCTGTCCATCACCAACTCCCGGAGTTCACTCAAACTCATGTCCACAGAGTCGGTGATGCCATCCAGCCATCTCATTCTCTGTCATCCCCTTCTCCTCCTACCCGCAATCCCTCCCAGCATCAGACTCTTCCAGTGAGTCAACTCGTCGCATGAGGTGGCCAAAGTATTGGAGTTTCAGCTTTAGCATCAGTCCTTCCAATGAACACCCAGGACTGATCTCCTTTAGAATGGACTGGTTGGATCTCCTTGCAGTCCAAGGGACTCTCAAGAGTCTTCTCCAGCACCACAGTTCAAAAGCATCAATTCTTCGGCGATCGGCTTTCTTCACAGTCCAACTCTCAGATCCATACATGACCACGGGAAAATCCATAGCCTTGACTAGACGGACCTTGATTGGCAAAGTAATGTCTCTGCTTTTTAATATGCTGTCTAGGTTGGTCATAACTTTCCTTCCAAGGAGCAAGCGTCTTTTAATTTCATGGCTGCAATCAGCATCTGAAGTGATTTTGGAGCCCAAAAAAATAAAGTCTGACACTGTTTCCACTGTTTCCCCATCTATTTCCCATGAAGTGATGGGACCAGATGCCATGATCTTCGTTTTCTGAATGTTGAGCTTCAAGCCAACCTTTTCACTCTCCTCTTCACTGTCATCAAAAGGCCTTTGAGTTCCTCTTCACTTTCTGCCATAAGGGTGGTGTCATCTGCATATCTGAGGTTATTGATATTTCTCCCGGCAATCTTGATTCCAGCTTGTGCTTCTTCCAGCCCAGCGTTCCTCATGATGTACTCTGCATATAAGTTAAATAAGCAGGGTGACAATATACAACCTTGACGTACTCCTTTTCCTATTTGTTTAATGTGTTTAATGTGTTGTAAACAACAACAACCAGTCTGTTGTTCCATGTCCAGTTGTGACTGTTGCTTCCTGACCTGCATACAGGTTTCTCAAGGGGCAGGTCAGGTGGTGTGGGATTCCCATCTCTCTCAGAATGTTCCACAGTTTATTGTGATCCACACAGTCAAAGGCTTTGGCATAGTCAATGAAGCAGAAATAGATGTTTTTCTGGAACTCTCTTGCTTTCATGCAAAGATGGGCTCGATAAAGGACAGAAATGGTATGGACCTAACAGAAGCAGAAGATGTTAAGAAGAGGTGGCAAGAATACACAGAAAAACTGTACAAAAAAGATCTTCATGACCAAGATAGTCACGATGGCGTGATCACTCACCTGGAACCAGACATCTTGGAATGTGAAGTCAAGTGGGCCTTAGAGAGCATCACTACGAACAAAGCAAGTGGAGGTGATGGAATTCCAATTGAGCTATTTCACATCCTGAAAGATGATGCTGTGAAGTGCTGCACTCAATATGCCAGCAAATTTGGAAAGCTCAGCAGTGGCCACAGGACTGGAAAAGGTCAGTCTTCATTCCAATCCCAAAGAAAGGCAATGCCAAAGAATGCTCAAACTACCGCACAATTGCACTCATCTCACACGCTAGTAAAGTCATGCTCAAAATTCTCCAAGCTAGGCTTCAGCAATATGTGAACCGTAAACTTCCAGATGTTCAAGCAGGTTTTAGAAAAGGCAGAGGCACCGGAGATCAAATTGCCAACATCCGCTGGATAATGGAGAAAGCAAGAGAGTTCCAGAAAAACATCTATTTCTGCTTCATTCTTAGGTAGAAATAAGAAAAAGATATTTATTAATTTTTTCTTATAAAGAACAGTAGAAGTTTATTTGAGATTGATGATGTTTTTGTTGTTTTCACAGTATAAAACCTTGATTTTGCTTATAAAGATTTTTTCTTATAAATATCTTTTAACTACAGTAAACACGTTAAATCTAGCAACTAGTAATTCAACCCTATTTATATAGGTTTATTAACCGTTTAAGATGCTCAGTGTAAATACTTCTTCTCTCTTCCCCTTCCTTTCCTCCTTCTTTCATCTTTTGTTGGTGGTTTCTATCAAGGGACAATTTTGACATCCGCGAGTCATTTGGAAATATCTCCAGACATGTTTGATTTTCCCAGCCGGTGGATGCTCTTGGTATCTAGTTGATGGAGGCCAGTGATGCTGCTAAATATCACACAGTGCCCGTCACAGCTCCTGTCTTCTTATTCACAGCAAAAAAATACTCAACCTCAAATATTAACAGTGCCAGGGTTGAAAAAGCCTGAGCTGTGTCCTTGGTTTTTTCTGTGAGTAACTGGATCCAGTCCATAAGTAGAACTGTTATAGTTAATGATACTATAGATAATATTTGAATCATTTTTAGTTTATGTCATTCTAAATAGTACAATTTGATTGTTAAATGAATTCATAGGAAATGTCTCCATAGGAAAAAAGATTGCATTTGATATTTCCAATTCCAATCTGGATATGAATATGAAGTGCTTAAATTATCGTGATTATTACAGTTTTTTTAATTGAGCCATAGTGATCTATGCAATGCATTGTGAATTATAATTCTTTGCTCTCCTTTAGTGTCCTACCAAATAAGGATCTTATATAAACCAAGGACCCTGCTGCTGCTAAGTCACTTCAGTCATGTCCAACTCTCTGCGATCCCATAGACGGAAGCCCATCAGGCTCCCCCGTCCGTGGGATTCTCCATGCAGGAACACTGGAGTGGGTTGCCATTTCCTTCTCCAATGTGTGAAAGTGAAAAGGGAAAGTGAAGTCACTCAGTCATGTCTGACTCTTAGCGACCCCATGGACTGCAGCCTACCAGGCTCCTCCATCCATGGGATTTTCTAGGCAAGAGTACTGGAGTGGCTTGCCATTGCCTTCTCCTAGGACCCATAAACCAAGGACCCTAGTAGGTTAATTTTCTTATTTCATGATTTTTGGTAACTATCTGGTATATGCCTTATTTTTTTTTCAGAGAAACTTCTGAAGGTCATTCTTTTGCTTGACTTTCAAACTTTAGTACAGCTTTTATTCTCTGAGTATGGTTTATAGTATTTCCTTGTCCCCATGTGGCTGTGGAAGTGGTTACTTCATAGCCTGACTTAGTGGTAGATTGTCACTAAATGATAACATATCCCCATTTTATAAGTACAACTAAAATCTAGAGTTTGAGATTTAAAATATAATAGTTCATTGAGTATTTCATTAAGAAATACTCATAATCCTTTAGAGTTTTATCTTTGATAATCATTTAAGAAGAGGTTTTTCAATAAATGAATAAATAGTGTTTTAGAAAGTATATGTAATACAGTTTGTGATCCCATGTGGCACTAGTGGTAAAAACCCTCCAGCCAGTGCAGGAGAAACGAGATGTGGTTGGGAAGGTCCCCTAGAGGAGGGCGTGGAAAGCCACTCCAGTATTCCTGCCTGGAGAATCCCATGGACAGAGGAGCCTGACTGGCAATGGCCCATAGGGTCGCAAGGAGCTGGACACAACTGAAACACAACATAATACAGTTTAAGAGACTAAACTGCTTCCTGGTACTTTCAGAGCTTCTCTTGTTCCAATTTATTAAATGATGATAGTATCTTATGAACTTTTAGAAAATGATATCAGGTGTTTCATTTTATTCAGTTTATTTCAAATAGCTGAAATGCTGTTTGTCTCTATACATCTTGTCTGTTCATTGAAGCAGTGCCTTTAGTAAGTCTTTAAGGAATTTACACAGAAATGCTGTGTGTAGTTTAAAGTAATAAAGTAACATTTTATAAATCAAGCAAGACATTCCACCAAGTGATGCCAATTAATGAGGTTCTACAGTATGTTTTATAAAACAAGTAAAAGCTATTTTCAGTTCGTAGTTCTTACAACTAAATAATACTCCCACATACATCAGTGAAATTTTTGCATAATTCAACCTTTCAGTAATAATTAGAATATAAGTTTTCATTTTATTCAAAAAGTCAAAATATTAAAACTATAAATGGTTTTTCCCCAAATGTCTGTTTAAGCATTATGAGTAATTTTACAAAAATACTTGAAATTCAGGTAAGCAGACCCATTGGTTTTTCCTCTTTATAAATTCTATCTTTATAAATGATATCTTTGTATTTCAATAGGGAAATTTAGTTGAGTATTGGAAGAATTTCAACAAGGAAAATTTAGTTGACTATTGGAAGAATTGGAAGAACTAAAAATTAAATCATAATATAGTGAAAAATAGTAAAGCTTGGCCTAAATATTATTTAAGAGTAAGTATTTACTATTCTGTGCTGATCTTAGTCTCTCAGTCGTGTCCGACTGTTTGAGACCCCATGGACTGTAACCTGCCAGGCTCCTCGGTCCATGGGATTCTCCAGGCAAAAAAACTGGAGTGGGTTGCCATGCCCTCCTGCGGGAAATCTTCTCAACCCAGGGATCAAACCCAGGTCTCCCGCATCACAGGTGGATTCTTTACCATCTGAGTCACCAGGGAAGCCCAAGAATTTTGGAGTGAATAGCCTGTCCCTTCTCCAGAGGATCTTTCCAACCCGGGATTGAACTGGGGTCTCCTGCATTGCAGGTGGATTCTTTACTAACTGAGCTACCAGGGAAGCCCATTAACTATTCTACATTTCCTAATTAATGGTGGTGTTAACCAAAATACAGACTCCTCAGTGGTGATGGCTTCTGTGGAAGAGCGTCCTTAAGGAACTGTACTGCTGAGATGGGCCATGGATTGTATATTCTTACAAAAATTCTAAGATAATTCAGATATGGTTAGAATTCTTGTTAGACTGTTAGATGTATTGATGTTTATTTCAACTTTGTAATTTTATGAGAATTAAGGCCCGTCTGTTAATTTACAGAAATCTAAAAAATTGTGTAGGCAAGTAATGTAAACATCTTTGCCAGGAAAGCAAGAGTGAAGGTTGCTCAGTTGTGTCCAGCTCTTTGTGACCCCATGGACTGTAGTCCACCAGGCTCCTCTGTCCATGTAATTTTCCAGGCAAGAATACTGGAGTGGGTAGCCATTCCCTTCTCTCAGGGATCTTCCTGACCCAGGGATTGAACCTGATTCTCCTTCATCACAGGCAGATTCTTTACGTCCGAGTCAGTAGGGAAGTCGATTGTCTAATATTGTCTTTTTCACCTAATTTTGGCCATAATACCAAGGAGAAAATGATAAATATCAAGTATTGAACAGTAAGGGCTTCTAGCTCAGACAGTAGAGACTGCCTGCAAAGCAGGAGATGTGAGTTCGATTCCTGGAAAAAGAAATAGCTACCCACTCCAATATTCTTGCCTAGAGAATTTCGTGGACAGAGGAGACTTGCAGGCTACAGTCCATGGAGTCACAGTGTCTGACACGACTGAGCAACTAACACACAACAAAAGCAATCTTGCACAGTAATTCTCTGTTATTTGTGGACAAGTACGTTTCATTCATACATTTAAAGCAATATTTATTGATCACCTACTGTGTGTCAAAGATAGTTTTAGATGCTTGTAATATATCAGTGAGTAAAACTAATGAAGACTGTTTCTTAGGAGTTATATTCTGTGGTGAGTGGCACTTAATAAATAAACTATATATTATGTTGTAATTGTAATTGAATGAACGCTCAGTCGTGTCCCACTCTTTGCAACCCCGTGGAGTGTAGCCTACAAGGCTCCTCTGTCCATGGGATTTTCCAGGCAATAGTACTGGAGTGGGTTGCCATTTCCTTCTCCAGGGGATCTTCCCTATCCAGGGATTGAACCTGGGTCTGCCGAATTGTAGATAGATGGTTTACCGTCTGAGCCACCAGAGAAGTCTGTATATTATATTGGAAGATGCTAAATGCCAGGGCATAAAAACAAAGCAGGATAGGGGGTCGGGGGCCTAGTGGATCAGAGGTTGGGATACAATTTTGTTTTTTGGGATACAATTTTATATGGAAAGAAAGATAAGCATTTTTGAGAAAGTGACATTTTAATATTGACAATGTTCTTTTTAATGAAAAAATGAAATAATAGGTAAATAGTCATCACAGAATCTCTGCTTGGTGGAAATTTTTTTCTGTATTATTTTTCTTAATTTTCAAGTTTTCTGAAAACAACATATGCTGCTTTAATAACTACAATACAAATGAGTGAGTGTTATTAAATAAAAACAGTATATTCCTACTGCATAAAATAAAAATAGTAGATAAAATAAAATACCTGATAGTTCTGCTTAGCATTCAAAGGCATCCACTGATCAATTTTTTACACAAGAAAGTGACATTTGAACAAAACCTTGAACTGGGAAGCTAGTAAACCGCTTAGTTTCCAGGGAGAGAACATTCTAGTCGGAGAATGTGTTTATTTTGAAGACAAAGGCAGGGACCTGTCTGGACTGTCCAGGGCAAGGTGAGCGGGCAGGGAATGAGAGTGAGCAGCCGTGAGAGCAGGTCTCAGGTCCCGGGAACGGAGTGAAGATGCTGCTGCTGCTGAGTCGCTTCAGTCGCGTCCGACTCTGTGCGACCCCATGGACGGTAGCCCACCAGGCTCCCCCGTCCATGGGATTCTCCAGGCAGGAGTACTGGAGTGGGGTGCCATTGCCTTCTCCAACATAATGAAGGGTCACGCATTTTCTCTGAATGAAAGGGGGAGCAACTGGATGAGGAGGTTAGAACAGAAGATTGACATGCTCTGACTTGTGATGCAATGATCGCTGTGTCGATAATACACTTAAAGGTAATAAGGTTGGAAGAATAGGGTTTTTACCACAACCCAGGTGACAAGATGACAGTTAGAGTGAGGATGGTGTCACGGGAGGCAGCGAGAAGTGATTCGTTTCTGAGTATGTTTTGATGGGTGAAAGTGAAAGTGAAGTTGCTCAGTCATGTCTGACTCTTTGCGACCCCATGGATTTTATTATAGCCCACCAGGCTCCTCCGTCCATGGGATTTTCCAAGCAAGAGTACTAGAGTGGGGTGCCATTTCCTTCTCCAGGGGATCTTCCCAGACCAGGGATCAAACCTGGGTCCTCCTGCATTCCAGGCAGATGCTTTCACTGTCTGAGCCACCAGGGAAGCCCATGAGATTTCCTGTGGATTAAGTCTGGGGTATGAGAGAGGGGAGTCAAGGACAATTTTAAGGTTTTGAGGAGGAGCTCTAGAGGAATAGAATTTGTTTCAAGTGCATGGAAAGACTACACACAGTGCAGCCTTGATGAGGAAGGGCAAGGGTTCCGTTTGTCTTTCCAAAAAAGAAAGAAAAATAAAAAAACACCCAATCAGTGTAGAAATTTGGTAGTTCTAGAGCATGTTTTGAACTGGAGATATACATTTGAGAGTTGCAGGCATCAAATGGTGTTGAAAAGTACTTGACCATTGAAGCTCACCAAATGAAAGAAGGCAGAGAAGAACAGGGAAGCGAGGGCTGCACTCTGGGGCTCTGCAGGCTAGATCTGCGCAAGGAGGGGTCGGCAAGAAACTGAGGAGGTGGCAGAAAGCCAAGAGAGTTTGGTGTCCCTGGAATACGTTCCAAGGAGAAATGAGTTGTGTACTTTGGGACCTGCCAGGTCAGGGCACTTCCCGATTTGACTGCAGGACTTCGCTGAACTTGCTGTATCAAGTGCCCAAGAGGAGAACTGTAGCAGAGAATGCTCTCTCTCTGGAAATACTGGTCCCGTCCTTTCTCAGCCCTTTTTCAGAGTGTCCTGAAGGGGCCACTGTGCAATGGAAACTGTACTTTGGGGAGTGAATCAGAAAACAAATCCTTTCTTATCTAATTGAGTTATTGACTGATTAAATGTGCTGTTAATGCTAAAGGCATTCAGCATTGTTTAAATGCTCTGTGGACTCAAGGATTGTTTTATCTTGTTCTTCAATTTTAGCTCTGCAGGCAGAAGAATCTGCCTTTTGGGGCAGAGTAGAGGGGTCAGCTCTTTGTTGGCTGCCCTTGGATAATGATGGCAATACCAAGATTTCTAGTCCCTGACTAAACATTGCCTGACTTTACTCTCTCGCTGTCTCTCTCAATTTGTTAAAAAGTATTACATGTTTGTTTTTAGCGATCTAGTTGTAGAACATAATAAGTTTTCAACCAGTGTCTGTTGAATTGAGGAATTGCACTTCCTTTTTATTCCAGAGTAATCTAATTATTTTACTTTATAGCAGAGTGTGCATTAAGTCAAATATAATAATTTTTGTTCAGTCTCCTTTATATGTCAAATATATCTAGAATTGATGGCACCATGGAATGAGTTCTTTTTAAATGTTTTTTTAGCTATGCTGTAAGATAATTGCCTTTACTTTGATGTTTCTGAAGTTGTACATTTTAAGCCCTTTTACTAGAGTAATGCACAATATAAATTTATCTTCTCTATGTATTTTACTGATTTCTGCTTAATTGAACAGCACTGTCAATAAAATCCTATTTTGTTACATTTCAACCACAAAATATCTTGTTTGTTGACTAAATATTGTCTGGCATTATGATTCAGTGGTAGTTCGTTTTGCCATAGTGTTCAGTGTATTTTCAGTTTTATTGTTAGTCACTAAATTGGAATGCTATCAATTGAGATGTCATGTTGACAACATGAAGCTTTATCTGTTTTCATCATCAGGTACATTTTCTTTCGTTACACAGATAAGGTATGTTAATTCCAAGCCTTGCTATCAAATGTGCTGAGGAAAGAGCCAGACTAAGGACAGGAGACCTGAGTCGAGCTTTGCCGCTGTTGTGGAGATCTTGTGAGGTTACTTAACCTTTCTGAGTTTGGGTTTTTTTCCATAAAAGGTGCAAATGTGTACCCAGCTTGTCTGCCAGAATTGCTGTGACACTGAAATGAGATTATGTAAAGTACTTTATGTTTTATGAAATACTGTTAAAACACGTTTCTATTTCATTTTTTTCCTAATAATGTACCTTAGTTCACATTTAAATTAATTTGTTAGATACTTACTGAGTTCTTAATTATGAATTGTGGATATTTCTGTTGGATTATCTTTTGTATTTCTTATTATGGAGGCAAAAATCATAATTGAGTTCTCTGAATATGTAGAACAGACGCACGCACGGGGTCTAAGTGTCTGTTTGTTAGTCCTCAGTTCCCTGCCTGGGAGGCAACTTTCCAGAAGCACTGCATGCAAATATAAACACGAATTTATATTACATGTCCTCTGTTCTTTGTACATAAATGGTAAAGCATATAACAATACTGTTTACTTTTCTGCTTAATATATTTTAAGTATCATTTACAACAGTGAATATACACTTCTTTTTTTCATTTATTTGTTCAACAAATAAGTATTTATGTCAGCTATCAGGTACCATTTTAAGTTCTGAGGATGCAGTAGTGAGCAAAATAAACTTTTTTTTTTGTTCTCATGGACCTTGCACTCTTAAATGAAGCAGACAGACAGTAAATTTATATGTCTGTGTGTGTGTATATATATACTACATATATATATGTAGTCAGGTGGTGGTAAGTTCTTTGGAGAAAATAAAATGATGCAAAAAGAGGATAAGAAGGAGACAGACAGTAAATTTATATGTCTGTATGTGTGTGTGTATATATATATATATGTATATATACACACATATATATATGTAGTCAGGTGGTGGTAAGTTCTTTGGAGAAAATAAAATGATGCAAAAAGAGGGTAAGAAGGAGACAGTAAATTTATATATATATATATATATTTATACAGTGTCAGGTGGTGGTAAGTTCTTTGGAGAAGAATGAAACAGGAAGGAAGAAGAGGGTGCTGGGAGGTGTTTTATATGGATGGCGGTCGAATAAGGCTTCACTGATGAAGTGGTGTTTGTACAGAGATCTGAAATAACTAAGGAGCAAACGGTGGGATTGCCTGGGGTGAGACTATTTCAGGCAGTGGGGAAAGCAGCGGGAAGGCTCTGATGCGGGGGTTTATTTCTTGTGTTGGTGGAACACCAAGGAGGGCAGTGTGGTTGGAACAGAATGGAGGAGTAGGTGTGGGGTCGGAGAAGTAGCAGCATTTAGATCACACTGTCGTGCAGACCGTCGTGAGCACTGTGATGCTGACTTGAAGAAGTCAGATTCTGAGCAAAGAATGGCGTGTTTACATGGTTTACAACATTCTGTTATTATTAAGACTGCTTTGGTGAAGCCCTATACTTTTTCTGTGTATATAAATGGAGCTTATATGTAAGATCCATTTTAGAGGGTTTCGTGCAGTTTATATAGGTTTAGATTTTGCTCTAAAAATAATTTAAAAGTTTCTTAATCTGAGAACAATCTAAGTTATGGATAGTAATTACTGTATTAATATTGGCATTAGTATTTCAGTCTTATAGATTAATAAATTCTTGCTTTCAGCTTTCCTTTGGCATAGGTTTTTGTCATGCTGAACTTTTAGTAGCTCTCTAGTTTATTAAACTATTAAATTCTCCAGTGGATCTGATGCTTAAAGTGTATTTAGAGATACGTGCTTTGTGTTTATTTGATCGAGAGATTTTTAATTGATAAAACAAAGATGTTAGGAGGTGATAATGATTACATTATAAAAAATTTGTTGATTTTTCCAAATGATTCGTCCTAACCATAGGGAAACCACCAATCAAAACCACAATGAGATATCACCTTACTCTGATCAGAATGGCCGTTATGGAAAGAACAGTAGCTAACAGTTTTTGGCAAGGATGTGAATGGGCAGGAATGCTTCGGCACTGTTGGTGGGGATATTAATCGGCTCAGCCCCTGTGGAAAACGGTATGGAGGTTCCTCAGAAAATTAGAAATAGAACTGCCACACAATTCAGTAATTCCATTTCTGTGTATTTATTCCAAAGGAAATGAGAACGCTAACTTGAAAAGGTAGTCTGCACCCCACGTTCCTAAGCAGCTTCCCAGGTGGCACTAGTGGTAAAGAACCCGCCTGCCACTGCAGGAGACAGAGGATCGATCGCTGGGTCGGTAAGATCCCCTGGAGGAGGGCATGGCAGCCCACTCCAGTGTTCTTGCCTGGAGAATCCCATGCGCAGAGGAGCCTGGCGGGCTGCAGTCCATGGCGTCGCGCAGAGTCGGCCATGACTGAGCGACTTTCCATGTAGCACAAAGGGTGGAGAAAGAGTGGAAACTTGAGTCAAACTGTCATGACTTCCACTGTGTTTCGGTAGATTTCTGCCTCCCCCACCTTAGCTCAATTTCTGCATCTGTAGAGCGCGGTCAGTACTCCGCGCCTCGTAGGACTGTCCCCAGGACTAAGCGAGTGTCGCAGGCACCTTGTGGCGCTCTGGCTGGAGTTGCGCAGGAGGTGTTTCCTGTGCGGTCGGTGTTTATCCCCTTTCGTTTCTTCTCTCCCTTTCTCGTTTTCCTCTGTTCTTCTGTGTCTTGCACTTTTGTCCCTGTTTCTCCTCTTTCTTCCTTGGCCTTCTTAGTAAACACAGTCAAACAACTTGCATGAATATTTATTGTGAGCCATGGATGGAGACATCCTAAAGTAAAACAGTCTCTGTACTGAAAAATCTACATTCAGCGGGCAGAAAGTTGTAATGAATAATTGACTAACAAGAAAACATCAGAGTTAAGGGCTATGATGAGATTGATCATTAATATTCCTCAGATTTTCGCCTTCACCCCAAGGCTTTCTTTTCTTTATAATTATGTTATCTGTGGGCTTTGTTACCTTCTGTCATGATTTAAATGTTAACTTATGACCCACATATCTACATGTCCAAGGAAATTAGGAATACTGAAATATTACTCAAGATAAACATAAAAAATGAAAGCAGAGAAGTTAAGTGCGTTATGCAGATTCACACTAAAAGGTTAAATTAATACAGATTTTAAAGTATTGACAATTTCATTATTATTCATACATTAATTAGATTTCATTTTTGTGTATTTTTTTTGTACTGTTTACTTATAGACGTAGTATTAACTGACATTCTCTGTTATTTAAAATTAAAAAAACACTAGACTATCTTATGGTAGTTTAATGCAGATACATTATTTGAAAAGACAGAGGCGAGATCTCATATGAAGAACAAAAAAGACTTTTAAGTACATGACTAATTTGTTATAATAATTGTGAATAATGAAATTGCTAACAGTTTCTATTGGTAATGAATACAGTTCTTCCTTTTCTTCCATAATACATTAATAGTCTTTTTTTTTTTTTTTGCACCCATTAAATATAGGTCAGTCAAAAGCAACTACTTCACATATAAACTTTTGCATATCATGTTTAGGACATTCTTTTAAATTTTAAAAATTATCTAATTTCCTTCTACCTGAAAAAAGTTATTTCAATCTCTACAACTTATTTGCTAATTTCTGTATTAAGTTGAATAGTATTTGTCTTAAAATTCATGTGAGAATATATCATCTTTTGATTTGAATTGTAGGCAGACAGTTGACCGTGCATGTGGTAAGGAATTAATATATTTTTATCTCCAAAGCCTTTCATCTTAAATTTAAAAAATTATTTTATGACATATTAATTTCTTTAATTGAAAGGTTTAATAAAGAGGATATGTGAATATTATGATTGATTGCTTCATTTGATACCTAATGATAGAATTTTAAATCCTAATACATTTTCTATTTTGTTATAGTATTCTGTAGAAAATTATTTCTCAATATTTGAAAGATTAAGACTCAAGTGTTAATTTTAAAAATCATTGTTTTATTGCAGATTTCAGGCAAATGATAAGATCTTGAACTAAAGAAGATTTTCTCTGTCAGAATATATCTAGAGTTCTTTTAGAGTAGAGGCTAATTCTTGCAGATGCATTCTCAGAATTGCTTAAAAATCATTTAATCCTTGCAAGGAGAGATAACTCTATCAGAAAGAAATCATTTATACTCCTGCTGTGTATTTACTATGCGGTAGATGTTACAGGGGCTACAAGGCAAGATAAACAAATTCAGATCCTTTCGTCTGCCTTCATTTTGAAACTTGAGTGTTTCTTCCATGGACAACATTTCTCCCTTCCTTTCTCTTTTGCAAACAAGCCATACTTAGCTATAGTTCTTGCTGTGAGAGTGTTGCATCCTTCAGGTGTTTTGGGGTTGAAAAAAGTTTGAGGACTATTGGGCAAATAATTTTGTCTTATAGAGCTCTTTTAAAGTTCTGAATGCCTCTTGTGAAAGTAGCATATTAAGCATTGTGAGATAATAAAATGTACCTCAAATCACTACCCTTATGGCAGAAAGTGAAGAGGAACTCAAAAGCCCCTTGATGAAAGTGAAAGAGGAGAGTGAAAAGGTTGGCTTGAAGCTCAACATTCAGAAAACAAAGATCATGGCATCTGGTCCCATCACTTCATGGGAAATAGATGGAAAAACAGTGGAAACAGTGTCAGACTTTATTTTTTGGGCTCCAAAATCACTGCAGATGCTGATTGGAGCCATGAAATTAAAAGACGCTTACTCCTTGGAAGGAAAGTTATGACCAACCTTGATAGTATATTAAAAGGCAGAGACATTACTTTGCCAACCAAGGTCCGTCTAGTCAAGGCTATGGTTTTTCCCGTGGTCATGTATGGATGTGAGAGTTGGACTGTGAAGAAAGCTGATCGCCGAAGAATTGATGCTTTTGAACTGTGGTGTTGGAGAAGACTCTTGAGAGTCCCTTGTAGTGCAAGGAGATCCAACCAGTCCATTCTAAGGGAGATCAGTCCTGGGTGTTCATTGGAAGGACTGATGCTAAAGTTGAAAGTGCAGTACTTTGGCCACCTCATGCGACGAGTTGACTCACTGGAAGAGTCTGATGCTGGGAAAGGTTGGGGGCGGGAGGAGAAGGGGACAACGGAGAATGAGATGGCTGGATGGCATCACCCACTCTGTGGACATGAGTGTGAGTGAACTCCGGGAGTTGGTGTTAGACAGGGAGGCCTGGCGTGCTGTGGTTCATGGGGTCGCGGAGAGTCGGACATGACTGAGCGACTGAACTGAACCTCAAATGAAGGCTTGGGGGACTAAACAGAGTGGCAGTTACCCTGAACGTGAGTAGTGCTAGCATGTGAAAAGACCCTTTGAATGAAGTCCTAATATAGATAGGTAAGCTAGAGAGTAGGTGTTGGTGTTAGCAAGGAAACTCAGAAATTGTTGGAGATGAATTTAGTTTCTTTCATAATTTTGTCTTTAAGCCTGTCCCTTTCCTTTTTCAGATGTAGTTTAGGTTGAGAGAGGTGGGGAAAACATTAGGATAGAGGAGAAAGCTAAAGGGAAAGGTCTTAACATTTTGGAAAGGAGAACTGACCTCTGTTTCTGTGATATAGCCAGAAATGGTAGAGGGCGACAGGTGGAAACACATGGGCTTAGCAAGAGCGAGGAGAATGTGGGGTCAGAAAGGCGAGAGGTGGCTGGTTCAGAGGTCAGTGAGCAAAGGACCAAGAACAGGGTTGGTCAAATGGGATCGGGTTGGTGAGGGAAGGAAGATAAGAAAGGGAAAGAAGATGGCGGGTAGAGAACAGGAGGGAGAAATACAGAAATAAGAGGTAAGGAAAGGAAAGAGTAGAAGGGGGCTCGGAAAAAGGAGATGGCAGAGGACCGTGCACTAATTTAAAATAAAATAAAAATATTTATTGAACCAAGCTAAGGATGCTAAAGCTGGAACTCCAATACTTTGGCCACCTCATGTGAAGAGTTGACTCAGTGGAAAAGACCCTGATGCTGGGAGGGATTGGGGGCAGGAGGAGAAGGGGACGACAGAGAATGAGAAGGCTGGATGGCATCACCGACTCAATGGACATGAGTTTGAGTGAACTCCGGGAGTTGGTGATGGACAGGGAGGCCTGGCGTGCTGTGATTCATGGGGTCGCAAAGAGTCAGACACAACTGAGCGACTGAACTGAACTGAACTGAACTGAAGGGTGTCAAAATTTTTACTTTGTAGTTCAGAAATATCTAATATATGGATACGATTTGTGGTTCCAATACTTAGTAAGCTTCATTCTTATATTTTCAAGTTTTACGTCAAGAGCCAAATTATAGTGATTGATTCCCAAAGGTTTTTATTGGATGGTTATTAAGAAAAAATAAAATGGAAAATTTTAATGTTTATCCACAAACAGAAATAATTTAGTTCCAAATAGTTAGTTCCCCCAAAGAGAAATCTGTAATTTATTGGTGCAGGGCTTGAGTGAGAATAGACTTACATTATACCTATAGCTACTTTGATTTGCTATTACTCATATCATGGGTATTTGAGATAGCTTATGTTGCTGCTGCTGCTAAGTCACTTCATTTGTGTCCAGGTTAACAGTGTTTAATTGTCACAGATATCTATACTCTTGATATTGTGAGCCTTTTTCAGTTTTGTTATTTATAAAAATATTTATAGTCTTTGCACGTATTAGTCTCCAATACAGGTAAATTATTAGCAAAGAAGACTGTTAGATAACTCTTTATGTTCACTCATGGTTGAATGACATAAGATGAAATTCAGATCAGCATGGAAATTCTTACTGAGATCCTTTGTTGTCCTCCCTTTGTGCATAATAGAAAATACATAGACGTTTTTTGTAGCCATAATTAGTTTATATCACATTTGATCATGCTTTCAATAATTTAATTCCTGAGTTTGCAACTAATAAAAACTAATTGAACATGGACTCCTACATTTTGATCGGGTAGTATTTTCTAGTATGATGCAGTGAGTATTTTATATCATCTTTTATTGGTCTAATTGTCTTAGTATATTAAAACTGTATTTAATCAGAGAGGTTCTTTGCCAGTCTCTGGATAATAATGGAGACCCTTGAGGTCTCTTGTTTTTATTGGTGTACCTAGTGATGCAGATATGCTGTCGGTACAAGCGTGTTGATTCTTACTCGTCAGTGTTTCTTTAACTCACCAAGAGAAAGTACCTTTGTACTTTCTAGCGTTTCATGGCAGCATTCAATCTAGAGGTCTCATTTTAATTTATTGGTTGCATGTTATAATTTGAAAACTTGTATCTATTATATCTATTTTGAAAGATAGACCGTGCTTTTAAAATGATGAAATAGTTTGTGTAGATATTTAAGATATTTGGTACGTGAGGAGTAAAACAAGCATGGACTAGCCATGCTATGAAGAGAACGCTGGTCTGTTGTTTTCCATATGAATTGAAAGCCTAATTTAGTTTTTGTTTGCCATTCCTTATAGCACTTCTTGGATGATTTTTAGGGATGCTGCCTCTTTCCTGTCTCCCAGTGTTAGAGTCAGAGACAGCTTGACTTCTTGCTCGGTGGCTGTACAATGGACTGGGGATTAGAATGCTAAAAGCAAAGAACACAAGGAAATCTTCTTGTGTCCTCTCCTGTTTCCGCAGAGTTCCTCAGCTGATTGACAGGAAGTGAAAAAGAGCTGTTGGTGGAAGCTCCAGCTGTATCACTTCTAAAAACGGCAGCCTAGTAGAATGACCAAGTCTAGGGGTCTGAAAATTGCAGAGACAATAATGTCACCAACATTAGATAATCAGGTTTTGTTTTAAATTGTTTGCCAAAAAGACCGTTACCTTTGGGAATTTATAATCTTCACATTACAAGGCTTTTTGTATACATTTCAAATTTACTCATTTATATACTTGTGTCATTCTCTCATTCAATTCCTGCCTTAGCCCTCAGAGTATTTGAGGTAGCGGAACGGCACGCCAGGCCTCCCTGTCCATCACCAACTCCCGGAGTTCACTCAAACTCATGTCCCTTGAGTCAGTGATGCCATCCAGCCATCTCATTCTCTGTCGTCCCCGTCTCCTCCCGCCCCCAATCCCTCCCAGCATCAGAGTCTTTTCCAGTGAGTCAACTCTTCACTTGAGGTGGCCAAAGTATTGGAGTTTCAGCTTTAGCATCAGTCCTTCCAATGAACACCCAGGATTGATCTCCTTTAGAATGGACTGGTTGGATCTCCTTGCAGTCCAAGGGACTCTCAAGAGTTTTCTCCAACATCACAGTTCAAAAGCATCAATTCTTGAGCCATCATCTTTCTTCACAGTCCAACTCTCACATCCATACATGACCACGGGAAAAACCATAGCCTTGACTAGATGACCTTTGTTGGCAAAGTAATGTCTCTGCTTTTTAATATATTATCAAGGTTGGTCATAACTTTCCTTCCAAGGAGTAAGCGTCTTTTAATTTCATGGCTGCAAACAGCATCCGTAATGATCTCCAGTTCAGTCGCTCAGTCGTGTGCGACTCCCCGCGACCCCATGAATCATAGCACGCCAGGCCTCCCTGTCCATCACCAACTCCCGGAGTTCACTCAAACTCGTCCACAGAGTGGGTGGTGCCATCCAGCCATCTCATTCTGGGTCGTCCCCTTCTCTTCCTGCCCCCAGCCTTTCCCAGCATCAGAGTCTTTTCCAGTGAGTCAACTCATCGCATGTGGTGGCCAAAGTATTGCAGTTTCAGCTTTAGCATCAGTCCTGGAGCCCAAAAAAACAAAGTCTGACACTGTTTCCACTGTTTTTCCATCTGTTTCCCATGAAGTGATGGGACCAGATGCCATGATCTTTGTTTTCTGAATGTTGAGCTTCAAGCCAACCTTTTCACTCTCCTTTTTCACTTTCAAGAGGCTTTTTAGTTCCTCTTCACTTTCTGCCAAATGGGGTTGCAAAGAGTCGGTCACGACTGACCGACTGAACTGAACTGAACTGAATGATAATGATATTCAGAAAAATGTAAATAAAAAATAAATCAGAACCATAAAAAAGGGAGGTTGTAACGGGTATTAAGACTGGAGGAAAGACTATGTAGATTATAACATGCTTAGTTACTACAGTAGAGCTATTACTTTGTCCCTAAGCTTCCCAAAGACCAAAATGAAAAGAAGATAAAGTTAGTAGTTACTGTGAAATCAAAGAAAGCATGTCACATTGCAGGGGAAGCAGAGCTTTCTGCTGTATTTAGCTCTAATAGCATTTCTTACTGGAGGCTTTAACACTGACTTCTGCAGTGACAGTGCCCTTGACGATATCACTACAGCTCACGCTGGAAGGAGACTCATAAGGCCATTTCTTTCAGAATCTAGAATCCCTCTATGGAAGTGGAGGCCATAACATCAGAATCAGTCCATGGATGTCTAAAAATACAGCTGTCTATAAATTGAGTCTATCTAGGAATATAATCTCGATTTAGAATAATTCATGATCTGTATGTACTTCTGATGATTCTTAGTACCATTTTCTCAGCTGCAGTTAGGTTATGCAGTGAATGATTATTTTCCCTGGAAAAAGTTTTCGACTGCAGGTATCCTATACTTGTCTGCAGGTAGATCTGTAAGGTTAGAAGGATTTACTAGTAAATTAGCTTATGTTTAAAAATTGTTGAAGACCTATATATTCTTTGAAAGTTATTAGAAATATTTTATATGTTTAAAATAATTTTGATATGTTTGTGAAAACAAAGCTCCCATAAAATTATCTAAAGTTTGTCCTTTGTTAGGGCTAGAAACTATTACTGATGATTTAAAAGGAAATTGTCAACGTTAAACTTCAATTTTTACTTGCAATGTTCAGGATAAATTGATGTCTCACTGTTTATCTCACTGTTTACAAGGTGCTCGTTCTTAATTTAACTGGGTAGATTTTTTTTTTAATTGGCTTTATGTATAATCACTCTACAGACTTTAAAGATGAATAAAGAGTTCTGAAAATCTTGCTGTTATTTGAAATGTTCCATCTTGGAGGATTTTTCTGAACAGATTATTTTTACTGTCTATTACAATTCAAACTTTAAAATTTCCTGAAAGATTATTCTTTTAGAGACAGTGGATTTGATTCATTGACATTTGGCCAATTAAAGCCTCGTACATTAGGTTGCTCTAATATGTTCCTTTAGGAAAATTACCACAAGAAACTAACTGACTGCATGGCTAGACATAAAATATTATCACTGGTGAGCAACCCTCCAAAGAAGGCATGATTCCTGCCTTACAGATGAGAACATTGTAACTTGGAGAGATTAAGGAATTTGATCAGAATCAAAGTGGCAGATTTAAGCTCAGAATTTTCTGTCTAAATTCTCAGTATCGTCGCCGGTTTACAAAGCCAGCAGACTTGAAGTCAGAGAGATTTTAGTTCAGATCCTCTCTATGCTATTAAAGATATGACCATATGTGAAGTTACACAGCCTTTCTGAGGTAAATATCCTTACTTGTAAAATGTACTAAGTCATAGAAATCTCATAGAATTATTTTGAAAGTTAATGAGGTAATGTTTTAAAAAATGTTTAGCACAGTACCTTGCATATGGCTAATAAAATGTAGCTATGAAGAAAGAAAAAGATATCATGATGTATTCTAAATGTGATTTTTCAGTATATTCATGTTGGTAGCTATATTGCACATAAACATATTTTAAATTTTTTTCATAGTGTAATACCTAAAGATAAGAAATTACCAGCAGGTGGAGCTCAGTGTCAGAGAAACCAAATTTCTGAAATTGAGCTATTTTTTAACCTTACGTTTTAAAAATAATATAAATGCACACAGTTTTGAAATTTATAGGTGAAGGTTTTCTATTTTTAGCATGCCTACCAAAAGTCATCACCTTGCCAGCTGGCTCTTGAATATGTAAAAATAGTGCTTTGGTTATTCATATCATTTAAAATTCTTTGTTATTTCTGGTATTATATAATGGGTGACAGTTATTTGCATAAAGAAGATGTACTTAAAGTGAACTTTGTTTAAGAGACACTTAGAATTTGATCATTTCATTCATGTTTGGACTGATAATCTCCTATTTTATTGGTCAAAACCCTCAAGCCTGCCACTCTCACTCTTCTTCATTAATGGTATCACCTTTCATCAGCTGCTGAAGCCAAACATCGTGGGCATCACCCTTGTGTTCACACTGTCGGAAATCTCACATCCACTCTGTCTCTAAGTTCTCATGGTGCTGCCTCCAGAATGCACCCCAGATGCGACGTCTTGTCCGCTTCTTCACGGTGAGCACCCTAAGGAAGCACCCGTCAGTTGCAGCCTGGCCTGCTTCTGTGCCCTTGCCTTCCGTGCTTCTATTTTCCAAAATACATCCCGGATCCAACGCCTTGTCCGCTTCTTCACCATGAGCACCCTAGAAAGCACCCGTCAGTCGCAGCCTGGCCTGCTTCTGTGCCCTTGCCCTCCACGCTTCTATTTTCCGTGTTGTGGCTGAGTGACTCGCTGTGGTCATGTGTCTCTCCTGCTTATGTGCTCCAGGGGCATCCAGTTTAATTAGAATGAGGCTTCTCAGCACAGGTAAACTGCAAGCGTGTCCCTGCCTACCTCCTGTGAGCAGAGCCGCCCACCCCTTCTCATCCCCTGCTGTCTGGCCTTTCTGGTTTTATTTGTCCTTTGATCAGGTCACGCTGCTTCCCGTCTCAGGGTCTTTCTGTTTCCTCCCTCTTTAGAGGAAGAACTCTTTTCATCATTTCAACTCAAATGTCATTCTTTTGAGCTACCTCTGTGACTACTCTAGATAGAATAGGCTCTTTGGCTACCTCTCTGCACCTTGCCACGATTATTCATCTTATCGTGCTTTTCCATTTCTTACATAGCACTTCTAGTATCTTTGCTGCCACTACTACGATTCTGTTGGCTAATGTTTACTATATGGCAGGTTTGTTCTAGGGCTTTCCAGGTGACACTGTGTGAAAGTCATTCAGTCGTGTCCAACTCTTTGGGACCCCATGGACTTTACAGTCCATGGAATTCTCCAGGCCAGAATACTGGAATGGGTTGCCTTTCCCTTCTCCAGGGGATCTTTGCATCTCAGGGATCAAATCCAGGTCTCCCACCTTGCAGGCGGATTCTTTACCAGCCTGAGCCACCAGGGAAGCCCCCAGATGGCACTAGTGGTAAAGAAACCACCTACCAGTGCAGGAGACATAAGAGACTCAGGTTCAGTTCCTGGGTCAGGAAAATCCCCTGGAGAAGGGCATGGCGATCCACTCCAGTATTCTTGCCTGGAGAATCTCATGGACAGAAGAGCCTGGTGGGTTATGGTCCTTAGGATCACAAAGAGTCAGACGTGACTGAAATGATTTAGCATGCACACACAGGTTTCTTCTACGTGTTTCTATTCATTAAATACTTTAAAATGTATATTTATATGTTACTAATTCATTTAGTTATGGAATTTTATTACATACATATCTATGATTTTGTTGTCTATTTTCTTCCCTATAGTCCCTGCTAGACCCCCAAACTGTAGCTTCACAAACATTGGCACTTTCATTTTGTTTACTGTGAATTCCATGGCCTTGAGCAGTACTTGGCAAATAGAGGAGATTTAGTAAATATTTTTTGAATATTGGGCAGTCTGTTGGAATTCATAATAAAAAATAGAATCATCAAATATTTAAGTAAAAAAATATTCTAGGGGAAAGGGAATAGTTTCTAAGGAAGGAATCATGCCTAACTGATGATTCTTAGAGTTCTGTTTTTATGAAAGTAATAGAGAACAGAAAATCATCTACTTAGGTTTTAGGAAAGACTTGGCAATGTTCTTTACTAAAGATTACTACATATTAAGTCACCACTGGGTGGGAAATATACTTTTAGCATTGGCCCAAGAAAAGGTTTAAGCTCAGAAATCAGAAGGTAGGAATAAATAGGCATTTCTTTAACTGGAAAATGTAAAAAGCAAGGTGGTGGTGTTCAGTTGCTCAGTCATGTCCAAGTCTTTGTGACGCTATGGGCTGCAGCACACAGGCTTCCGTGTCCTTCACTGTCTCCCAGGGTTTGCTCAAATTCATGTCCATTTAGTTCAGTTCAGTTCAGTTCAGTCGCTCAGTCCTGTCCGACTCTCCGCGACCCCATGAATCACAGCACGCCAGGCCTCCCTGTGCATCACCAACTCCCGGAGTTCACTCACTCATGTCCACAGAGTCGGTGATGCCATCCATCCATCTCATTCTCTGCCGTACCCTTCTCCTCCCGCCCCCAACCTTTCCCAGCATCAGAGTCTTTTCCAGTGAGTCAACTCGTCGCATTTAGTTGGTGATGCTATTTAACTGTCTCATCCTCTGCTGCCCCCTTTTCCTCCTGCTTTCGTCTTTCTCAGCATCAGAGTCTTTTTCCAGTGAGTCAGCTCTTTGCATCAGTTAGCCAAAAGTATTGGAGCTTCAGCTTTAGCATCAAGCCTTCCAGTGAATATTCAGGGTTGATTTCCGTTAAGATTGACTGGTTGGATCTTCTTGCAGTCCAAGGGACTCTCAAGAGTCTTCTCCAGCACCACAGTTCAAAAGCATCAACTCTTCAGCTTCAACTGAAGAATTATGGTCCAACTCTCACATCCATACATGACCACTGGAAAAACTGTGGCTTTGACCATACAGACCTTTGTCGGCAAAGTGATGTCTCTGTTTTTCAAATACGCTGTCTAGGTTTGTCATAGATTTTCTTCCATGGAGCAAGTGTCTTTTAATTTCCTGGCTGAAGTCACCATCTGCAGTGATTTTGGAGCCCAGGAAAATAAAGTCTGTCATTGCTTCCATTTTCCCCCTTCTGTTTGCCATGAAGTGATGGGACTGGCTGCCATGATCTTAGTTTTTTGAATGTTGAGTTTTAAGCCAGCTTTTTCACTCTCATCTTTCACCCTCATCAGGAAGCTCTTTAGTTCCTCTTCACTTCCTGCCATTAGAATGGTATCAACATACCTAACTATTAATAATCCTACCTGTTACAGGTTGAATTGTTTCCTCACAAAGATATGTTGAAATCCCAATTCCCGGTTATTGTGAATATGGCTTTAACTGGAAATAGTGTCTGTAGATGTAATCAAGTTAAGATGAGGTTATTAGAGCAGGCTCTGGTTCAGTATGACTGGTGCCCTTGAGAGCAGATAGGCTGGCATACAGGGCATATCGCCACGTGAAGATGGAGGCAGAGGTAGGCATCATGCTCCTGCAAGCAGAGGATTGACTGGGGCGCCCAGAAGCCGCACGAGCAAGGAAGGTTACGTCCTTAGAGGTTTTGAGGAGCATGACCTTGTCAGAACCTTGATTTCAGACTTACAGCCTCTAGAATGGTGAGAAAATAGAGTTCTTTTCCTTTAAGCCACCCAGTTTGTGGTGTTTTGTTAACAGCAGACCTCGGACACTAAAGAATATAACATCCATTGTGCTTATTGTCTTTAGAAGTGACCTGGAAGACTACCTAGTGAGGTTTCTTGTTGTTGTTGTTTAGTCGCTCAGTCGTGTCTGACTCTGTGACCCCGTGGACTGTAGCCCACCAGGCTCCTCTGTCCATGGGATTTCCCAGGCAAGAATACTGGAGTGGGTTGCCTTTTCCTTCTCCAGGGGATCTTCCTGACCCAGGGGTCGAACCCACATCTCCTGTGTCTCCTGAATTGAAGGTGGGAATTCTTTACTGCTGAGCCATCAGGGATGCCCAGTGAAGTATCTAGATGACATAAAATTTGTCTTCATTGTGAAGATGAAAAGTAATGGGTACAGACGATCACAGGAGAAATAACTGAATTAGATTTTTTTCTGTGCTAGACCAAGAGGCAAGAAATCTAGCTTCTCTAGATTTTATATTCCTTGACTGTGAACATTAATTTTGATTTATTTTATCTCCAAGATTGTTTTAAGATTTAAAGTTTTCTGATTTTATGAGCCTGTGAATTTATATGCCAAGCATCTTGTAAATGCTCAGTGAATATTGAAATAATAAATAAATCCTACAGGAAATAAAGAAAGGTAGGAAAATACAAGTAAATCTTTATAGGAGTAAAACTACAAATTATATTTTTAAAATGGTCTAGGGAAAAGGTGAGGCAAAGGAAAGAAAATTGAGAATCAAAATTCATTGTTTCTTGAGTGTGTCAGCATATAGCAAAAAGAAAATTAATAAATTGCTAATACACCCTTTGAGGCTCTGTTTTGGCAACAGAATACTTTCAGTGAGATGGAGCAGAAATTTAACCTGAGAAGTGTAGTATAAGTTAATTGTATAGGTTTTTGGAGTAGAGTGGCTGGGACTTGAATTCTGAGTTAACTGCATATTGGCTGTGTGACTTAGGGCAAGTCAGTTAACCTTCCTGTGCCTCAGTTTCCTCTTCTATGACCTGAGGTTTGCGATAGAACCTGTCTCATAATGTTATCGTGGGGCATTAAGTGAGATTTCTGTTCAGTTCAGTTAATCTTCCTGTTTCCTCTTCTATAACCTGAGGTTTGCGATAGAACCTGTCTCATAATGTTATCGTGGGGTATTAAGTGAGATTTCTGTTCAGTCGCTCAGTCGTGTCTGACTCTTTGCGACCCCAGGGAGTGCAGCACACCAGGCCTCCCTGTCCATCACCAATTCCCGGAGTTTACCCAAATCCATGTTCATTGAGTCGGTGATGCCATCCAACCATCTCATCCTCTGTTGTCCCCTTCTCCTCCTGCCTTCTATCTCCCTCAGCATCAGGGTCTTTTCAAATGAGTCAGCTCTTTGCATCAGGTGGCCAAAGTATTGGAGTTTCAGCTTCAGCATCAGTCCTTCCAATGACCACCCAGGATTGACCTACTTTAGGATGGACTGGTTGAATCTCCTTGCAGTCCAAGAGACTCTCAAGAGTCTTCTCCAACACCACAGTTCAAAGGCATCAATTCTTTGGCGCTCAGCTTTCTTCACAGTCCAACTCTCACATCCATACACAACCACTGGAAAAACCATAGCTTTGACTAGACTGACCTTTGTTGGCAAAGTAATGCCTCTGCTTTTTAATATGCTGTCTAGGTTGGTCATAGCTTTTCTTCCAAGGAGCAAGCGTCTTTTAAATTCCTGGCTGCAGTCACCATCTGCAGTGATTTTGGAGCCAAGAAAATAAAATCTGTCACTGTTTCCCCATCTATTTGCCATGAAGTGATGGGAGTGGATGCTATGATCTTAGTTTTTTGAATACTGAGTTTTAAGCCAGCTTTTTCTTTCTTCCTGTTTCACTTTCATCAAGAGGCTCTTCAGTTCCTCTTTGCTTTCTGCCATAAGAGTGGTGTCATCTGTGTATCTGAGGTTACTGATGTTTCTCCTGGCAATCTTGATTCCAGCTTGTGCTGAGATAATCTACCTAGAATGTTTCAAAGAAGGTCTGGCTCATAGAAGGCTTCCCATCTAAGTTGTCTATTATTATTATTCATTAATTGTAACATTTTATTAAGTTATTCTCAAAATATAAAATGAGGCTTTTCCCTAATGGACATGATATAAAAATGAATGATTGTTGTAACAGCAAAATCAAAATGTATATGTGTTTAGACTAGAGAAATAGAGGAAATTATACAGGAGATACCTCTTATTTATTTTTTTTAAGTGCATGGAATTGAAAAAGGAAGCAAAAGATTTAAAGAAAGAGACTTTATGTCAGAATTGTGAGCTAGGAAAGTTTTATTGAGTAAGACTTTTGTATAATTGGTTTCTCTTGCTTTTTTCCTGTTTTTTCTTATTTGTTTAAAAAAAAGTTTCTTGAACTTTGGCCCATTTTAAAGAGTGTTCTGCACAGTATCTGAATATGGTATCTGGCATCTAGTAGAAGCACAGTGCCTTCTTTTAAAGAAATGAATAGAACAAGGGCTTATGTAGCAATGAACAAATTATTATAAAACAGATTAACAAAATAGGAGCCTTATTTTCAAATTAAACTCTTATGGTGTTAAGTATCCTGAACATGATATTGCTTCTCCAGCCCTCTCACCTCATTGTACATTGTTAAGCTCAACACATTTCTGTACCGATATCTTTAGTTTTTATTTAGACCTTAAAGATTATTTTTGTGTGTAATTTAGATTCTTTCTCTTTGAATCAGATGAATTATAAAGCATTGGAGAATTATCCCTTCTTGAAATCAATTCAAATATACTGGGTTGCGAAAGGCTTTTTAAGAAGGCTTTTTGCAAGACTTCTGTTTCAAGAAGTGCTTGAAAGTTTGGTCTGTTCTCGGAGATCTCAAAATCCAAGTTTCTAAAGCGGATGACTTCTACCGGTTGAACAGAGAGGAGACAAGGTATTTTTATTTGGAAAGGCCAGTTGCAGCGCGGGCTTCTTTTTGAGGCAGTGGGTCCTCGCCGTCTGTGGCCCAGCGCACCCGTTCCTTCGTGGCGCGTGTGCGGCCCTCTCCTCCGGGAGCTGAGCGCCAGGCTTCCGTGCCGACAGGGGGAGACGGCGCCCGGCGGCAGAGCCCGTGTGCCCCGGCGGCCGGCCCCGGGGAGCCCGAGGGAAGGCGCCTCCCGCCAGCCGTCCCGGCGTCGGCGAGGCCCGCCATGGAGAGCAGCCCTCCGCGCTCGCAGCCGGAGGGCGCGCCGGCGGCCGCCAGTGACCCGCAGCCCAGTGAGTCCTCCAGCGCGTCCACCTCGGAGGCCCGGAGGGAGCAGGTCAGGCGACCCGGGCGTCCGCCCGACCGGGGGCGCGGACGGCAGAGGCGGGCGGCGCGGGAGGGCCTGCCGGCCGCGTGCCAGGCTGCCCGTGGGCCTGCGGCCGTCTCCCCTCAGCCGCCTCTCAGGCCCGGGGACACGTGCCCTCTGCGCTCCCGCAGCCTGGCGGGGAGGGCCGCGCGTCAGCCGCCTGAGGGAAGCAGCGCGGAGGGCGGAGGCGGGCGCCCTGTCAGCGTCTGAGGAGAATAAGCGCGGAGGGCAGGGGCGGGCGCCGTCAGCCGTCCGAGGGAAGCAGCGCGGAGGGCGGAGGCGGGCGCCCTGTCAGCCGTCTGAGGAGAATCAGCGCGGAGGGCAGGGGCGGGCGCCGTCAGCCGTCCGAGGGAAGCAGCGCGGAGGGCGGAGGCGGGCGCCCTGTCAGCCGTCTGAGGAGAATCAGCGCGCCCTGTCAGCCGTCTGAGGGAAGCAGCGCGCCCTGTCAGCCGCCTGAGGGAAGCAGCGCGGAGGGCGGAGGCAGGCGCCCTGTCAGCCGTCTGAAGAGAGGCAGTGCGGAGGGCAGATTTGGCGCCCGGGGAAGGAGAGGGCCGCCCTGTCAGCCGACTGAGGGGAAGCAGCGCGTCTGAGGGGAAGCAGCGCGTCTGAGGGGAAGCAGCGCGTCTGAGGGGAAGCAGCGCGTCTGAGGAAGCAGCGCGGAGGGCAGAGGCGGGCGCCCGGGACGGGGAGAGGGCCGCGGGGCCGCGCCACAGCCGTCTGAGGAGAAGCAGCGCGCGGTTTAACCTCTGTGGCGGCCTTACGGTTTCTTTATCTCCAGATTTTAGTTTCTTTACTGGCTGGTGAGCCCAGTTTGACCCTCTTAGTTTCAATTTCTGTCAGTAAAGGGAAATAATGTTTTTCTCGGATGGTATTAAGTGTTCAGTAATGATGCCTGGCAAAGCTTTTCACTGTGATATATAACTGTTTAGTTCGGTAATACTTTTATCGTCAATTCTTTTGTTTTAATTCAGTTATCTGGAGCACACTAATATTTTAGGATTTTAGTGCCTACCATTTCTGCATAAGAATGGAGTCCCATCTTAAATTTGTTAGTTAACGCTTATGTTTACATGCTCTTTTGCATTTTAAATTTAATTGCTTGACTCCCGCAAGTCGCTCAGTTAATGACTCTCTATTTTAGGCTGTCATTCTTCTAGATTCGCTACATTCAGTTCAGTTCAGTCGCTCAGTCGTGTCCGACTCTCCGCGACCCCATGAACCACAGCACGCCAGGCCTCCCTGTCCATCACCAACTCCCGGAGTTCACTCAAACTCATGTCCATCGAGTCGGTGATGCCATCCAGCCATCTCATCCTCGGTCGTCCCCGTCTCCTCCCGCCCCCAACCTTTCCCAGCATCAGAGTCTTTAAGAAAAGTAAATCTGGCCTTCAGATAAGAATGGTAAATGTCCAAAAAGAACATTCGATGATTATGTAGCTTCATATATTTTTTCTTCTATATTTGAAGAGAATTTAATAGACATATAATTCCTGTTTTAATATTACAAAATTCATAGTTAAATTATAGTATTCTAAATACTAGTATCTTAGAGTCATTGGGTAAGTACCATTCATAAGAATAATTTCTTATATTTGTAAGTTTTATGTTACCTTGATTTAAGGAGTCATAAAAATGTTAGAAATGTAGAATCTATTGGTGTCATCCTGTCTAATCTATCATTTTATATATAACAGTGTCTCTGAAGACTGAGGTAATTAGTGACTCATGTAGCTAGCTAGTGACTTGTACAACTGTAATTTTCTGTAGCTTTAAAATAAAGTCTTGCTTCCTTTTCATTTTTCTCTTCCTGATATATTTTATGATCCTTATTTGATATTTTTCTGTACTTCTACTTTTTGTGTATCTCATTACTGTTTTTGCAAAACAGACTTATGCTCTGTATTTCTTGTTCTCTCAATCTTTTTTTTTCTTTTGTGTCAGCTCTGCTGCATATTTTCAAAATAAAGTGGGAAGGATTAAAGTTTTATTATTAGCTATTTTGTACATTTCTCCATCATTCTGCATTACTCCTACATTATCCTAAGGTGTATAGAATAAGAGTTTTTGTGTTGATAGCTATCATGCACCATCCTCAGGTAGATTTTATGTATAGGTATGCACAGTGTCTTCATATAGATATTTATTGAGCTCTCATACATATAAGATGTGTACTGAGTGATGAGGGCTAATTTTCGGCAGGAGCCATTCTTTCTACTGGAAACTCAGATTCTGGTGGAAAGTGCAAGCCTACTTCATAGTCATTTGCTAGGTTTGCCCCCATGTTGCCTTCTCCAGCCACCTTCTCCCTCTGTCAGTTGGTGTGTCGTATTAACTCTGTGTTGTACATGGCACGTTCATTCTTTACCTTACTTTCACTTGCCTAAAGCATCCTCATACAACTCTGCGTTTTCTAACACTTCTTTACTGTGCCCTCTGGAATCTCGTTCTGGTAAGTGCGCTTCCTTTTCAAGCAATTCATCCTCTCATATCAGTATAACTCAGTGTTAAGAAATGTTCACAAGTACTGCCTTTTTTATTATTTCACTTTATGTAAAAGTCTCTGTGCTGTCAAGGCTTTTGGGGTTTGGTTGTACTATATATTTACTTGTTCGCTAAAGTAATTTTTTCATGAATTACTGAATTCTTTTCTGTTTCTGGTCATTCCTATTCATTTATCAAAGAATAAGTGTTCTGTGGTTCATTGTCTCTTTTTCTCCCCATAGCCATTTGGGATGACTTAGCATTCATGTGTAAGTTCCATCCAAAGTCGTAGTTTCTGTGTTCATCGATCTAAAACTAGTACTGATTGAGGTCTGATAGCTGGTAAGCAAGTTTAGGTCAAGAGTTTTTCTTAAAGATGGAAGAGGGCTCCTTGACCCTTGTTCCTCTCGAGTTTCTGGCATCAACTCTGGTCTGCTTACTTTATAGACTTCTTGTTTTATAAGAAACACGAAACCTGATTTGGTTAGCTCTAGATGGGTTTTTGAATGCAGTTCTGAGTGGAAGATTAAGTAAAATTTTAGTGAAAATAGAAAATGTAACAGCATAAAGCTGGTATTATTTGTTTATGTATTTGTATGTTTGAGAAGGTGCTAGCTTCCACAGGAGCTTTTGTGGCACTGAGATTATTAAAGTAGAAGAATTTTAATGCATCAATAGATGTTATTGATTCTAATATTAAAGAATCTGGCTGTCACATTTTGTTTTTGTGAATACCTCTATTTTGAAAGCATGGTAATTTACCTCACCCCGACATCCCTAGTTTTTGGTTGAATTATTAAGAAGACTTAATTGCCTTTGTAGCTTTACAGCATATTACATGATGTTTTAAAGTTATATACATGTTTCAGTGTTTGGTGATATGATAATATGAATGAAAGTAGTTAATTTGTTGAATTCTTGAGATTTATTGTAGGACTTAACCTTTTTCATGAGGACAAAAGCAAAGATTTAAAGATTTTATGGGCTTTTACATATATTAAGGGAAAACAGGGTAATTGTACATATTTCAGAGTGTCCTTGCTAATTTTATAGTTTTAGGTTATTGCTTTATATGCTCAATTTTTAATTAATTTCTGAACAAGATTTATTCTAGGCATGAATGATGTGATTTTTATGGCATCTGCCTTGAAAGTATACGTCTATTAATACTGGTTTTGCTTGTTTCTTAAGAGGATGAGAGACAGTGACAATGGTAGCAAGTATGGTCAAAATTGTAAAACAAACCCAAAGGAAGAATGATAAGATGAATACGTTAGACTCTGTAGCTAGTCATTTAGCCAAATAATCCCTAGAACCTTTACAGTTTACTCTTTGTAATGCTTTTCTATGTATTAAAAATATTATTTATATAAAACTTTATTCTGATTAAGAAGCATACCTATAGATATCTGAGAACATTGGATATATGTTGAAAATTCATCCCAAAGTACTCTAGTACCCCTGAGGTTACAGATGAAAGAGAAATGACATGAGATGTTTTTTAGCTTTTTTTACTCAATCACAGCAGGTTAAGTATTTCTAATTTTATAAAGCTATATATCCTTCAGTAATTAGCAAAGTCCACGTCTGTTGTTTTGTTTGTGGTAGCAAGAAAGCATTGGCTACCTTAAAGCTTCTTCCTCTCCCTGTAACGCACCCTCCCCCCAATCTTGAATTAAGAAAGCATACAAAAGTAGATTGCTCTGTTCTGGGATATGGTGTGCTGATCAATCTAAGTGGTGATGGGACCAAGAGAAAATATTTCATCAAATAAAGCTAAATCTTATAAGTCAATTCTTGTCATAACCAGAAGTTTCTAGGTAGAATTTACACATCATTTGAACTGCTATTCACTGGAATTTCAGAAATCCGTGGTTACATGGTTTATCTATTGTGTTATTCACCAATGGGAGGTTAGCTTTTGTGTTTCATTTATATTAACAGAAATAAGGTACACAGGCATCTTATGCAATTGAGCTTGTAAAGATTATAGCTGCTTTAAAAAAAAAAAAAACTAAAGGGAAGGTTGCCAAGAATGGCTGCCCAGAGAGAAATGAAGACTTTTTTTTTTTTTTATCTTACATTAATATATTGGTTGGTTTTGCCATACATTGACATGAATCCGCCCTGAGTGTCCCCTTTCTTGAACCCCCCTCCCACCTCCCTCTTCCCCATATCCTCCCTCCAGGTCATCCCCGTGCACCAGCCCCAATCATCCTGTATCATGTGTCGAACCTGGACTGGTCACTTATGATAATATACATGCTACAATGCCGTTCTCCCCAATCATCCCACCTTCACCCTCTCCCACAGAGTCCCAAAGACTGTTCTATATGCCTATGTCTTTTTTGCAGTCTCGTATACAGGGTTCAGGTTACCATCTTTCTAAATTCCATATACATGCGTTAGTATACTGTATTGATGTTTTTCTTTTTGGCTTACTTCACTCTGTATAATTGGCTCCCATTTCATCCACCTCATTAAAACTGATTCAAATGCATTCTTTTTGATGGTTGAAAAATACTCCATTGTGTATATGTTCCAAAGCTTTCTTATCCATTCATCTGCAGATGGACATCTAGGTTGCTTCCATGTCCTGGCTATTATAAACAGTGCTGCAATGAACATTGGAGTACATGTGTCTCTTTCAATTCTGGTTTCCTCGGTGTGTATGCCCAGGAGTGCGATTCTGGATCATATGGCAGTTCTATTTCCAGTTTTTTGAGGAATCTCCACACTGTTCTCCATAGTGGCTGTACTAGTTTGCATTCCCACCAACAGTGTAAGAGGGTTCCCTTCTCTTCACACCCTCTCCAGCATTTATTGCATGTAGACTTTTGGATAGCAGCCATTCTGACTGGTGTGAAGTGGTATCTCATTGTGGTTTTGATTTGCATGTCTCTGATTATGAGGGATGTTGAGCATTTTTTCATGTGTTTGTTAGCCATCTTTATGTCTTCTTTGGAGAAATGTCTGTTTAGTTCTTTGGCCCATTTTTTGATTGGGTCATTTATTTTTCTGGAATTGAGCTGCAGGAGCTGCTTGTATATTTTGGAGAGTAATCCTTTATTAGTTGCTTCATTTGTTATTATTTTCTCCCATTCTGAAGGCTGTCTTTTGACCTTGCTTAGAGTTTCCTTTGCTGTGCAGAAGCTTTTGATTTTAATTAGGTCCCATTTGTTTATTTTTGCTTTTATTTCCAATATTCTGGGAGGTGGGTCTTGGAGGATCCTGCTGTGATTTATGTCAGAGAGTGTTTTGCCTACGTTCTCCTCTAGAAGTTTTATAGTATCTGGTCTTACATTTAGCTCTCTAATCCATTTTGAGTTTATTTTGGTGTATGGTGTTAGGAAGTGTTCTAGTTTCATTCTTTTACAAGTGGCTGACCAGTTTTCCCAGCACCACTTGTTAAAGAGACTGTCTTTTGTCCATTTTATATTCTTGCCTCCTTTGTCGAAGATAAGGTGTCCATAGGTGCGTGGATTTATCTCTGGGCTTTCTATTTTGTTCCATTGATCTATATTTCTGTCTTTATGCCAGTACCATACTGTCTTGATGACTGTGGCTTTGTAGTAGAGCCTGAAGTCTGGCAGGTTAATTCCTCCAGTTCCATTCTTCTTCTTCAAGATTGCTTTGGCTATTCGAGGTTTTTTGTATTTCCATACAAATTGAAATTTATTGTTCTAGTTCTGTGAAAAATATCGTTGGTAGCTTGATAGGGATTGCATTGAATGTATAAATTACTTTGGGTAGTATACTCATTTTCACAGTATTTATTCTTCCAATCCACGAACACGGTATATTTCTCCATCTATTAGTGTCCTCTTTGATTACTTTCACTAGTGTTTTATAGTTTTCTATGTACAAGTCTTTTGTTTCCTTAGGTAGATATATTCCTAAGTATTTAATTCTTTTCGTTGCAACAGTGAATGGAATAGTTTCCTTAATTTCTCTTTCTATTTTCTCATTATTAGTGTATAGGAATGCAAGGGATTTCTCTGTGTTGATTTTATATCCTGCAACTTTACTGTATTCATTGATTAGCTCTAGTAGTTTTCTGGTAGAGTCTCTAGGGTTTTCTGTGTAGAGGATCATGTCATCAGCGAACAGTGAAAGTTTTACTTCTTCTTTTCCAATTTGTATTCCTTTTGTGTCTTTTTCTGCTCTGATTGCTGTAGCCGAAACTTCCAGCACTATGTTGAATAGTAGTGGGGAGAGTGGGCACCCTTGTCTTGTTCCTGACTTTAGGGGACATGCTTTCAGTTTTTCACCATTGAGGATAATGTTTGCTGTGGGTTTGTCATATATGGCTTTTATTATGTTGAGATAAGTCCCTTCCCACTTTCTGGAGAGTTTTTATCATAAATGGATGTTGTATTTTGTTAAAGGCTTTCTCTGCATCTATTGAGATAATCATATGATTTTTATTTTTCAGTTTGTTAATGTGGTGTATTATGTTGATTGATTTGCGGATATTGAAGAATCCTTGCATTCCTGGGATAAAGCCCACTTGGTCATGATGTATGATCTTCTTAATGTGTTGTTGGATTCTGATTGCTAGAATTTTGTTAAGGATATTTGCATCTATGTTCATCAGTGATATTGGCCTGTTTTTTGTGGGATCTTTACCAGGTTTTGGGATTAGGGTGATGGTGGCCTCATAGAATGAGTTTGGAAGTTTTCCTTCCTCAGCAATTTTCTGGAAAAGTTTGAGTAGAATAGGTGTTAGCTCTTCTCTAAATTTTTGGTAGAATTCAGCTGTGAAGCTGTCTGGACCTGGGCTTTTGTTTGCTGGAAGCTTTCTAATTATTTCCTCTATTTCCGTGCTTGTGATGGGTCTGTTCAGATTTTCTATTTCTTCCTGGTTCAGTTTTGGAAAGTTGTACTTTTCTAGGAATTTGTCCATTTCTTCCAGGTTATTCATTTTATTGCCATATAATTGCTGATAGTATTCTCTAATAATCCTTTGTATTTCTGTGTTGTCAGTTGTGATCTCTCAATTTTCATTTCTAATTTTATTGATTTGGTTCTCCTCCCTTTGTTTCTTGATGAGTCTGGCTAGTGGTTTGTCAATTTTATTTACCTTCTCAAAGAACCAGCTTTTGGCTTTGTTGATTTTTGCTATGGTCTCTTTTGTTTCTTTTGCATTTATCTCTGCCCTAATTTTTACGATTTCTTTCCTTCTACTAACCCTGGGGTTCTTCATTTCTTCCTTTTCTAGTTTCTTTAGATGTAGGGTTAGGTTATTTAGTTGACTTTTTTCTTGAGGTGTGCCTGTATTGCTATGAACTTCCCCCTTAGCACTGCTTTTACAGTGTCCCAGAGGTTCTGGGTTGTTGTGTTTTCATTTTCATTCATTTCTATGCATATTTTGATTTCTTTTTTGATTTCTTCTATGATTTGTTCATTATTCAGCAGTGTGTTGTTCAGCCTCCATATGTTGGCATTTTTAATAGTTTTTCTCCCGTAATTGAGATCTAATCTTACTGCATTGTGGTCAGAAAAGATGCTTGGAATGATTTCAATTTTTTGAATTTACCAAGGCTAGATTTATGGCCCAGGATGTGATCTATCCTGGAAAAGGCTCTGTGTGCTCTTGAGAAAAAGGTGAAATTCATTGTTTTGGGGTGAAATGTCCTATAGATATCTATTAGGTCTAACTGGTCTATTATATCATTTAAAGTTTGTGTTTCCTTGTTAATTTTCTGTTTAGTTGATCTATCCATAGATGTAAGTGGGGTATTAAAGTCTTTATTGTTAATTTCCCCTTTCATACTTGTTAGTAATTGTCTTACATATTGCGGTGCTCCTATGTTGGGTGCATAAATATTTATAATTGTTATATCTTCTTCTTGGATTGATCCTTTGATCATTATGTAGTTTCCTTCTTTGTCTCTTTTCATGGCCTTTGTTTTAAAATCTATTTTATCTGATATGAGTATTGCTACTCGGGACTGATTTCCTTTAGGATGGACTGGTTGGATCTCCTTGCAGTCCAAGGGACTCTCAAGAGTCTTCTCCAACACCACAGTTCAAAAGCATCAATTCTTCAGCACTCAGCTTTCTTCACAGTCCAACTCTCACATCCATACATGACCACTGGAAAAACCATAGCCTTGAATAGACGGACCTTTGTTGGCAAAGTAATGTCTCTGCTTTTTATTATGCTGTCTAGGTTGGTCATAACTTTCCTTCCAAGGAGTGAGTAAGTATGAACTGTTACCACATAATAATAATGCTTAACCAGATATTTGATGAGGGGGTGCATTTTTTTATAAAAGTATTCCAGCTAATAAATGGGAAATGAATGATAGGATTTGAACACCCATTTACCATACCCTGTGAACTGGTAGATGTAAATGCTGAGCATCAGTCCCTGCTGACATCACAACAAGAGAGAACCAGACCTTATTTCCTGGTACATGCCACCACGCTCTCACTGAAGATGTTGAATCCAAGTCTGACCCAGCCTCTGATCCCAGCTGCTAATTTGTAGAAAAGAGGACAGAGGACATGTCGGACTGCCCCTGGAGTGTGGAATCATGCAAACGCATGCTGTGGAGCCCTGAATCCTATGTCTGGGTCTTTAAACAGCTAAATTGTAAGTAAATTATAGGGATAGAGAGGGAACTTATTGGTTAAAAGGTGCTTAAAGATACCTTAAATAAAATTTAAAAAGTGCCCCAAACTGAAACTATCTTGTCTAGGGATGCACACCAAAGACTAAAAATAACGCAAGTGAGAGATTTATTAAGGCCAGCAGGATAGTGGGGACTGTGGAGGGACCACACAGCTGGCTGTGACTGGGGCGTGTCACCTGGAAGCCTTCTGCAGTATTTAGCAAGGTTCTATTTCTTGACTTGGGTGGTGATTACAAGGGCATATATATGTCTTGTGTTTGATTTTCAGTTTTTTAATGGTAAAAAAAGCTGAGATAGTTTAATTGTCCTAATTAAAATACGTGGACATTCTCTCCTCTATCCGCCAAATCTAACTTGCGTAGTAAAATTGATAGAGAATATATTTACTGATTCACCAGATTTTATGTGTGTGTGTGACTGTGTGTTGTGCATGTGTAAACTCGTGTGTGTGTGTGTGTGTGTGTGTTCTCTGACAGGCACTGTTCTGATTTTCTATTCCTATGTAACAGATCACTGCAAAGCTTAAAGGCTTAAAACACCCAGTCATTTTATTTGTTCATGAATCTCTGTTTGGGAAGAATTCAGTGCGGAAGGCTTATCTCTCTTCCATGTGCCATAACTGGAACACTTGGACTAGAAGCCTTCAGATCCACCTCCTAAGTGGTTCACGCCCGTGATTTGCAGTTTGGGTGCTGCTGGCTCCAGGCTCAACTGAGCTCTGTTTATCTCCTTGTGGGTCTGTCTCTGGGTCGCTTGAGTTTTGTTACAGCTTGAGGTGGCCATGTTCCAGAGTATGTGTTCCGAGAAAACCAGAAGGAAGCTGGTAGTGGGACCTGGGCTCAGAAGTCACGTAGTGTCCCCTCACCATAGTCACGCATTCACCCAGAAGCTCAAGAGGAGAGGACCTAGGCCCCACTTCTCAAAGAAAGTGGGATCAGAGTCTTCATGTTAAGAAGGGCACGGTGATGGAGGTACTGTTGAGGCCATTTTGGGGAGTTCATATGCCACACACACTGTCTCACCTCTGAATGCAAAGCTGAGTGAGATTAAGTCCTTGTCTGCAAGGAGCTCAGAGTTGAGCGAAAGACAAGTTAGCAGATCATTATGACAAGAGTATGGTGAGTTCAATGAGGGTTAAGCCTGGGTCCCATCAGGAAACATAAATGTAGATGCCCTAGATGTAGAGCGCCAGACCTCAAGGTGAAGGTCTGCTTTGTGTCTGAAGAAGACAAAGGGGATGGACAGGCCAGAGACAGAAAATTGGAATAGTTTTTCACGAAAAGGGAGAAGCATCATGTATTACTCGGGTAAGAGAAAATATGGTACGTTCTAAATCTTCAGCATTTATGTATGACCATATTATGGATATGAAAAGTTAAGTGGAGAGAAGTGAGAGTCAGTAAGTATGTTGGAACTTATACTATGGAAAAACCTTTGTGTGTGAACTGGGATTTTACTGTGATCGCCGTGCAGGAGCCATTGAAGACAGTAAGCTGCAGAGTGAATCGATCTGGCTTACCTTTTCACAAAGAGGACTCTGGTGGTTTTGTAGCGAACAGAAGCAAAGAACTATGTAGGCCAGGAAGGTGCCGAACTAAATCGTATCAGGGAGTGCCTGAAGAAAGGGGCAGATGTTTAAATCTGTCTTTGTTTTTGTCTGTGCTGTGCCATGTGCAGGATCTTAGTTCCTCGACCAGGAATGGAACTTGTGTCCCCTGCAGTGGAGGCGTGGAATTGTAACCCCTGGACTGCCAGGGAGTCCCTGGGGCCAGTTTTGGAGGTATTTTATAGATACAAACTTTGGAATTTGGTAACTGATTGGAGATGGATTTGAGGGAGGAGTACTAAGATTGCCCTCCAGAGTTCTGCCTTGGGAATTCTGTCGTTGGGGGCTCGCCGCAAAAGATGAGGATCTTCGGAACAGAAGTGCAACAGATTGGACTGGGTGAAGGATGGTGAGTGCTAGTTGGAGGTCAGCCTGCAAACGTGGCTTTTGGGAATCCTCAGCATGCAGTTGATAAGTGAAGTGTAGATGACTGTTTGATTGTAGGGCAGGAGAGGAGGGCCACAGAGGGCAGTGTTGAGTGCCTGGTGTGGAGGGCCAGGCGGAGACAAGGGAGGGGTAATAAGGGCTTTCCGGGTGGCGCTGGGGAAGAACCTGCCTGCCGGTGCAGGAGACACATTAGGGAGGGCTGGGAAGATCCCTTCTGTAGGGAATAGCGAGCCACTCCAGTGTAAGTGCGTGGGAAACTGCAAGAACCAAGGATCCTGGCAGGCTACCATCCATGGGGTTGCAAGGAGTCAGACGTGACTGAGTACACACACAGACACACACACGAGAATGAGGTGCATCAACCAGATGAACAGAGTAACCTGGCGGGCTACAGTCCATGGGTCACAGGGAGTCAGACGTGACTGAGCACATGTCAGACACACACAGACGCACACACACAGACGCACAGATGCACACACACAGAGACACACGAGAATGAGGTGCATCAACCAGATGAACAGAGTAACCTGGCGGGCTATAGTCCGTGGGTCACAGGGAGTCAGACGTGACTGAGCACATGTCAGACACACACAGACGCACACACACAGATGCACACACACAGACGCACACACACACGAGAATGAGGTGCTTCAACCAGATGAACAGAGTAACCTGGCGGGCTACAGTCCGTGGGGTCGCAGGGAGTCAGACGTGACTGAACATGTCAGACACACACACACACACACACAGACACAGACACACACACACACACACGAGAATGAGTGCATCAACCTGACAGCCAGGGAGAAGACCAAGAGATGGTGGTGTTACTGAACCTAGGGAAGAGACGGGCGTCGTCAGAAGGGAGTCACAGTGCCCAGAGGTCTGGCAGCACTGAGGTCGTATGGGGGGCGAGTCAAAGTTCAGTGAGGTGTGGGGCAGGTAGATAGCAAGCGACCTGGGGGAATGGGCGTGTGGCTGACTTTTTTCCTTTCCCACCCACGCTTTCAGAGGGAAGGAAGGCGTAGCAGAGTGGTCTGTGGAAAAGGAGAGCATTTTAGCTGTGCCGCTGTCCCAGTGTTGAGGTTGATCTTTGTGGCTGTCGTTGGTCTTTCATCCATTGATAGAGTACTTCCTAATTATCTGCTGTCCTTATATAATTTTCCTCCATTAACTCATTGTTTTATATTATCACATGAAGCAAAAAGAACGTAGGCTAAGGTACTTTTCATAATGCTTTCATATTGCTTCTGGTGGGTTATTTCATTGTATTTTATTTTTTAATGAGAGGAAAATTCCAAACTCCGTTTTAGAATTTTAAAAAAAACTTTTTAGTGAGATAATCTTTTTCCTTTATCCTTTGATAAAGAGGATTATTGTTTAATTAAGATTCATCCTTTATTGAGTTATTTCTGTTGGTATTATTTCAAATGAAAATATTATGTTTCTGTCAGTCAGTTCTATAGATATTATTGAGTAGCACTGATAAAAATTGGGTTTTTGATTGGAATAAAGTATAGCTATGCAGAAGTATTCTGAATTTGAAATACTGCAAATTAATTGTGCAATTTCAGTTACTTCTATGGCCAAGGAAATCTTTGCTATTTTACTCTTATATTGAAGATTAGAAAAAGCAATACCTGTCTTCTTTCAGCTTCATATCTGTTAGAGATAAAGTTCTTTATGCTCTTTGAATTTTAAATGTGAATTGTGAGCTTATCATGAACTATCTCTGAGGGATGGATTTTGTCTTCTGAGAAGCTTGTTTGAATATGGCTAAATGGCATTTTGAGGTTCTGGAAAAATTTTTGCTGTGTCTAAGGCCATGAAAATATGATTAAAATCAAACACACCTATAAAGTATTATTCTTGTTCTCTTGAGTGTATACACACACACACACACACACACACATATATACACATATATATATATTTCTGCTGAGCTTGCTATGTGCCTTTGAGCATAGCTATTCATGTTAAATTAGACCTAGATAGACTGTAAACAAATGCCTCTTTTTCTTACCCATCCTAAGAAGTTGTGAATTTATCTGAGTGCTACCAGACTTTATATATATTTGTATCAGCTTTCCTCCCCTTTTATAGGAAAATTTTCTTCTCTATAAACTATTTTGAATCTCAGATAAAACACATTGAAGCTACTTATAAGGTAGGAAGTTAATGCTTGGCAAGGGGAAAATATTTCAAATATATATCTTGAAATAGAAATGCCAGTTTGACTAAAAAATGAAAATAGTGTAGAACAATCAAGGTGCCTTTAAAAGCTGTGCTTTCTAAGATATGTAGGTCATGCAAACCTAGGGAAGTTTAGTCAAGACAGTTGACATTCACTTTGGCCGTTATTTTAATAAAATACAGCCTCTCAACTTTTAGGGCCGCCACTTCCAATTGAACCAGTCACTTTTGCTTCTAGTTGTATATTGAGATAGAATATAATCAGAGCCAAAAGAGTGTTGTGGGGTGAGAAATTCATCAGGAATAAAAATTTAAACACCATTCATAACATTTCAGGTACTTTTATTAGAATCTTCATGAAGTTTTGCTCTGAATGAGGTAACTACAGGAAACCTTCCTGGAGAGGCTTTTATTTTGAGGGCTTCATCAACTCTGTATTCAGCGTTATAGAGTTTTTTCCTCAAGCTGCTAGTATTTCTGGACTATACTTTCTTTGTCATAATCTTGTCTATGAGCATTTCCAATAGGTATAAATTAAGGTATCCTCTATAAAGACAAAGATAGACAATGCTAGTTATAAAATCCATGGAGAACTCAGTGGGAATAAGGGGATTTACAGGATGTTCAGATTCTCATATCTCTAAACTTTTTCTCCAGTGTAATAATTTTGCTTAATAAAAATATAATTTTAATTATTTAGAATTATTGTACCATCATGTACATTGTGTTCATATACACCATTATGTATGTACTTTAATAACTTTGTGAGACCATTGGTACAGTTAGTTGAATACCCACTGTTATTTTTCAAATGAGAAATGGTGGCTTGTATGGTGATCCCTAATCAGAGTTCCTCCTGATTTACAAGTATGATATTTGGAGCTGCACAGTGAGTATTCTAGGCTAGTAGTTTGGTGTCTCTTTTTTCTTACATATTCTGCTTTGCCTGTTACCTGGTGGTAAAACAGTGAATGAATTTCTGAAAATACCAGTAAATATAATGAGTGCTTTATTAATTTGAACAGATTAATACCTGTTACTTAGAAATAGAGACTTGGTCCCGAGATTTCTAGCTGATGTAGATAACTCTTTTAGGGAATTGTTTTTTTTTTTTTTCTTTTGTGAGGAGCACGCAGTGAATGGAGCAGAGTGTGTGGTTAAGGGCAAGGTTCATCCTCTCCTCTTCATTGCTTTCTTCTTCCTCCTTTCTCCCCTCCTAACTCTTCTTGTTTCCCTATGAGAGCAACTCAAATATGGAAGTTGATGGGGAAGTACATCACAGAGTGGTCTGTTAGGATTTTAAAGGTGTAAAGTCCTTGGGAGGGCAGAAAGGCAGGAAGCACAAGTAGAGTGGTCATCCTTGGTGGGAGAGAGACAGCTCCATGTGTCCACACGGGGACGGGATTGGAATGGGAGGGGAAGGAATACGTTTGTGGGTGTGAGAAGGGACACTGAAGGGGTTTCTGCCTTGTAGTTTCTTTCTAAAGAAGCCAGGGAGGGTAGATCAAGGTGGTTTTACACACGGAAAGTAGGAAAGGGTTGACAGTGAAAGTGGGAGAGTTAAGGAGTGAGTTAACCAGCGAAATGTCATCGTATGTCAGATATTTAGGACCCATTTGAAGTAATCATCATGTGATTCTCTCAGCAGTGGTGGGTTGCCAAATGTTAGCTCAGAAAGAGCAGACAGTTAGATCTGTCCATGGTTGGGGTTTGCTGTGTGGGGACAACTAAGAGACAGGAGAGCAAGGGAGTTTAGAATATGGCAAGTGTCAGTGGAATGATGTGTCATGGTAATCTCAGTTAGGAAAAGAGAAGAAAAGAGAAGGTGATGGATTGGAAGAAATTAGGAGACTCAAAGCCTTAGGGCTTCAGTGAAGTTGAAAAATGGTTTTAGTGGAACTAGTTAAAAGCACACCAGTGGGGTAGGTGCTTGTGACCAGAAAGAGACAAACTGGAATTAGTTAATTTGAACCTGTTGTATGCAAGGATAATGTCCAGGAAAAAGTTGTGACTGATGTAAAGTGGAAGAGAATGTTTTCTCTCCTACTGCCTTTAATGAAATCTTCATGACATCATTTCTTGAGGTGAATTTTGTAGACTATTTCCTCCAAAAAAAGTACATTACTGAGGCTCTGAGACATGTTGCATTGAAGAAATCTGCTTAACTGAGCAGTTCTAAAATCTGTGCAATTACTAAACCTTTTGCAATATAATATCTGTTAATAACCATCTACACTGGGGTTTTCACCAACATGGTGGGCAGGCATTTTGGGTGTCATGTGCTGAAACTGTCCAACTAATGGGAATCAGTAAGAAGGATCACCACAGCATCAGTTCAGTTCAGTCGCTCAGTCGTGGCCGACTCTTTGCGACCCCATGAATCACAGCACACCAGGCCTCCCTGTCCATCACCAACTCCCGGAGTTCACTCAGACTCATGTCCATCGAGTCAGTGATGCCATCCAGCCATCTCATCCTCTGTCGTCCCCTTCTCATCCTGCCCCCAATCCCTCCCAGCATCAGGGTCTTTTCCAATGAGTCAGCTCTTCACATGAGGTGGCCAAAGTATTGGAGTTTCAGCTTTAGCATCAGTCCTTCCAATGAACACCCAGGACTGATCTCCTTTAGAATGGACTGGTTGGATCTCCTTGCGGTACAAGGGACCCTCAAGAGTCTTCTCCAGCACCACAGTTCAAAAGCATCAATTCTTCGGCGCTCAGCTTTTTTCACAGTCCAACTCTCACATGCATACATGACCACAGGAAAAACCATAGCCTTTTACTTCTTTGTGATTCCCAGTTGGATTTTATTTGCTGATAATGGAAGTGTGACATTATACATACCACATTCCTTTCTTTAAAATTTATAATTTTCTCTTTTTTAAGTCAGGATTTTCTTTTGAGTCCTGCTGTTTCTGATTCCATTCTAATAAAGTCTTGACTGAGGCCTTGAAACTTGAAATGTTCTCAGTTCCAGTTACAAAAGGAGCTCTGAACAGATGAGAGGATCATTGATACATGTGCATTATGAGACTATCAAACAGTATGTTTCCATTCATGAAAGTTCTCAGATAAAGTTGGAAACTTAAAACAGTTAACAAAAATGAAATATGTTACATAGTAGTCTTTATAGTATCCTTGTGAGGTTTGCAGCAAATACAAGACCAATAAACTTCATCTCCCTTACCTCCCAAAAGCAATCAACAAAAGAAAACCAAAACAGAATAGCAATCAAAATTTTTGAGAAGTCTGGAGGTTAACCCTTTAAATAATTTTCTGAGAAATGTTGTCTTTAAAGGCCTTTTGTGATAATTGACTGCTTTAGAAAATAGTTAAATTCAGGTCTGTAACTTTTGATAAATTAATGACTTCTTTGTCATACTGAAGACCCTTAAAGTATGTCTTTTTATTTTCTTGGTTTGTGAATAAAGATAAATAAAATGATGACAAGTAGATTGCAATGGCACCCCACTCCAGTACTCTTGCCTGGAGAATCCCATAGGCGGAGGAGCCTGGTGGGCTGCCGTCTATGGCATCGCACAGAGTCGGACACAACTGAAGCTACTTAGCAGCAGCAGCAGGTTACTTATCAGAGAATAAGGTACAAAATAATAGTTTAAAAAAAGATTCATCAGAGATCTGAGGACAGAAAGAAACCTAAATGAACCAAAACCCAGAAAGTGACAAGCTTTCTTAGGAAAAAAAAAAAAAAGACCTATGATTTCCTCCATCCTTGGTGGAGCTGTGTGATAAGAAGAAAGTTCCACTGAAAGGAATAAGGAGAAATCAACTGAACAAGCTTTAACCAAACTGGTGATAGCAGTGTGTAGGCTGGCGGGACAGATTAGAATCTGGGGGAGCCCTCCCTGCAGAGTAAGGCCGCTTCTGGTCTGCTCACGTCTTTGCTGAGTTCAGCAGGGATTCAGAGATGGGCGCTTGAGAAAGATATTCTGGGTGACATCCTCCTCCTGGGTTAGCAGTAGTGCAGTCTTGTCTGAGGACAGGGTGGGGGGGCTGTTTGAGGTTAGGGGCAGGAGGACTGAACCCTCTGAGATTTCACCGACAAAAGAACGTAAGCGCCCTCTCTCAGATGGATCCTCTGCACGGACTTGTGGGTCTTCACAGAGTTGGGAGCAGTGGCCTTCTGAAGGCTAGCGAAGAAGGTAGAAAGTTCCTCAGATATAAAGTAGCGGGTGAGCCTGGGGAGGAAAGAGAGCTCCCTAGGGCCCGCCTTCTGCCCCCTCAGCCCTGCCAAAGAGCCTGCTAGAATCTTGCAACAGTTCAGATTCCATCCGTAGCTGAAGAAAAACTTCATCTAGCCCTAAATATTTGAAGCTGGTGATGGATTGATTCAGACCCAAGCAGTAGCAGAAGACAAGCCTAGCTTATTAACTGCAGCCCCGATTCTAGCATCCTGAAAGAAAAAAAGGAGTATGTGTGCCTCTTTCTTGAGGTAAACATATAGAATTCAGATTCTACATTTTTTAAAATAGAAGCCATCTGTTAAACATTGTATGGCCACTAAAAAGTAAGAAATGTGACCTACAGCTCAGAAAATAAGCAGACTTGGAGACGGCCCTGGTATTATTAGTGTCTTTAGTATAGTTTATGAAAATGCTTAGGGGTCTAAGAAAAGATATACAATGTGTGGGAAAAGATATACAGTGTGTATGGAGCAGTTCAGCAGCAATGTGGCTGCTATAAACATGGAAATTCTAGAATGAAAAATTTATCAGAACTGAGAAATTCATTAGCCGGACTTGTCAGTAGACTGGACACAGGGAAATTACAGTGAGCTGTGAAGGCAGGTGATAGAGAGTATTTAGAATGAAGTAAAAATAGACAACTGAGTTTTTGAGATCATGAGGTAATATCAAAAGAACTAACATACATGTTTAATAATTAGAATTTAAGAAAGGAGAGAGATATGGGAGTAAAAACGTATTTGAACAGACAGCGGTTGTGTTTTCCAACACTTTCAATCCATGCTGCTGCTGCTAAGTCACTTCAGTCATGTTCGACTCTGTGCGACCCCATAGACGGCAGCCCACCAGGCTCCCCCGTTCCTGGGATTCTCCAGGCAAGAACACTGGAGTGGGTTGCCATTTCCTTCTCCAATGCGTGAAAGTGAAGTCGCTCAGTCGTGTCCGACTCTTCGCGACCCCATGAACTACAGCCCACCAGGCTCCTCCACCCATGGGATTTTCCAGGCAAGAGTACTGGAGTGGGTTGCCATTGCCTTCTCCCCTTTCAATCCATACGTCCAGTATATTTAACAGACCCCAAAAAGAATAGTTAAAAGAAAAATTTACATGTACTCATATCCTAGTTGATTGAACACAATCAGATAAAAAAGAAGCATTATGTACAGGGGAATAATGACATGAATTCTTGCTGACTCCATCCCAGGAACAATGGATACTAGAATGCAAAGTGCTGGAAGAAAAGAAAAAAAAAGCCTCAACTTCGACTTCTATCTTCGGTGAAAGTATCCTTAAAAAAATGATGGCAAGCAGCACTTTACAATCCCTGGGATGTTTATAATCAGAAAAACAGAAATAACCAGTATTGGCGAGGATGTGAGAAATTTAGAAACCTCATACATGGTTGGTGGGAATGTAAAATGGGTCAACCAGTTGGGCAGTTCCTTTGAAAGTTAAATATAGAATTGCCGTCAGTTCAGTCTCTCAGTCGTGTCTGACTCTTTGCGACCCCATGGACAGCAGCACGCCAGGCCTCCCTGTCCATCACCAACTCCCGGAGCTTACTCAAACTCATGCCATTGAGTGGCTGATGCCATCCACTATCTCATCCTCTGTCGTCCCCTTCTCCTGCCTTCAATCCTTCCCAGCATCAGGGTCTTTTCAAAGGAGCCAGTTCTTCACATCAGGTGGCCAAAGTATTGGAGTTTCAGCTTCAGCATCAGTCCTTCCAATGAACACCCAGGACTGAAAAACCCAGATAATGATAGCTAAAGTTTATAAGCTCTCACTGTGACCCGGGAGAGAGAGGGAGGAGAGAAGGGAAACAGGAGGCAGAGAGGGAAGAGGAAGAGAGGGAAGGAAGCCGCTGGGAGAGGCGCGTGCCGCTTACACAGCTGATGACAAAGCGATGGTTTTGGCCTGATCAAAGCAGTGTGTTAAATATACTAATGAGCTTGGGAGTTAGTGAGGGTGAGGCTGAAGTTGGTAAAGTGCCTTGATTACTAGACCTAGGGACCTCTAATGAAGTAGCACTTACTTTCTTTATATATTCTATACATTATACATATATGTTTTATAATTTGTTAGTTTAAGCAAAGGGGATATAAATTTATGGTCTTATTATTATGTCCCTTAGTTATTTTAATAGCAGAATTTCAGTTAAGATGTCTTAATAATTTAATTCATAATAGTGTACTTTTTTAAGTTACTGAAATGCACAGTTGCTTACTGAGCAAAATCTGTCAGTATGTAAATTGAGTCAGCGAGGTCCTCAAAAGGAAACTGGTTGGTGTGCATCTTCCACTTCTGGATACTTTATTAAAAGAATGATAATACATATTTGTTCCTACATTTGAGAAAAGCCTCTGGAACACAACTTACGTTTAGATATTGAACAGGAATGGAGCTGATTGTAGCCTGACGCTTGGGATTTTTTTTCCCATGAGGAGGAGAAGTCTTATTTAAGAAGATACAGAGTCAGGAAAGCAGGCAGTATGATAGGGAGCTTTACAGCCTGGGTTTCATTGAACTCCATTCTATTACACCATAAATTTCTTTAGCATTGTTATTTTAAGACAAAATCTTAATCATTCAAGCATTCCTTTTGTGCATTTAGTTTCCTATTTCATTATCTCAAAATGTGAAAATGCTTGACTTAGCCTGGGGGTTGTCTTTCTTTTTTTTGGGCTTGCCTTGTGGCTCAACTGGTAAGGAATCCACCTGCAATGCGGGAGACCTGAGTTGGATCCCTGCATTGGGAAGATCCCCTGGAGAAGGGAAAGGCTACCCACTCCAGTATTCTTGGGTCTTCCTGATGGCTCAGCTGATAAAGAATCCGCCTGCAATATAGGAGACCTGGGTTTGATGCCTGGGTTGGGAAGATCCCTTGGAGAAGGGAAAGGCTACCCACTCCAGTAATCTGGCCTGGAGAATTCCATGGACTGTATAGTCCATGGGGTTGCGAAGAGTCAGACACAACTGAACAAATTTCACTATCACTGTCTTTCCTTTAATAAATATTCTTAATATGCAAACATCTAAGAAAAACAGTATGACGAATGAGTTTCCCAGGCAGTGACTACTTCTAAAATAATTTGTCTTCTGTAAGAACCCAGTTGCTAGAATGAATCATTTAGAAACTGTTTTAATGCTTAAATTCTGTACTGTGATGGGAGTAGAAGCTGTGTATCCTTCATTGTCACCAGCAGATCAACATCTGCAAAAGACTAAGGTATTTGTTTATTTATAAATGCACTCCTTTTATGAGGGACTTATTGATATTTGCAGTGTTTCATTTACATTATGGAGTTATCAACAGTTTAGAATTTTTTTTCGAGACAATCTTCTCTAGCATTGTAATTTCCCTGCAGCTATTCCTCACAAAATCACTCTAAATTTCATGGCTGCTTTGCATAAGAAGTCCGAAAGATATTTGGCACACAGCCTGGAGGTTGAGAATGAATATTGTGAATATTATCTTTTCTTGAGTCTTACTGCCTGCTGATTTGAATAAACATCTGACTGTTCCTACAGGGACAAATAATCACTTTCATTGTTCCGTCTAAGAATGTTATTTGATTGAGTTTATTTACAGAAGTCTATGAGAAATAATATATGGTTACAGCTTCAATGAGCTATTATTAACCGAGAAGTGTTCTGGTGTCACCTCTCTGCACAGTTCTTTCCCCCTTCCTGTCTGGGGACAATTTCTGAGGGCACCATCAGGCAGGGTGTGACTGAATCCCCCAGGGGGAGTAACTCTGGTTGCCAGGCTGATGCAGTGGAACTCTTCTGTGAGAGCGTCCGTAGTGATCGGTGCAGTGCAGATGACTGGGGAGTTGAGCAATGGTCACAGAATTTTCGAGATGAAAATTTTTGTCTAGTCCAGTGTTCTCCTGTTTGCTGATATGGAGACCTAAGACCCAGAGTAGTTAAGTGGTTTGCCCAAATTTACACTCTTTCTCTTCTGACATCAAGAATCTATTCTTTCTTCCTTAGTGCCTCCTTTAAGAGCCTTGCTTTGAGACCTGTTACGTGCTTTTTGGTTCAAGTCGTTAATTTGTAATTTACTTCGACATCTATGGACTGTCATTTGGAAGAGCTGTTAATTTTTGTTGGTCACTCTGGTTAGCAAAACCTCAATACTTTCTTTTTATATCTTTGCCTTTAGGTAGGAGATGAAGGTAACTTGAGAGCCTATTTTACTATAATTTGAGAGTTTCAGTGAAGAGTGGTTTGGAAACTGGATAGGTTTGATTTTACTTGAACTGTAATTAAGATATTATTTCTTTCAGAATATTTTGAAAGATTTATCATAGATAGGCTTTTAATTATTATGGAAGTCTCTTAGTTATTATATATATATGTATATATTTTGAGAGAGAGTGAGAAGCTCTGCTTTAATTTTAATGTAATGAAAAGCTATTCTTAAATGGGATGTGAAACTGATACTGCAGCTATTCTTTCAAGATAGCTTTACAGCTGTACTATAGAATTTTTATAGGCTACTCATCATAATATTATTTCATAACATCATACATTACTTCATCACATTGCCTCTCCTTTCCCTCCTTCACTGGCCCATAGCTGTCTCCACTCTGAAGGACTTTTAGCCAGAACTGATCCCTGTTTATCTGGAGAAATCTCTTTACCTTGTTAAATCATCACCAGCCTTGGCAGGCCTACAGGCAAAATTAGACCGCTTTGTCCATGGTAATTGAACAGAAGCTTTTAAATTTTAATTGTTAAAGTAGCCATTTAATTCATTGATACAGTAATGAGCATAATTTGATGTATTGTTAGATGGATTGTTTACTTGATATGTAATGCTACACTGACCAGAAATTCTTTTGGTAAAAGAATTTCATGTTTTATTTGTGGAAATCTGGGTACCAAGTGAGCTGACACTGGTTAAAATGTTTTATAAACTCTATTCGTGTTTGATTATTCCTGTATAAAACTTAAAATCTAGTTACTGCTTCTAATAATACAGTTTTTTAAGATCACGTTATTTGAAGAGTGTCTTTAAATGAAAGGGTTCTTTCACTGATCGTATTCCTTTGAATACAGACAATATTATGCTTTGTAACTTGATATAAGGGAAGCGATTTTTTTATTCCACACCTAGACCTATTTACTAGTCTTACCTAGTTAGTAATAGCTTTTTAAGAAAATGTTTCTCTTTAGTATTATTAAGGGGCTTAGGGAGAAATTATTCTCTTTAGTTTTGTAGGGTTTGATGCCCAGGATGCAGCTTGAGGAGAGTTATTGTTACCATGACAGTGAATATTGCTGTAGTAAAGTCGCTCAGTCGTGTCCAACTCTTTGCGACCCCATGGATGGTAGCCTTCCAGGCTTCTCCGTCCATGGGATTCTCCAGGCAAGAATACTGGAGTGGGTTACCATTTCCTTCTCCAGGGGATCTTCCCGACCCAGGGATCGAACCTGGGTCTCCCGCATTGGAGGCAGATGCTTTAACCTCTGAGCCACCAGGGAAGCCCGAATATTGCTGTAAACATATACAAATAAAATACTTTCTAATACTTAAATCTCTCCATTGAATTTTCTACTTTTCTGCATAACCTCCCATGTAATTTTCGGTTCTGTTCTCATAGTACTCCTACATTGGGATTCTAGTCTCTTTAATATTTTAAGAGCATTGACTCAGTTGATCTCCTAAGATTATTTTAAAGCATTAGCAGGCATATGTTTGTAGAATAATAAAAACTAATAGTACCACAACTCGTAGAATGACAGCAAATAACCTGGCAATAAGCAAGTGGAGAGACAAAGGTTAAATTTCAGGAAATACGATGTATACCAGGTAGCACGTGGCGAAAATAGTTACTATATAAAGAGACGTACTATACTGTAGGTATTGGAGACAAAGTGTCAATTGAAAAAAAAAAACACACGACCTAAAGCTTGGGAATTAAGTTTTATCGATGGGCTTGTCGAGGACTTACGCCCAGGACACAGCCCCTCAGATAGGTCTCGAGAGATTGCGCTGAAGAGGTGAGGAAGGAGTCATAACAGATAGGAATTTTTGCAACCAGCCAAGTAGTCGGAACATCATCAGATGACTGCTGATTAAGGTAAACCAGACGTCTCATGTTAATGAACATGGGACTTTCTGCGTGTGGGAAGATGCGGGAGCCTGGCCCACTGAAACCGTCCCTTTGACGTGCACCTTAAGTGTCGAGGGCCAGTGTCCACTTTCTTCTCCATCCTGAGTCCTCTCAGGGTGGACAGTTGAGGCAGCTGCAGGGACTGATGGCGCGATGCCACGACATCCTCTCTTTACTGATGTGGCAGGAAACAGTGTTTATCTATGAGAGGAAACAGAAGATGTTTGTGGCCTGCTCTCGTTATTTTTCCAGACAAGCAGAAGCGAGCGCCACTGCTGTGGGAAGACATGGAAATACAGAGCTTGGCGCTGTGACACCTCGTTCTTTGTCTGCTGCCTGCAGTAGCACTGTAGTCATTATTGGAACATTAGTGCTTTTATTACCCGCACAGGCGCGCGTTGCTGTCGTTCTTCTTACCTACAGGCTCTCAGTGTTGTTTTCCTTCCTTCTCTTCTTTGCTGACCTCTCTTACCTCTCCCATCACCTGTGTTTGTAGCACGGATCTAAGGATTTGAAATTTTCAGGAAGAGTTTCCTTCCATTGTGGTATGTGACCCGCAGAAATGCATCCCGTAGCAAATAGTAGCCTGGATGTGCTCCCCTTAGGAGCAGAACTGCCGCCCGGCTGCTTGGCTTGCCTTCTTCTGTTCTGTTGCCATCATCCTCGTCATTGTGTCAGTCTCTGGGAAGCCTCCGCGCTGCTCAAGTTAAATTCGCTGTTTAGAAATACGTTCCGATTCTCCTCCTGCCCTCTCCACTCCCGTTTTTTCCTTGAGAATCCCTCACAGCCATCAGGAATTTTCTATTAGACTGATTCCTTCTAGTTTGTGTCTTTTTTTTCTTGCCCTGTGTGCTAATGCTTGTGTTTTTGTGGGTTTTCTTTGCATTTCTTTTCTCTTATCTCATGAATTTCTATTTCTTATTTTTTCCCAAATCATGATATTTATTGAGCGAATAGGCAAATAAAATGCTGCAGAGTTCATGTGCATTTGATTACTTATCACTTGTAATGTTAGGAAACTTGCATTTTATTTACTTGAAAGACAGGGTGAATGGATTTAAACTGCAGATAAATGCCTGATTGCCTAGTGTAGCTGTGTCTGTACCTGATAGTTTATTATTGCTAATGGTTTCTTTCTGTATCTCTCCAGGAAAGGAAGGAGAGGCTGTCCAGATTTGAGTCTATTCGTCACTCAATTGCTGGAATCATTAGGTCTCCAAAATCTGCACTGGGCTCTTCAGTAAGTACGATGAACTCTATACATTACTGAAAATAGTCATTGTCTAGCTTTTTTCTGATATATCACTGAATGTCATGTAAATTTGTATCTATCAATGGAAAGGTCGGTAGACAGTTTAACTTTATGTGTGCCTGTGAATATGTGTGTATATTAATGATGTATGTATAGTAAGACCCATGTAACAGTGATATAGGGAGGAAAGAAATAAATTTGATTTGTGGATTTTCTGTACTACATATAAGTACTTAAAGTATTTTATGTACTTTGTAGCACTATTTGAGGAAGTATAAATATAATTCTTTTACAGCAAAACATTTTTATAATAGGGATTATTATATATGTATTTTAAACATGTATCAGTTTATATGTGTTCATATTTTTTTAGAATGTTTTAATTGGAAAATTAAAGTCCATTTGAAATTTTGGCTTGGCACATCATGATAATGTATAGAATATTCACTACTCCTAGTAATAGCAGCTATAGCCAAGCACGATAAAAAAAATTTCTTACTCGATTTATATATAGAAGTGTAAAGTAGTTTTTTGCTTCATTAGCTATGAAACTAAGTCATCAAGCTTTCTCTTCTAACCATGCCTCACTCACAGTATAGAGCTTTATGGTATTTTATTGAATGAAGGTTGAAACAATGTTCCCGTCCCGTTCAGTCGCTCAGTCGTGTCCGACTCTTTGCGACCCCGTGGACTGTAGCCTACCAGGCTTCTCCGTCCATGGGATTCTCCAGGCAAGAATACTGGAGTGGGTTACCATTTCCTTCTCCAGGGGATCTTCCCGACCCAGGGATCGAACCCGGGTTTCCCGCACTGGAGGCAGACGCGTTAACCTCTGAGCCACCAGTACAAACTAATTACATGCATTCCCCCCATCTTGCCAAGTTTCTACAACAGAATATCTTAATAGTATTCCTTGTTCTTTAAAAGTTTAGCTACTCATATATTAAAAAAAAAAAATGTGCTTCCTGGTTGGGAAGATCCCCTGGAGAAGGAAATGGTAACCCACTCCAGTATTCTTGCCTGAAGAATCCCCTGGACGGAGAAGCCTGGTAGGCTACAGTCCATGGGGTCGCAAAGAGTTAGACACGCGACTTCACATCACATCATCATCATCAACCTTAGATTAGTTCAATGTTCATTCACATTTTGGATATATTTACTATAGTTCCTTTTCAATATGTGGCTTTTCCTGGTGCCTCAGTGGTAAAGAATCCACCTGCCAAGCAGGAGACACAGGTTTGATCCCTGGGTTGGGAAGATCCCCTGGAGGAGGAAATGGCAACCCACTCCAGTATTCCTGCCTGGGAAATCCCATGGACAGAGGAGCCTGGTGGGCTACAGTCCATGGGGTCACAAAAGATTCGGACACGACTTAGCAACTAAACAACAACAACAAAACAAATGTAGACACTAGGTAATGGGCAGAATTATTTAACATCATTTTCCACACCAAAGGGAAAACTCTACATTGTTTGGGGTCGCAAAGAGTTGGGCACGATATAATGATTGAGCATGCACGCTTTTTAATATATTAGACATATTCCCATATTTATTCCACTCAAGCAGCAATCTTTTATACACAACTGTGGCAAGGCATCAGGTATTTTAATTTAAAAAAAGGAAGAAAAGTATATTTTGCATAAAAGAGATTTTCAACTTATCTTTTAACCTTTGATACTGCCATTGTCACTTTCAGCGTTCAGAAGTATCCACAGGAGAAAACTAATGCAGACCATCTCATGTGGCATTAAGTAGCAAATGAAAATAAAAATTATGTGCAAGAGCCACATGACAGAGTACGTCTCTTTCAAGTCTTATCTCCTAGTCTTATTTTCGTAAATTTACAACTTTACAGATAAATAGTAGTTCATAAGACTTGGTTTATTATGATTTGATGGTCAAAGTAAAGTGTAGGAGACTTGATTAAGAATTTATGAGAAGTTTCAGAGACTCTATGAGGAGAGTTTTTTGGATAATTTTTATTAGAAGAAAAGGGCTTCCTTGGTGGCTCAGATGATAAAGAATCCACTTGCAATGCAGGAGACCTCGATTCAGTCCGTGGGTTGGGAAGATCCTCTGGAAGAGGGCATGGCAACCCACTCCAGGATTCTTGCCTGGAGAATCCCATGGATAAAGGAGCCTGGTAGGCTACAGTCCGTGGGGTCACAGAGAGTTGGGCATGACTGAGCGACTGAACACAGCACATTAGAAGAAAAAGAGACAGTTCTTACAAGAACATATTTACAGTGTTTTGTAAACAGAGGATGAAATAAGTTTCTCTTTTCTTTTAAGACACATTGATTTACATCTGGAAACAAGGGAGAAATCCTGTTTGTTCATTAAGAATAAGTTGTATGGGGTTAGCACTCCTAAAAGTACGTCAGATATAGTGTACACAGTCTTCATAATTAATTGATTGATATAAATCGTAGCTTTTTAAATGCTTTAAGATATTTACATGCTTTGTCTCCACTTAAAAGTGGTATTTACCTTATTCTTAAGTAAAATTACTAAGTTGGCAGTGATTGATATAGGTTAAAATTTGGTGTTTACTAACTCCAGTACTTCGGCCACCTCATGTGACGAGTTGACTCACTGGAAAAGACTCTGATGCTGGGAAGGATTGGGGGCAGGAGGAGAAGGGGACGACAGAGAATGAGATGGCATCACCGACTCGATGGACATGAGTTTGGGTGAACTCTGGGAGTTGGTGATGGACAGGGAGGCCTGGCGTGCTGTGGTTCATGGGGTCACAAAGAATCGGAGACGACTGAGCGACTGAACTGAACTGAACTGCTTTTATCTGAAATGAAGTGCCTTTCCCACAAAGCATGTACCTCATTCATATATACATTTTAATAAAATGATAAGTTAGTAAACTTATCAACATCCTTGAAGCTATGAAATGCCCGTTTCATTTAAGAAAATTTCCCTCTGTAATTGAGAATTCTAGGGAATCTGCACTTCCTCTTGAATTTGATCACATTTTTATCTTCATGATTAAGGCAGTCATTATATCCATCAGTTAAGTGCTGTTTGGCATTTCCTGGTTTATTCAGAAATCTCATGAACTAAAAAGACTGAGATAGTCTGTACTTTATGACGCTGTGGTACACTATGAGTAAAGGTACAGAACTATTTCTGTAAGGTGTTGAATATCCTGTTTACTTGAAGATCTTCCCCTCAACTATACAGGTAACTGAGGTCTTGAGTCTTATTGTGAATGTGAAGTTTTCAGGTAGTACGATAATGTGAGATAAATAAACTTTAGAGCCTATTTAATTGTAATTAAAATTTTTTTCGGACATAGTTTAGTATTTTTGAGTATTCTAGTTTGGTAAAGGTAGTGTAGAAGAAGGAAAAATTTTAATTACTGTGAACGATTTTTTCTTTAAAACTTTTTAAGAACCCTGCCAAAATGGCAAACTGAAGCCAGTTACTTTACTTTATTGTGATATTCTTCATACAGTGCAAAACTCCGCATTACAGTGTGCACATGCAGTGGCTTTACTGCGTTCATTGCTGTACAACCGTCACCATTAGATAAATACAGAGCCCTCCAGTCTCCCTCATTAGGAATCCATGCCTATTAGCAGTTGGTCTTAATTTCCCCCCTTTTCAAGTTTCTGGTAATCACTCATCTATTCTTGATCCTGTGGATTTGCCTTTTCTGGACATTTCACATAAATAGTTATACAATATGTGACCTTTTTCTGTCTGGTTTCTTTTACTTAGTGTAATATTTTCTTGATTCATCCACGTTGTAGCATTTATTGGAACTTCATTACTTTTTATGAGTGAATAATGTTCCCTTATGTGGATTTATCTGACATTGTTTACCTATTCATCAGTTGATGGACATTTGGGTTGTTGTACTTTTGGGCTATTATGAATAAAGCTGCAATGAACATTCAAATACAAGTTTTTATGTGAATGTATGTTTTCAGTTCTTTTAGTTATATACCAAGGAATTGCTGGGTCATGTGGTAATTCTATATTTAATTTTTGAGGAACTACCAAACTGTTTTCCACAGTGTCTGCAACATTTTGCATTCACACCAGCAAAGCATATTATTTGAGTGTTCCAATTTCTCTACAATCTCAACACTTTATTTTTCCAGTTTTTAAAAATTATGGGCATCCTAGTGGATATGAAATGGTATCTCATTATAGTTTTATTTGCATTTTCCTGACAGTTGATGATGTTGAGGATCTTTTAATGTGATTGTGGTGACTTGTATGTATTCTTTGGAGATAAGACTATTCATATCCACTGTGTATGTTTTAATTGGTGACTTTCCTTCATTGTTGAGTTATGAGTTCTTTATATCTTCTGAATACAAACCCCTTATCAGATACATAATTTGAAATTTTTTTCCCCTATTTTTGGACTTGTCTTGACGCACAAAAGTTTTTAATTTTGAGAAAGTCCATTTTCTTTCATTGCACGTACTTTTGGTGCTGTATCTAAAAAAAAAATGTCTAGTGCAAAGTCATGCAAACTTTCACCTGTGTTTTCTTCTAGAGTTCTATAGTTTTACATGTAGGTCTTTGATCCATTGCAAGTTAATATTTGTATATGGTGTGAGGTATATGTTCAAGTTATTTTTTAATGTGTGGAAGCATATTTAATTTAAAATCTAAAAGCAGCAACTATGAAATCGCTGGTGTTTTACTCAAACATATAACAATTGGGAGCTTAGAGCATAATTTTAGATACAATAAAACTGTTAATTGCATTATACAAAGGGAAATGGATTAATCATGATATTATTCCCATTGAACTTCTCATAGCTACTTATTTTGCCATTTTTTACACTGTGGCTAAAATGTAGATCTCTCTGTGAAGACAGTCTGATGGAGCACTTTAATCAGAAGTGTTGCTGGAAGGAAGAATGTCAGATAATTAGCTCATAGGTGAATTTGACTTTAACAGACTATAGTATCTGATGATAGATGTTTAATATTTACTGTTATGGTGAGATTAATATTTTAATATGCTGTATCAGCTCTAAGCACATGTTCCTTTTTTTCCACTGCACTAAAGGAGTTAAATAGCCTATCCTGAGTCCCTCCAGGCACTGAGGTCTGCTTCATATCCTGCATCTTTTGTACTTCAGGAGGTTATGAATTTGCATTGAGGGCTATTTCTCATAGACTGCTTCTGAAATCAAGGCCAGGGGTGTTAGACAGGGTTCGTTGTATAATATGAAAGCTTACAGGCAATCATGAGGGTCCGTTTCCATTGAAAGTCTTTCAAACCACATTATATTCGATGAGATCTGTTCTAGTCATATCAAGAATACTGCTCTTTCTCCAGAGCCATTTTTTTACTGCAGAGTTTTTGTTATGAGTGGCTGAACAATCTCTTCTGTCTTACAGCCCTTTTTGAGTACTAGTTACTCACTGATGAATGGAGTACAGAACACATTTATAATAGTAGCACTCTTTGAAAAATGTTCTTTAAAATAAAAATAAAGCACACTTTGGTCCAGATAATTGTTCTTTATTTATTTATTTTTTTAATATAGTTAACTATTTTAATTAATTTTTAATTAAAACTATTAGTTAATAGTTAATTGTTCTTTAGATGATTGTTCTTTAGATGTCAGAAGAATTATTAAATTATTCTTCTGTCACCTTAAAATTAACATTTTTCTGGATTCTGTTGACATCTAGGTTTTTTAAATTTTTGAATTAGTTTGAACTTGATTGAAAATAAAAATATTGAAAAATAATGATGTGCATCCATAATATATAATAATATACTAAGTAAGATTTGCTTGTTTGCTTCTGTTTAGAAAATAAGCAAATTATGGTTCAGTTGTGTTTGTTGTACATTAGTTATCATGTTGGTATTATAATGCTGGGCTTTCACCATTGGCATAAGGGAATATAGTTATTTTCATTCATAATATAATAAGCTGCTTATGGTTTTTAGTGTTTTTCTTCAAGTCCAACAGAACAACCTTGTACTTCCTCTGACTAGGGATGTTGTTAAGTTCAACTTAGATATTATGTATTTTAAACTTTGGTTGTCTTCCTTTATCCTTAAGGACTTAATATTTATTTATTTAACCCAGACAGTAACATGTAGAAAAATGAGAAGTAGGAAAAATAAAAATTAAACATCTTATATCATATCACTGCCATAAATAGATTGAATTCTCCAATGTAGTTAGTCATGTCTAAGAAAACTAAATAATATTCTCAGAATTACAAGTTTTGAATCACTGGTATTGTACATAATTTTCAAGAAGAGCTTATCAAGCTCTATTTTCTATAATTTCAGTACATAGAGAGTGTGTGCTAAGTCACTTCAGTCATGTCCCATTCTTTGCGATCCTATGGACTGTGGCCCACCAGGCTCTTCTGTCCATGGGTTTCTCCAGGCCAGAACACTGGAGTGGGCTGCCATGCCTGCCTCCAGGGGAGCTTTCCTGAGCTAGGGATTGGACCCAAGTCTCTTCTATCACCTGTACTGGCAGGTGGATTCTTCACCACTAGTGCCACTTAGGAAGCCACACAGAGAGTAAGCCTCTGCTTTTATGTGTTTGCTCAGATGCTTACAACATTTGACCCAGACCATGTCAGAATGACACTATGTTCTGTACAGGCAGTCCCAACTTGATGATATAGTTTCAAATTTACTGAGCTGTGATTTCATACTGATTCATTAGAATGATCTGGTAATAAGTGTTAGTTGAGATGTGTAGTATAGCATTTGCACTGAAGACAGTTAATGCACTAAAATGTTGCTATTGATGCAGTGGTACATTTTCTCTGCAGTATTGTGTGAGCTTCAGGTGAGGATGTTTGGTTTTGAAAAAAGAAAGCCGTAGAAAAAATGGCAGCAATGTGATGAGATGAAAGAGAGTGAATGAGAGTCACGAGCTCAGCGGGAAAAGCAAATGGATAAAATAATAATGGGAGAAAAGAATGGTCACTAATGAAGAGGAGCTGAGTAAAGGAACTAGCGGAGAAGGCAATGGCACCCCACTCCAGTGCTCTCGCCTGGAAAACCCCAGGGACGGAGCAGCCTGGTGGGCTGCAGTCCGTGGGGTCGCTGAGGGTCGGACACGACTGAGCGACTTCACTTTAACTTTTCATTTGCACACATTGGAGAAGGAAATGGCAACCCACTCCAGTGTTCTTGCCTGGAGAATCCCAGGGACGGGGGAGCCTGGTGGGCTTCCGTCTATGGGGTCACACAGAGTCGGACACGACTGAAGTGACTTAGCAGCAGCAAAGGAACTAAAGAAGCAGGGAAGAAAGCAAAGTCAGGAGAAATCAGAAGGCGTTGGAGAAGCGTGAGACCAAAATGAATGACCTTTAAAAAATATGTTTTGCTAGAGATAGGGTCTCATTAGAGATCTTGGAAGGTGCACAAATAGGCAGTCAAGGAAGTGGACAGTCATGGAAGTAAGGTAATATTCAAGTTTGATTAAGTTGTATGTCTCTGGGGAAGAGTAACCTTAATATTGTTTGGGGAAGAATTGTATAAGAATGTGAATCTGATCAGCATGTAATTCTGCCTAATCATTTTGATAATCGTAGTTGTATTATTATCTAAAGACTGAATAAACTCAAAGTCTTAAAAAGTGTAAAAATTGTTAATTAAGGAATTTGTTAATAAGAGTTTTGCTTCTAGTTTCATAGTGGAAAGTGAACATTAGGTAAAGTATGCTTTTAATAAAAATAACATATCAATGCATGAAAAAAAGATCAGTTCTACTTTATTGCTAAAAAAATAGAATTTGTCAATTTACAGATAGGCCTTGGTGCCTGTTAAAGATGGAAACACTGTTTTACATCCTGTTTGTCTAGCATGAATGCAATCGTGAAGATGAAATATCCAGACCATTTACATTGCCACTTCCCTGGTGGCTCAGACGGTAAAGCGTCTGCCTACAGTACCGGAGACCTGGGTTCGATCCCTGGGTCGGGAAGATCCCCTGGAGAAGGAAATGGCAACCCACTCCAGTACTCTTGCCTAGAAAATCCCATGGACGGAGGAGCCTGCTAGGCTACAGTCCGTGGGGTCGCAGAGTCGAACATGACTGAGCAACTTCACTTTCATAGAAAGTAGCTTTTACTGCCATCAGTCAGATTCTTATTCAGTAGGCCGGTATTTCCCACCTTTTGCAAATGTTTGGTGATTCTCTTCTGTTTGTATGACATTGGATTCTTAATTGCCCCTAAAATCTCCCGGTGATATATAGCTTTAAGATTAAAGGAGTCATTATGGCATTTTTTAGAAATGTTTAAAATCCTATGAGTTACTTGTAGACATTGTAGTATATTATTACAGTCTGTTTGAAATAATTCTTTACGTAAGTTGTTAAACTAATAGCTAAATTTATATAAGGATGTAGAAGAGAATTATGTTCACTTTTATGTTTATTAAAAATTCATAAAAACTTATATGTTAGTGTTTAAATTTTAGTTTGTTCCAAACTCATTGAGAGATTTACTTGCATATTTTCCATGCTGTTATATTTTAGTGTTTTTTTTCTTTAAAGGTTTCTTATTTGGGTGCTTAATTTGAGTAAAATCCAGACATTGATTTTTTTAAAAAACATTGTTATGTTTGCCTCTCATAAGGAGCTAATCTTGTGCTCAAATGTTTGAGATAGAAGCATACACACATTCATTAAATTCTTGGTTCAGTTCAGTTCAGTTCAGTTGCTCAGTCGTGTCCGACTCTTTGCAGTCCCATGAATCACAGCACGCCAGGCCTCCCTGTCCATCACCAACTCCCAGAGTTCACTCAAACTCATGTCCATCGAGTCGGTGATGCCATCCAGCCATCTCATTCTCTGTTGTCCCCTTCTCCTCCCGCTCCCAATCCCTCCCAGCATCAGAGTCTTTTCCAGTGAGTCAACTCTTCGCATGAGGTGGCCAAAGTATTGGAGTTTTAGTCTTAATTAAAAAAATAGCTTCTTATTCCTAAGTCTGGAAAAAAATTTTTCATTTTCTTGGGCTGACTCTTCATTGCATCTTCATTTAAACCAATCTTTTTATTACACTTAAGTTCAGTATGTTTTTGCTGGAATATTCTTTAAGGTCTGGGGAAAATAGGTAAATAGCTAGTCTAGCCAATCAGGAAAGCTTGTCTTATTATGTATAACTTGTTAATTGTGTTATATTACTGCACATATGAAAACGGAAACTTCATCTTCCCCATGTCTTTGACAAAAATCTTAGATGACTGCATAAGGAAAAGCCTTTCCCCGCTTGGGCTGAGAACGTTGTGGTGTCTGAAGTGGCAGCCGCCTCTCATCTCTGCCGTCACTAAGACAGCCTTTGGAGGCTTCACAGCTGGCACGGCCCTCATTCCCTTACGGTCAAGCCTGCGAAGCTGCGTTACAATTTAGTTGAAAGCACGTTAATAGAAACGTTTTTTCGCAATGTTTCCAGGGAAATTCCTGAAGACCTCGATGACGCAGTCAGGGGCTCTGTACAGCCTCTTCCTGTGCACGCATGTCTCATATGCACACACCCACAGTGACTGCAGCCTGCATTCCATGGCAGCATTGTCTAGGGCCAGGAACGGCAGATGGCTGTTTTCCTTCCTACCCAAAAGACCTTATGACTCAAGAAACTGAAGTATAATCCCTATGAAATAGCATTTTAGGTTCCTTCCCATTTATTTCTCTTTTTAAAACAAACAAGCAAACTTAGATGTTTCAGAATGATTCCCCCCCCAAATGTATTCCTCACCTTCAAATCCTTAAATGAATTTCTGTGTGAGCTGAGCTTTTGTATTTCAAATGCCCTTCTGACTTAATGAATTCCCCAGGCTCTTTGTTGTCCCAGTTCTAAATAAATCAACCTTTTGGAGGATAGCTTGATAGGAGAGGAAATCAAACACATGATATCCTTGTTTGTGATGCTTTTCTATTATGTAGACCTTTTCAAAAAGAGATAGTAATAAAAGCAAGTTTGTTTGGTTTTTTTGGCCTAGAAGTGACACTGAATTTCTTACTATATTGATTCTTTTCAGAGGAAAAAATCAATAAAACACTCGTCATTGGTGAGACTTGAAAATATTTCTATAACAATAAAAATTTTAGTGTTTTCTATATTGAAATCCATTGTGACAAAATTTTAGAGAAGAAATATTTAATCATTCTGACCATCTACTTTAAGAATTAGAAACTGTTAGTATACACAAAAATTAATTTTATATGGATTATGCATTTGTTTTAAAAAATATTTATTTTTATCTCCTAGTTGTGGCTAGTTCTTTATATAATTCAATCGTAAACCCATTTTGGGAATACAATTTAAATTGTTTTGAAAGTGAAGTATTTGTCATAATTAATACTAAAAAAAGAAAAGGCTTATTCAGCTTATAAACAATTTCCGTGTACAGATGCATCATATATGTGTTTAAAGAATTAATATCACAGTGGCAGGGCTCCCCTGGTGGTTCAGATGGTAAAGACTCTGCCCACAATGCGGAAGACCTGGGTTCGGTCCTGGAGTCGGGAAGATCCCCTGGAGAAGGAAATGGCAACCTGCTCCAGTGTTCTTGCCCAGAGAATCCCATGGACAGAGGAGCCTTGTGGGCTGCTGTCCACGGGGTCACAAAGAGTTGGACAGGACTGAGTGACTGAACTGAACTGAAATGATTCTTGCCTGGAAAATCCCATGGACAGAGGAACCTGGTGGGCTACAGTTCGTGGGGTCACAAGAGTCGGACACGACTTAGCGAGTAAACCACCAAGTGATAGAAACAGTGCAGGCTTTCTTCAAACTAGTTCTCATTTACCCGAAGGGTGCCTATGCCTTATCTATGAAGAATTATGACCTGGGGCAATTTAGTTTCTGTGGATGATAAATATAAACAAACAAACAACTTTTTACTTGTAACCAGAAGATGTATGGTTTCATCTATCATTCATTAGAAACATTTCAAGGAAACATAACCAGCCCTGAGTTATCTCTGTTTGTTGTTAGCGTTTGGCTCCTAAAATAACAGATAGCTTGCTTCCTGCTGTGCTCCTGGCTTACATCCCGCCTTGTTCCTGTTGTGTGTTTGTCACTGCACCTTGGTGGTTTCAGAGATGCTGTTTCAGCTGAGCCTTTGTCTGCCGTTGCTGTGTAGGATCAGGACCAGCCATGTGGCAGAGGTAATGGTAAAGGAATTCGGAGGAGCAAGGGTGAGCAGGCATAGCAAGAAGGCCACACCAGATGAAACCTTAGTGTTCCTGGAACCCATGACGTGGGCACCCCGTGTGATCAGAGTTAATTCCATAAAAACATATAATTCAACTTTTAATTCCTTAAGAATGAAGTTGTTTGTGATGTCTCTCTGATAATACTCTCATTTCGTCATAATCCTCCGATTGAAGATTTTTAAATGTATGTGTTTTATGATATGGCGACTAAGACTGTAAGTGCTAACTCTAAACGCTAACATTGTACGTACCCATGTCTGATAGAAAAAACATAATCTTGCAGGATTTAAGGATATGTACTAAGCTTCAGCATCAGTGCTCCAGGAGGTATTAAAAAATTATGAACATTTCAGATTTTTCAGATAACTTTTAATTGGTCAATTAAAGGGAGGAACATAGGTAAGAAGTAGTTATAATTGCTATTAGTTCTACCAGAAAAAAATTACTATCTTCTCTAATTTAATGCCTTTTTTTTTTTCAATATTTGCTCAAGTTCTGTGACACGATCCCCATACTTGAGAAACCTCTGGCAGAACAGGACTGGTACCATGGTGCAATTCCCAGAATAGAAGCGCAAGACCTGTTAAAACAGCAAGGAGACTTCTTGGTGCGAGAGAGTCATGGGAAACCTGGTGAATATGTCCTTTCTGTATTTTCTGATGGACAAAGGAGACACTTTATCATACAATATGTTGATGTACGTTTCCACCTTAGTTTATATGTATATTTTGATGTAGTTAATTGAGGTATACTTGTAATAAAATGATGAATGATTTGTGGTAAATGCCTATAACAGTAACTTTAGCACTTAATGTTTTTTTAAATTCTTTAAATTTGGTGCTCTGAAATGCATTGAAATGTTCATTTTTTAAAGGAAATATGCATTTTAAAATATTAAGTTAAAAATAGTTACAATTTGCATTAAATTTAAGTGCATTAATATTTAATATTTTAAGTTAACTTTGTTTATGCTCCTTTAAATTAAAAATGAAATATGTGATTATTACAGTTTTTTTTCTAGAGAAACTTAATTATGATGTTTATGCTCTTAAAATTGGACCTTTAAATTGGACAAAAATGTTGCCACAAGATTTTTAAGAAATATTTATTAAATAATAATAATGAAATACCTTAATGAATGAGTCGGTGATAGTTGAATTGGTTTTACGACTCATTGAGGATTAAGGGTTTTTTTCCATTTAAGTATTAAGCTTTTATTTGTTGGTGTTAATGAACAGTAAATAGAAATTTAGGAAGAATTTTAAAAGTGATCAAGTCACATTGTTATACTGATTTATTTATTGAAGTTTAAGTATTATAAGCTGTTTCCTTTTTTGTTGCATTCTTTACTAAGAACTAAACAGATGAAGAGTGATTTCAAAAATTTTTAACTTTATCCACTGAGAAATTTTAAACTTTTTGGCATAGGAAGGAATTAATGCTTCTGTTTGTAATTTTTTAACCTCATCATTTCAAACAGCATGCATTTTCAAGCTGGCTGCCTACAGGATTTCAGTAAATGTCCAGGCACTATAGTGACACTAAGTACTTACAAGAAGGTTGAACCATTATCATTAGATGAATTTCAGAGGGTTTTAGGAACATATATGTTCAAGTTCATACATAGTTCATATACATATAAATTCATCTAATGATAATACATTACATTTTATCTGTGTGTTCAGTTCAGTTCAGTCGCTCAGTGGTGTCCGACTCTTTGCGACCCCATGAATCACAGCACGCCAGGCCTCCCTGTCCATCACCAACTCCCGGAGTTCACTCAAACTCATGTCCATCGAGTCAGTGATGCCATCCAGCCATCTCATTCTCTGTCGTCCCCGTCTCCTCCCACCCCACATAGATATAATTCTGAGGTGAAATTCACATATTATAAGAATAACCATTTAAAAGTGGCATTTATTATAGTCACATCTAACAATTATATTTAAAGGAAAATAGATGCTGTTCAGATGGGTTAAGATAAGTCTTTTAAAGTGTATATTCTGTTCATTTTGTATAGTATTCAGATCTTAACTTGATGATTATAATTGCCTACTCTCATACATCAAACTTACTGTTTCTAATAGTATGTCCTTCCTTATTTCCTTGGCAATTTATAATTTACATCTACCTTTTAATTATGCGTGTATTGATAGATACCCTTCCTTATTACAACCTATGACCATGTTGGCAATATTTGTAAAATGGTGTGAGAATTTAGAAGCAAAGAGGGTAGGTAAAGTATGAACTAACTACAACTTATATAAATATTTCCTTCTATTTTCTAAGCTCTAAAAGTTACTATTTTGAAATGTTTCATACCTTAAGACTGAAATATTTCTTTTATTACCTATTATAGTTCAAAATGTAACCACAGGAATTTAAATTAGTTTTTTTTAGAAACAAAATGGAAAGGGTCTACTTGGAAATTTTCGCTTGTCTTTAATATTTCCATTTTAAGTCACTAAAGTGAACAGCATTATATATTCTAAAAATGAGACACTGTTACAAGTTCACATTTAAAGATTTTATTTGGCTTCCTCTGACATTGCAATTTTGCAGAGATCTCTATTAAAGAAGAGAGTACCTGTGCTTCTGTAAATGCCTCCAATTTTCCACTGCCTAATTTTATTTAATTTTCCCTCCGTATATAATGTTGAGTTCATAAGAGTTTTGAGGTGAAATAGACTACTGGGAGAAATTTTAATTCTTTTTCTTTTTATGTAGGTGATCCTCACTTGGTCTAAAATTACTCCATTTCCTTCCTCATATACCTGTTGTCTGGAAGGGGTTTATAAATGGGGGAAGTCATTAGCAGATATTTATTTTATTGCCTATTGGAATTTTATTCCAATCAATGACTTTATAATCCATTACTAGATTATAAAAGCTGTACATAAGTGAGGGGACAGGTGCCCTCAGAGAGGAAGATATAAAGGATTTTAGAAAATAGAAAAGCTGTCAAGTAGAAGAGCAATGGAAACTTGGGTTTCAAGCCCAGATATGTACTTAATAAGCTCTGTGGTTTGGGATGTAATGAGGGTAATAGCTGATATAGTGCTTGTGAGAGTCAGAGAGTAAATATATTCTTATTAAGTGCTGTGCAGATCATTAGGCATTTTTACCATTGTTTGAACACTTTATTTGAGAAAACATACAAACGTACTTTTTATGGAATATCAATGTAATTGGAAAAGTTAATTTTAAAATTCTTTCTGGTTCCTGTTGAGATTTATTTGTGAAATTTAAATAATAGTGGAATGTTATTTAGAAATCATATATTTAAGTTTGAGGCATTCATTGATCACAAATAATGTTATTTTTAGTAGCATTGTCTCTGCCAACTAGAGTCTAGTTTGGCAGTTAGTTTGAAGGTTTATTTTTGTATGCCTATCAGTTATTTTACAGCATGGTGTGAAACTGTGTGCTGTGAACATTATGTCTGACCTACATGAATGCAGATACTTTCACTTTTTACCTTTTTTACTATGCTAGCAGAGAATATCTGTTGTTTTAGCTAGTTCAAGCAGGGACAACTGTACTTGTTATTGGACGTTAATATATTAAGCGTATCTAAGTATCTGAATCATTGTAATTCTCGTGTTACTTACTGACCTATTCCAGAGTTATTAACCTGTTCTGTGGTGCATATTGTAAAGTCACAGTTAGAGTTTATACCTAAAACTATTTATCTTGTCATTGGTAGATTTTCATAGATTCAAATAGCGTTGTTACATTTCATGTGTTAATGTATAATCAAATCCTTGCTTTTGTATAAGATAAACAAAAATATGTGATAAAGTATTTCAGAAGAAACTTTTATGCTGTTATTAATAGGAAAGTACCAATTCCTATTTCTCTGATTTATTTATCTGACACATTTGCTAAAAACACATTTTGGTAACATATCACGTTGTTCATGTTGGGAGGGTAGGACATATCATGTTGGCAAGGTAAGAAGGCGAAATTAAACATGTATGGCCTACTGCTTGGCGAGCTTAATGCCTGGTAGTTGAGACATTAGTAGAATTTATGAACAGAGAAACATTAAAGATGCAGAATTAGAGATGACTGAACCAAACATTTGAATTAACATCTGATGATGAATTGAAAAATAGCAACATAGTAAATATTTTAAAATAAAACTTGGGGGGAAGTCCTCTGTGTAATTGCATATCATCATTTTTTATTTCTTCATTCATTTCAATCAAGAAGTACCAGTTAAGCAAGTATTCTGTAGGACCCTGGGATGTGGGCCAGTCAAACAAAAATAACACAAAAATGGAGGCCGGGAGTAGTAACCATGTGAAATTAGGTATCTCAGCATGTTGTATCATCAGTTCATTTAACAGGTACTTACTGGATGTCTATCATGTGCTCAGTTCCGCTTTGAACTGATGGATTAGTCTCTGAATGTACCAGACAGGTTTGCTTTGTTTTGTTGCCACAGTCTCTGGGCTCTTTGAACTATCTTTTAAATCCATACTATGGGTCTTCAAATAGACTGCTGCTGCTGCTGCTAAGTCACTTCAGTCGTGTCCAACTCTGTGTGACCCCATAGACGGAAGCCCACCAGGCTCCCCCATCCCTGGGATTCTCCAGGCAAGAACACTGGAGCGGGTTGCCATTTCCTTCTCCAATGTGTGAAAGTGAAAAGTGAAAGTGAAGTCGCTCAGTTGTGTCCGACCCTTTGCGACCCCACGGACTGCAGCCTACCAGGCTCCTCCATCCATGGGATTTTCTAGGCAAGAGTACTGGAGTGGCTTGCCATTGCCTTCTCCGATAGACTACGTGAAAGTAAATACAGATCCACAGTTTGTTTGGATGACAGTCAATTCCAAGTTTGTAGCCTTGTGCTTGTATGCTTAAGATTCTTTTTACTGTTTCACTACCCAACCATTCAAGAATTCAAGAGAAGGCAGTATATACCTTATGAAACCATCATAAGATACCATTTTCTGTGCCCCAGGCACACAAATAGGGACTTAGGAGGCTTCCTCCTTAACAATAAAACAAAGCCATTCCAAACCCTGATTAATTAATTTCCAGGAAATACTAATTGAGTGACTGCTTTTAAGGCCCAGACATATTATAAATATGATGGAGCTTACATGATGGGGAGAAGTCATGGTCCTTGTAAATCGCATACAATATATGTATTTATAAACCATAGTAAATGCTATAAAGATACACGGTGCTCTGAAAGCTTTTAATTGGAAAACTTAAGGAAGTTAACGTTTGAGACAATATCTGAGGAATGAATAAAAGTTAATTAGGAAATGCCATGCCAGGATCATTTTAATATTATTCCTCAGGTTCCCCAACAACTTTTCCTGTTTACTGGTTTAACTGGTAATATGTTACAACTAGTCAATGTGCTGTTTTTATTTGAGAAAGCTAAAATTTATGTTTTACATTTTTAGATTTGGGTATTACCCCAGAAAGGAGTGTTTTAGCATTTTGCTTTTATTCAGCTTATTCATCTTGGCCTGTTTCAGAAATGATTTTCCTTTTTATTTTTTTCTGAAGCATGCTTATCCTCAACTTTTTTTCCCAGATCTCCTCAGGCATAATATTTCAAATTAACATTCATTGAATCCTCTTCTCATTTTTATATGCTTATGCTGTTCTGTCTGACTTTCTTGCATATTAATAGACTTCTGGAAATATGTGTTGCAACAAAACCTGATTCTGCTTTTTATGTGTTTTTCATCAGTATGCATGATTGATTCTTAAGTTGCACAGTGATAAATCAGGAATGGATTCTGGATATTGTGAATGTTTTAAAAGCAAAAGTAATGCATATTCTTAGTGAAAATTCAGAAATATGTATCATGGAATGCGTGCTTCACAGTAATGCCCCCTTATAGACTCAGGGAATATTCTTTGAGATTTAAAAAATATCTAATTATATGTATATCTACGTAATTCTTATTTTATAAAATTGAGTCATAGGACATTTTTATTTATACTTATTTTTTATTGATATATTACTTGATTTTTAAAATTAATACAAATGAGAATCAAAACAATTTTGTCAGAATGTGTGAAAATTTATTCTCTATTGTTTTTATTGCTTCTTTTGAAATTCACATAGAGATCATTGCTGCTAAGTCACTTCAGTCGTGTCCGACTCTGTGTGACCCCATAGACGGAAGCCCACCAGGCTCCCCCGTCCCTGGGATTCTCCAGGCAAGAACACTGGAGTGGTTTGCCATTTCCTTCTCCAATGTGTGAAAGTGAAAAGTGAAAGTGAAGTCGCTCAGTCATGTCCGACCCTTAGCGACCCCACGGACTGCAGCCTACCAGGCTCCTCCATCCGTGGGATTTTCTAGGCAAGAGTACTGGAGTGGCTTGCCATTGCCTTCTCCGATAGAGATCATTAGTAGCTCCAAAAAGAAATCTCTTATTTAAAAAAAATGAATATGAATTCTCTCAGTCACATTATCGTTAAAGCCACATAAACAGTCACATTATTATTAGAGAAACTTTAAAAAGAGCCTATCTATATGTGAACCAACCTGTTAGTTGAATTATAATACACCTGCACAGATTTGTACAAGGTCAAATGTAATATTTGAAATTTTGAGTGTATCAAGAAACAAGTCTTCAACATTTTTTGAACGTACTTTTCAGTTTTTTTTAATAGAAGTATAAATCGTCTTCCAATATTACAATTGTTTCAGGTGTACATCATAGTGATTTGATATTTTTACACGCTACAAAGTGATCACCATGCAAAGTCTAGTTGTGATCTGTCACTATAAAGTTATCACAATCTATTGACTACATTCCCTGTGCTATGCAATGTGTCCCATGGCTTCTTTGTTGTATAGCTAGAAATTTGTGCCTCTTAATCTCCCTTGCCTGTTTCTTTCATCCCTCAACTTCTTCCCCTCTGCAAAGACCACTTTGTTCTCTGTATCTATAAGTCTGTTTCCATTTTGTTATTTTTGTTTTTTAGATTCCATACATAATATTTGTCTTCCCCTGACTTATTTCACTTAGCATGAAATCTTCTAGGTTCATCCATGTTGTCACAAGTGGTAAGGTTTCATTCTTCTTTATGTCCAATTAATATTCCAATGTGTGTGTGTGTGTATATCTTCTTTCTTATCCATTCATCTATTGATGGATACTTAGGTTGACTTGATATCTTGGCTATTGTAAATAATGCTGTCATAAACATAGGGATGCATATATCTTTTCAAGTAGTGTTTTTATTTTCTTTGGAAAAATACCACATTGTGGGATTGCTGGATCATATTATACTTCTTCCCAGGTGGCACTAGTGGTAAAGAATGCGCCTACCAATGCAGGAGACAGACAAGGGTTCAATCCCTGGGTCGGGAAGATCCCTGGAGGAGGGCATGGCAACCCGCTCCAGTATTCTTGCCTGGAGAATCCCATGGCCAGAGGAGTCTGGCAGACGATAGTCCATGGGATCACACAAAGCCAGATATTCCTGAGCACACACATATTGTACTTCTAGTTTTAGTCTTTTGAGGAAGTGTTATACTGTTTTCTATAGTGACTGCACCAGTTTACATTCCCACTGACAGCACATGAGGGTTCTGTGAATGTACTGTTCTTCACCATAGTTGCTTAGATGGACTTTGTGAGCAACCGGCCTTGGCATTATTTTTAGATTCTTTATCTTCATCTTTAAGAAAGGGAGTTAATTGGTTTTGCACTGTGTTAGGACTCAGGACGTCCCTGATGTCAGAAGGATTGCTTTAAACAAGTAATTGCCAGGAATCAGTTTCACCTTTCAGCCCATGAAGGAGGTACTGCTGCTTGTGTTACCCTCTGTATTACTCCATCATGATTGCTGTGTCAGTGGCCGAAAGCTACCTTTAGATTAAAAACTAGATATGTTCTTTAGAATGGGAAACTGAAAATTCCCATTATTTTATTCACAATTTCTCTAGTTATAAGAGATATATTAGAAATTTATAAAAGATCTTATGACACAAGTGGCTAATTTGAAATTTCGTTTTCTCTGTCAGCTTCATCTCATTATTACATTTTATTAAATGCTCTCCTGTAGGACTATGTCCAGTTCACCTTGATTCATGGACCTAACATTCCAGGTTTCTATGAAATATTGTTCTTTACAGCATCAGACTTTACTTTCACCACCAGATACTTCCACAACTGAGCGTCGTTCCTGCTTTGGCCCAGCCACTTGGTTCTTTCTGGAGCCATTAGTAATTGCCCTCTGCTCTGCCCCAGCATATTGGACACCTTCCGACTTGGGGGCTCATCTTCTGGTGTCACATCTTTACTGAACATTGACGTCTTAGGAATCAGTGAACTAAAATGGATGGAAATGAGCCATTTAATTCAGATGGCCACTGTGGGCAAGAGTTCCTTAGGAGAAATGGAGTAGCCTTCATAGTAAACAGGAGTCCAAAATGCAGTGTCTAGGTGCAATCTCAGACACCACAGAATGATCTCAGTTTGCTTCCAAGGCAAACCATCCAACATCTCATTAGTCAAAGGCCCCAACCACTGACGCTGAAGAGGCTGAAGTTGACCAGTTCTAAGAAGACCGCTTTCTAGAACTAACCAAAAAAAAAACAGATGTCCTTTTCATCATAGGGGACTGGATTGCAAAAGTAGGAAGTCAAGAGACACCTGGAGTAACAGGCAAGTTTGGCCTTGGAGTACAAAATGAAGCAGGTCAATGGTTAACAGAGTTTTGCAGGAGAACGCACTGGTCATAGCAAAGACCCTCTTCCAAAAACACTAGAGACAACGCTACACATGGACATCAGTGGATGGTCAATATGGAAATCAGGATGATTATATTCTTTGTAGCCGAAGATGGAGAAGCTCCATACAGCAGGAGAAACAAGACCTGGAGCTGAGTGTGGCTGTGATCATGATCTCCTTATTGCACAATCAGACTTAAGTTGAAGAAAATAGGGAAACGATAGGCCATTCAGGTATGACCTAAATCCAGTCCCTTATGGTTATACAGTGGAAGTGACAAGTAGATTCAAGGGGCTAGATCTGATTGACAGAGCGCCTGAAGAACTATGAATGGAAGCTCATAACATTGTATAGGAGGCAGTGATCAAAACCATCCCCAAGAAAAAAGAAATGCAAGAGGGCAAAGTGGTTGTCTGAGCAGGCCTTACAAATAGCTGAGAAAAGAAGAGAAGCGAAAGGCAAGGAAGAAAGGGAAAGATATACCCATTTGAATGCAGAGTTCCAGAGATAGCAAGGAGAAATAAGAAGACCTTTTAAATGAACAATGTAAAGAAGGAAAACAACAGAATGGAAAAGATTGGAGATCTTTTCAAGAAAAGATTGGAGATATTGGAGATATCAAGGGAACATTTCACGCAAGGATGGACATGATAAAGAACAAAAATGGTAAGGATCAAACAGAAGCAGAAGAGATTAAGAAGATGTGGCGAAAATACACAGAACTATAGAAGAAAGGTCTTCAATGACCCAGATAACCAATATGGTGTAGTCACTTACCTAGAGCCAGACATCCTGGAGTGTGAAGTCAAGTGGCCTTAGGAAGCACTACTATGAACAAAGCCAGGTGATGGAAGTCATGTTGAGTGACTTGAAATCCTAAAAGATGATGGCGTTAAAGTGCTGCACCTACTACATTATCAAATTTGGAAAGCTTAGCAATGACCACAGCCCTGGAAGTCGTGAGTTTTCATTCCAATCCCAAAGAAGGGAAATGCCAAACAATGTTCAGACTACCATATAATTGTGCTCATTTCACATTGTAGTAAGGTTATGCACCAAATCCTTCAAGATAGGCTTCACTAGTGCATGAAACGAGAACTTTCAGATGTAGAAGCTGCATTTACAAAAGGCAGAGGAACCAGAGATCAAATTGCCAACATTCTTTGGATTATATAGAAAACAAGGGAATTCCAGAAAAACATCTACTTTTGCTTCACTCACAAGAAAGGCTTTGACTGTGTGGATCACAACAAACTGTGGAAGACTCTTAAAGAGATGGGAATACCAGACCCCGTTACCTGCCTCCTGCGAAACCTGTTTGCAGGTCAAGAAGCAACAGTTAGAACCGGACATGGAACAACAGACTGGTTCCAGATTGGGAACAGAGTATGTCAAGGCTGCATATTGTTACCCTGCTTATTTAACTTCTGTGCAGAGCACATCATGAGAAATGCCAGGCTGGATGAATCAGAAATTGGAATCAAGATTGCTGGAAAAATATCAACAACTTCAGATATGTAGATGATACCACTCTAATGGCAGATAGTGAAGAGGAACTAAAGAGCCTCTTGATGAGGGTGAAAGAGGAGAGTGAAAAGCTGACTTAAATCTTAACTTTCACAAAATTTATATCTTGACATCTTGTTTGACAGCTTCTAATTTGCCTTGATTCATGGACCTAACATTCCACGTTCCTATGCAATATTGCTCTTTACAGCATCACACCTTACTTCTATCATCAGTCACATCCACAACTGGGTGTTGCTTTTATTTTGGCTGCGTCTCTTCATTCTTTCTGGAGTTGTTTCTCAACTGATCTCCAGTAGCATACTGGGCACCCACCGACCTGGGTAGTTCGTCTTTCAGTGTCCTATCTTTTTGCCATATTGTTCATGGGGTTCTCAAAGCAAGAATGCTAAAGTGGTTTGCCATTCCCTTCTCCAGTGGACCACGTTTTGTCAGAACTCTGCACATAACCTGCAGTGTTCGGTCCATGAATCAAGGCAAATTGGAAGTGGTCAAACAGGAGACGGCAAGATATGTCGACATTTTAGGAATCAGCGAACTAAAATGGAATGGGTGAATTTAACTCAGATGACCATCATATCTACTACAAGAATCCCTTAGAAGAAATGGAGTAGCCATCATGGTCAACAAAAGAGTTTGAAATGCAGTACTTGGATGCAATATCAAAAACAACAGAATGATCTGTGTTCATTTCCAAGGCAAACCATTCACTATCACAGTAATCCAAGTCTGTGCCCCGACTAGTAACGTAAGTTGAATGGTTCTATGAAGACCTACAAGACCTTCTAGAACTAACACCCAAAAAAGATGTCCTTTTCATTATAGGGGACTGGAATGTAAAAGTAGGAAGTCAAGAAACACCTGGAGTAACAGGCAAATTTGGCCTTGGAGCACGGAATGAAGCAGGGCAAAGCTAATAAAGTTTTGCCAAGAGTATGCGCTGGTCATAGCAAACACCCTCTTCCAACAACACAAGAGAAGACTCTACACATGGACATCACCAGGTAGTCAACACCGAAATCAGATTGATTATAATCTTTGCAGCCAAAGATGGAGAAGCTGTATACAGTCAGCAAAAACAAGACCAGGAGCTCACTGTGGCTCAGATCATGAACTCCTTATTGCCAAATCAGACTGAAATTGAAGAAAGTAGGGAAAACCACTAGACCATTCAGTTCAGTTCAGTCGCTCAGTCGTGTCCGACTCTCTGCGACCCCATGAATCACAGCACGCCAGGCCTCCCTGTCCATCACCAACTCCCGGAGTTCACTCAAACTCATGTCCATCGAGTCGGTGATGCCATCCAGCCATCTCATTCTCTGTCGTCCCCTTCTCCTCCCGCCCCCAACCTTTCCTAGCATTAGAGTCTTTTCCAGTGAGTCAACTCGTCGCATGAGGTGGCCAAAGTATTGGAGTTTCAGCTTTAGCATCAGTCCTTCCAATGAACACCCAGGATTGATCTCCTTTAGAATAGACTGGTTGGATCTCCTTGCAGTCCAAGGGACTCTCAAGAGTCTTCTCCAAGACCATTCAGGTATGTCCTTAATCAAATCCCTTAGATTATAGAGTAGAAGTGAAAAATAGATTCAAGAGATTAGATCTGATAGACAGAGGGCCTAAAGAACTATGGATGGAGATTCGTGACATTGTACAGGAGGAAGTGATCACGACCATCCTCAAAAAAATGAAATGCAAAAAGGCAAAATGGCTGTCTGAGGAGGCCTTACAAATAGCTGTGAAAAGAAGAGAAGCATAAGGCAAAGGGGAAAAGGAAAGGTATACCCATTTGAATGCAGAGTTTCAAAGAATAGAAAGGAGAGATAAGAAGGCCTTCGGTGATCAGTGCAAAGAAATAGAGGAAAACAATAGAATGGAAAAGACAAGAGATCGCTTCAAGAAAATTAGAGATACCAAGGGAACATTTCATGCAAAGATGGGATCGATAAAGCACAGAAATCATATGGACCTAAAAGAAGCAGAAGATACTAAGAAGAGGTGGCAAGAATACACAGAAAAACTATACAAGAAAAATCTTCACAACCCAGATAATCACGATGGTGTGATCACTCACCTAGAGCCAGACATCCTGGAATACGAAGTCAAGTGGGCCTTAGGAAGCATCACTACAAACAAAGCTAGTGGAGGTGATGGAATTCCAGTTGAGCTATTTCAAATCCTAAAAGATGATGCTGTGAAAGTGCTGCACTCAATAGGCCAGCAAATTTGGAAAACTCAGCAGTGGCCACAGGACTGGAAAAGGTCAGTCTTCATTCCAGTCCCAAAGAAAGGGAATGCCAAAGAATGCTCAAGCTACCGCACAATTGCACTCATCTCACACACTAGTAAAATCATGCTCAAAATTCTCCAAGCCAGGCTTCAGCAATATGTGAACTGTGAACTCCCAGATGTTCAAGCTGGTTTTAGAAAAGGCAGAGGCACCAGAGATCAAATTGCCAACATCCGCTGGATCGTGGAGAAAGCAAGAAAGTTCCAGAAAAACATCTATTTCTGCTTCATTGACTATGCCAAAGCCTTTGACTGTGTGGATCACAACAAACTGTGGAAAATTCTTCAAGAGATGGGAATTCCAGACCACCTGACCTGCCTCTTGAGAAACCTGTATGCAGGTCAGGAAGCAACACTCAGAACTGGACATGGAACAACAGACTGGTTCCAAATAGGGAAAGGAGTACGTCAAGGCTGTGTAGTGTCACCCTGCTTATTTAACTTATATACAGAGTATATCATGAGAAACACTGGGCTGGAAGAAGCACAAGCTGGAATCAAGATTGCCGGGAGAAATATCAATAACTTCAGATATGCAGATAACACCACCTTTAATGGCAGAAAGTGAAGAAGAACTAAAGAGCCGCTTGATGAAAGTGAAAGAGGAGAGTGAAAAAGTTGGCTTAAAGCTCAACATTCAGAAAACTATGATCATGGCATCCAGTCCCATCACTTCATGGCAGATAAATGGGGATACAGTGACATACTTTATTTTGGGGGCTCTAAAATCACTGCAGATGGCTACTGCAGCCGTGAAATTAAAAGACACTTTCTCCTTGGTAGAAAAGTTATGACCAACTTGGACACCATAGTAAAAAGCAGAGACATTACTTGCCAACAAAGGTCCATCTAGTCAAAGCTATGGTTTTTCCTGTAGTCATGTATGGATGTGAGAGTTGGAGTATAAAGAAAGCTGTGCATGGAAGAATTGATGCTTTTGAACTGTGGTACTGTAGAAGACTCTTGAGAGTCCTTTGGACTGCAAGGTGATCCAACCAGTCCATCCTAAAGAAAATCGGTCCTGAATATTCTTTGGAAAGACTGATGCTGAAGCTGAAACGCCAATAGTTTGGCCACCAGATGAGAAGAACTGACTCTTTGGAAAAGACCCTGATGGTGGGAAAGATTGAAGGAGGGAGAGGAACGGCATGTCAGAGAGGATGAGATGGTTGGATGGCATCACCAACTCAATGGACACGAGTTTGTGTAAAGTCCAGGAGTTGGTGTTGGACAGGGAGGCCTGGAGTGCTGCAGTTTGTGGGATCGCAAAGAGTCGGACACGACTCAGTGACTGAACTGACTGAATTTTATATTGTACAAATGGAGTTTGAGTTTTTTTTATCCTTTAACTGGGAAAATTCCTTCCAGTAATGTAAATAATACCTACATTTGGAGAGTTCTGAAATTTCTTATTTCTTCCCATAGGATTTTCTTAAAATGGGGCACATTTGTATATGTATTTATACTGTGTACATGTGAGTTCTTTGTGAATAATCAGATGGGACCCTTTGTTACACGACTCTGTATCGTAATACTCCTTTCATTGAAAAATAGGCCCAATAAGATGTTTTTTCTTTGCTAAATTGATTGCCATCAGTTCATTCATAAGATTACCAATGGATGTGCCTTTTTGAAGTCAGAGGAAAGAGGTCTTGACAGAGTTTGGGAAAATGTTACTAACGGTGTGTTGAAATCACAAGTGTGAAGATTTGATTATGCTGCTACGTACAGATTCGTCTCTGCTGCATTTTCCCTATCAAGTGTATGTGAATGTATAGTTTTGTTTTGTTTTTTTTTTTTTGGACTGTGTGGTTTGATGAACGAATAATACATGAATAATCCAAGTACAGAAAAATCAATTCATACTGTATTGATCAAAGGGAAATAAATGGTCATCAGAGGTATCCTTAAAATATTATTATATTGGATATACTTCCGCAGACTTTTGACATTATTTTTGATCTTGAAAGCTTTATCAAATGAAACCCATATGCAGACATAGGTACACGTATTTCTTGTTCCTTAAATGTATCCTGTGTTTTATTTCCTTTGGTTATTATTTTAGGAAAATGCATTCCAGGTCTGTAAATTTTTCTTTTCTTCTGTGTTTTTTTTTTTTAACTTTTTTAACAATCTGAATTACATTAGTCATTTTATGAAAATTAGTTTCTTGATGCAAAGATTAGTTTTTAGCATGTTGCAATATCATTTATCTTTATTTTTACCGTCTTAACCATTTTTAAGTGTATTATAATTCAGTAGTGTTAAGTATCTTCACATGGTTGTACAGCAGTAGATTTTCTTAAATGGAACTTTATTGATGAATGTAATGTTGCTTAAGCAATGTCTTCATGATTATTCTACTTTATTGTTCTTTCTCCAGAATATGTATCGTTTTGAAGGCACTGGGTTTTCAAATATTCCTCAGCTTATAGACCATCACTATACAACAAAACAGGTCATCACTAAGAAGTCAGGTGTAATTCTGCTGAATCCTATTCCTAAGGTAGGTGCTTACATTCACTTTTTTTTTTAACAAAAGAAAAAAGAAAAGACTGCTTTGTGAGTTATGTCCCACACTAAATAAAGTTCTTAGGTTATTTATAAATTTGGAAACAAGTATAGTTAAAGCATGGCATTTCCTTGGTTTTACTTAGATGGCAGATGGGTTGTCTTTTTATTCAGTGTTTGCTAGGTTACAAATGGCCTGTCTTTTTTCTTTTTCCTTTCCAGTGTTTTCTTGAAAGACTTGAGGCTTTCTTTCACACTGTAAGGTTCAGACTTTAAAAGGTTTAGCTTGTAAAAGATTCTGAGATGTAGATATTGAAGAAAATGTCCAGCAATTAAGAGTTAATTAGAGTTTTACTTTTTGGTGTTAAGTGTATGATATATTGTAAGACATAGGAATTTTTAAAAGCTGCACTACTCTTCTCAAGGACAGTAAATCATCTTCACTGCAGAGTCAGGTAGCTGGGTGAGAGATTGTTCTAGGTCACTGTTACCTCTAAGATCTATCACAGAGCAGATGGCTCTTACGTGCTTTAAGTGGTCTGTGAGGTAGTGAGTGTGTATGGGGAAGGCTTGTGTTTTTAGGTGAAGCCTGTGGCCCCTGGACTGGGGGAGCAATGGAGCTGGCCTAGCTTCTGGGCACTTTCAGTGGTCCAGGGATTGAGCTGGGGTCAACAGGAGCCCCTTTCCTTGGGGGCCATCTCCTATGAGGAGCAGTGTAGATACAGGGAAGGTTAATGTTTACTGATTTGAGGTTTACATATCCAGGGATGACTTGTAATATGAAGCAAGTGTTATTCCCAAGAATGCTAGTATGTAATCTAAATTCACCTAAAATTTTAAAAATTTAAAAGACAGTTGTTATATTTCCCTTTGTTAGCCTGGAGCATAGTGTCTGTGTTTGTATTATATTTATAGTACTCACTGTATTATATTTATTACTCACTCTTTACTTTAACATTCCACCCACAGAAGATTTCAACAGTCAGTTGCTAAACATTAATTCGGTGGCTAAAGAATTGTCCTTTTTGCATAATTTTCTAGAATTTTGAGTTTGGTTCATTCTTTGTTAGTGTTTCTCCATTCACTTTTGTTTTACACTTTAAAAATTCTCTTTTAGTTAGGGACAGGTTGTCATATTTTTTCTCTAGTTAAAAAAAGGTCTATTAATGTTTCATGTTTCATCGATGAATAACTGCTGTCTGTTCTCATGGCTTTATTTACTATTAATATATCAGTGACTTGCAAATCTATGTTTCTAGCTCAGATATATATCTTTCACAAATCTAAAATATTTCTACTTTTCACCTAAAACTGAACTTATCACACTTAACTACAAAGTTTTTTCTTCATTTATAGTAAATGGTATCACCAAATACCCAGCTGCTTAAACAATATATCTAGGGGTCCTTTGACAGCTCTTCACCACTGCCCTGCACCAGCACTTTAAGTGCCAGGAGTTTTGTATACTTAATTGTACATGTGAAAGTATGAACTCAATTCCAGTATATCCTAATATGAAGTAAAATTCAATGCGGTGAAGATACCACAGTTTGACCATGTTAGGTTAATGAGAGATACTTGGATTTTCAGAGATACTGATATTGTCAGATGATTTTGACTCATTTCATAAGCCAACCTAGTGTCTACATGGTCTACTTGCTTAGCCAAGTCTAAATTGAGAGACCAGAGCCCTAAAAGAGGCACAAAAAGGTGCTTATCAGGCCTTGGGTAGGAATATATAAGTAAAGCTATATCCCTCATAATATGAAATATTCCATGAAACGATCTTAGAGAAATGGAGTAGATTCTCTGGACTGTTAACATGGCCAATTATTCTGTTCCTCTCAAACCCCCAGCTTTGGCTGTGGAGCCGATTATCCCAGCATTTTATAGCCTTAGTTATGAAAATAACTACACTGAAAGCTATAAAAGATTAAGGGACTACATATGATTGTTTTATGAGGTAGAAATTTGAAGTTAATCTAGTTGACCGTTAACCTGATCTAAAGTGCTGATATTTGAAATATGCAAGTTATTATCTCAATTTATGGTAAATATTATTATGCACTTGACTTAAAGAATCATATCACTTTTAAAAGAAAATCACAAAACAGGGTTATGAGAGCAGGTAATTTTCAATCATGAGTGGGAGCAAATTGATAAGGATTTTGTTATGCTGGTCTTATCTGTTATGTATCTTCTCTTAGAAAGTTATTTGTCGTCTTATAAAGGAATCTCTTTCCTGATTTAATTTGTGTGAGAAGTTAATGTCTTTGACCATATAATGTGCTATAAAGCATCTGATTTCCATCTTGCCAGACTTCACTTTTAGCCTGCATAGAGAATGCTCTTTTGGTCTCAGTTTAATCTCTGTTTATAGTACCTCATGCCTCTCTCCGTTTGTTTCCCTCTTACTCATGAGAATACGCGTGTGCATCATATGCCTGCTTAGAGGACACAGTGACTAGGGTCATTTCTCTCTTTTCCCAGAGGCACACAAAACTAGACAGGCTGAGTTAGAGAAATTAACTTCCTCGTGATGATGAAGCGAACCGATGTTCCACCCACCCATCCCTCACTCTGCCCTGGCTGACATTTCCTCCTCTGCCTCCCAAAGCCTGTGCGAAGGTATGGGAGTGAGGGAGGCATCCCACACAGGTTACTGATGATAGTCATCATCACTGTATTAGCAGCACGGTGGGACGCACAGGGCCTGTTCTTTCCTCAGCTCAGACTCTGTTCAAATGTCACCTAATCAGGAAGGTCTTTTCTGACTGCTGCCTGTGAAATAACACCTAACCCCCTTATATCTCTCTCGTCCTCAACTTCTCTGTTACCGTTCTGTGTATCTGACATCATACCATAGGATGTATTTTTGGTTGTCTGTCTTCCGCTAGAGAAATGGAAGCTCTATCAGGGCCAGGGTTGCGTTTAATAATCAGTACAGCCAGTACCTAAGACAGTGCTAGCTAGTGTGTGCCCAGTCGCTCAATCGTGTCCGACTCTACGACCCCGTGGATGGCAGCCCACCGGGCTCTGTCCCTGGGACTCTCCAGGCATGGATGCTGGAGTGGGCTGCCATTCCCTCCTCCAGCTAGCTGGTAGGTGTTCAGTAACTATCTGTTGAAGAATCAAATTCACTGGGCAATTGCTAGAAGCCAGGTGCTTCCAAGCTTTTTATATGCCTTAACTGTATATATTCCCACGAAATAAATATTGTTATTAACCCCATACAATTATGAATCTGGAACTGAAGCTTACAATGGTAAATTACTTTCACAAAACAGCACAGCTGTTGGCAGATTTGATATATTCAACCCATTTTCTTAACTGCTATCTGTCTAGAGTCTAAATTTTAGAGGCTGTAGGGAATAAAATGTTTATTTTATGGGACATGGGTATGAGTTTAATGGAAAGGAAATATCTTTGGTTGCACAAAACAGTAAATTGGAAAAATCTTTACCATAGCAATAACTATAGGTCTCTTTAAAAGGAAAGATATTAGACAGTCATATTGGGCGACAGAGTTGGAATTTAAGATATAGCAGACGATGTTGTAAGATGTAGGTAAGGAAGACATCTAGGTCACCTTTAACATGTGAAAGTCTGGCTTATGAAGCTTAATATTTCTTTAGATTTAGCTCTTAAAATTTTTTTTCTTTCTGAATGGAAGTTAAAGTCCATGATTTAAATTCAGGCAAGTTAGGCAGCGAGCCGTTAAGTTGAACCTTTTAGGTAAATGACTTGCCTGCCAACTTAAATCAAGTAATTCTGGCTTTTTAATCAGAATTTTGTACAGTATGCCAGAATATTAGAAGCAGATTTTTGTGGAGAGAGTAAACCTGTGACTGAAATTAACATGTTGTGAGGTGACCGGTTTCTGGTGACGGCTTCTCCGACAGACACATGCACACGAAGAGCAGAGAGGAGAGCATGGCTTTTCATTTAGGTGCTCTATTCATGCTGTGAGGTCTCAGACCACTGAGGACTATTCACTTCACCTTATGCTCGAGTCACTTGGTTACTTCTGATACTTACCAGACGCCTTGTTTATGATAAAAGGACATAACTCAAGAAAAGTCAATTTTTCTCTGTAGATTTTGGAAACTATAAAATACCATATACTTTCCTGTTCAAAAACTTTCTTTAACAGGACAAATAGAACAGAAGGAAAATTTGGAAGATTTTAAATTGTGAAGGAAAAAATGTATTCATAGAGTGTATAATCAGTTGATAACACTCCAGTTCTATTACTTTATTAAATATTTTCAACAACTGTGAACTGAGTGTTAGTATTATCCCCATTATTAGGTGAGGAAACTCAGAAATTATAATTAATCTAAACCAAATTTCTCATAAATTTCAGAGTGGTAACATGAAAATGATTCTGTTCTATTCATCATTTTTTACTACAACCCTAGCTAGCATAAATTATAATCTATAGTCTTTGTAACATCCATAGTTAAAGAAGAAATTCTTTCTGTAGTTCAGTATTCTAACAGTAGTATGTACCAGTGAACTTGACAGTTAAGAGTCCCACCTCATATGAAAATTAGTCTAACAGGAACTATAATAGCATGTTGCACTCAGGGAAATACAGGTAAAATCTCAATGTTTACCCTTCATTTTGCATACTTTGGAAAGTCAAATTAAGCTTGGATTTTAGGTTTGTTCAATTTAATGAAATAACATAACCTTGTCATAGAACATATAACACATAGACTGACTTTCAGCTTTTTATCTCAAAATTTACCAGCAGGTATTGTGAGGAAGAGCAACGCTGGACTCAAAAAACTAATAGACATTGGAGGCCACTAATGATTCTTATGTGATGTCTCAAAGGAATTTCATGCATGTGTCTACCTCAGACTTTCTTAAATATCATATTTTTTAGTCTGCAGAGCAAGGTTTTTTGGTAGATAAGAATATTCTTTTTATCTTCCATATAAATAGATAGAAGGGTGATGAAATAGTCAGATGGGGCTGAGAGGTTAAAAGAAAAGTCATTAAAGTTTTTTTAATGTAGATTAAAGGGTAAGATTTGGTATTTATAGCACAAACGTTGCCTGGAGTGTGTCATTTCATCATTTTAAAATATTCACGAAATCTGTGCATGTGGACCCTGGGAAAGGAAAGGTGTTAGTTGCTCAGTCGTGTCTGACTCTTTGTGACCCCGTGGACTGTAGCCCACCAGGCTCCTTTATCCATGGAATTGTCCAGGCAAGAGTACTGGGGTGGGTAGCCATTCCTTTCTCCAGGGGATCTTCCTGATCCAAAGATCGAAACCAGGGCTCCTGCAGTGCATGGATTCTTTACTATTTGAGCCACCAGAGAAGCCCAAGAAGCATGGAGAAATGTACACAGAAAATGTATAAAAGGATTTCTAGTATGTACATGGTTACGTAACAACATTTTGTCCCTGTTACTTGTGGAAACCATAGGAAAATAACAAAATTAAAAAATACAAACTGCATTTTTCACAAAACTAGGAGCTATATATTATCCACAGACTTTAAAAAGTACGTGTTTAGGTAGCTAAAAGCTCCTTTGCTTAGGCAAAAGTTGTATAGCACAAAGGTAAGAAAAGAGATGATCAAAGAACCAAGTTGCTCTAGGTCTTATTAAGCTCTAGCAAAAATACCTGTTGAAAGGAAAGAACTCTAAATTTCTGTACTCTTTGCTTGCATCAATGAATGCAAGACATGTGTGGGGAAAATAAAAATTTTCATATAGCTAAATGATAGAGACAAAACTGCACTTGGAGGAAAATTCAGTACCTTAAAAACTTAACACTGATAAAACAAAAAGAATGAAATGAATGAGTTAAACATCTAATTCAAAAAATTAAGAGGGAAAAACACCACAATTAAAAGGAAAGCAAAAGAAAGAAATTTTGAAAGGTAAAAGCATAAAAGAATAAGTTAAAACAACATATAAAAAATAAATATAATAACTGCTTTCTATAAGATCAAAAGAAAATTAAAATACTTGCTAATTTATTCAAGAAAACACATACCACACGGGGCTAATACCTAACATATAAAGAACCTCTAGAAATTAATGCTGCCCTGGTTGCTCAGACAGTAAAGAATCTGCCTGGTATGCAGGATACCTGAGTTTGATCTCTGGATTGGGACGATCCCCTGGAAAAGGAAATGGCAACCCACTCCAATATTCTTGTCTGGAGAATTCCATGGACAGAGAAGACTGGCGGGCTGCAGTCTGTCGGATAAAGACAATCAAAAAGTAAAATTAGCAATGGGCATGAATGGATAGTTCAAAAAATGAAAATACAAATGGCTTTTAAAATATGACATGATTATATTACTCAGAATAAAGGAGTATTAAAACTAGAATGAGATATCATGTTTTTACCTAGCAGATTGGCATAAACTCAGTTTGATAATTTACTTTCTTGGCAAAGATGTACAGATAAAAACCCTTAGATAATTTGGTGATGGGGATATAAATTAGAAAAACCTGTGTTGGGCTTCCCTGTTAGCTCAGGTGGTAAAGAATCCGCCTGCAATGCGGGAGACCTGGGTTTGATCCCTGGGTTGGGAAGATCCCCTGGAGAAGGGAAAGGCTACCCACTCCAGTATTCTGGCTTGGAGAGTGCTCATGGACAGAGGAGGCTGGTGGGCTACAGTCCATGGGGTCCCAAAGAGTTGGATAGGACCAAGCACACACATTTTCTGGGAGTTGGTGATGGACAGGGAGGCCTGGCGTGCTGTGATTCATGGGGTCGCAAAGAGTGGGACATGACAGAGCGACTGAACTGACTGACTGAAGCGCACACATTGTAGAAGGCAGTGTGGCACAATCTATGAAAATTATGAAATGTATCTAACTTTGACTTAGCAATATGACTTCTGCAACTTATCCTTTAGTTATATATGTATATGTATGAAATGATACAAGTATAAGGTTATTCACTGCAGCATTTATAATATCAGGAAGTTGGAAATAATTCAAGTGTTCTCTAGCGGGAGTCTGGTTAAATCATCCATCCATCCAGTGTAATACCGTGAATGAGAAAGCACCTGTATACTGGTTGCAGAGAGTTCCAAGACACAGAAGCAGTGTTCCTAAAGCGCTTTTTTCCCATAATGCATAGAAATTGCACGTTATATTGAGATCCAGGACATACTGAGTTGGAAATGTTGGTATGGATGTGTGTTCATAATTGAGAGAGATCTTATGAAACTTTTTATATTTCTTAATGTGATGCATTCTATAAAGAATGCATCCAAAAAGTCGACATCCAAAAAGTCGATTTTATGAATCTCAGTTTGAAAAATATTTGTATAAAGGATTTTTAAAGTAACAATATGTGAATTTAGAAGAAGAGCATATGGCCTAGGAATGATTCACAGAGAAATGTGGACTTGAAGTGGGTCTTGCGGATAGGCCAAAAGACTAGGGAAATTGTTTGGGGGAATGGTAAGGGACTGGAGGGAGGTGTGGCATCCCACTCCAGGGTTCTTTCCTGGAGCACCCTGTGGACAGAGGAGCCTGGTGAGCCGTAGTCCGTGGGGTCACACAGAGTAGGGCACGACTGAAGCAGCTGAGCACACACGCACGCACTCGTGGTAAGGGACCTATCTAAAGCATGAGAAATTCCCAGACTTATTTTAAGGAAGGCAAGATCAGTTGCCTTGACAGAAGCAGATTTAAAAAGATGAGTAATCTGAAAAGTTCAGTTTTGAGAGCTTTGAATACCACAGTTAGGATTTATCTATGGAAAATGCCATTCCATTGCAGGTTTATAAGCAAGGGTGGGATCTGAACTAAACACATCTGAAGTGTAGCTAGTGATACCTTACGAAAATACTGCAGCCCGTCTAGCCTTTTGGAGAAGGAAATGGCAACCCACTCCAGTAATCTTGCCTGGAGAATTCCATGGATAGAGGAGCCTGGCGGGCTACAGTCCGTGGTGTCGCAAAGAGTCAGGCATGACTGAGCAACTATCACTTATCCAGCCTTTTAAATTATTTATTGGCACATTTAAAAAACAGAAAGAAATAAAAATTGATTTTACTATGTTTCACAAAGAACTTGTGTAGCCATATCCAAATTTTATTTCGGTGAATAATGTCAAAATATATTTAGAAAAAATATCAATATCAGGAAAAATAATTAATAGTGGAAATTTAACAATAGTAAATAAATAAAAAATGCAGTTTTATTTTGTTATTAAATATAAAAGCCCAGAGACTCTTGTTAGAGTAGTCCACTAAAATCAAAGAGTAAAAGAACTAGCTGATATTTCAGGATTATGCAGTCCATCCCCTGTTATTTTACAAGTGAGGTAACAATCTCTAAGGCAAGTAGCTCATGCTCACACAGAATAACTAAATGTTAAAGTCAAATTTCTGGGTTCCTTTCAGTGAAAATATATTTCTGATTAAATTGCATGTTGTTGGTCTCATCATGTACTATTTATTTGAAAGAACATATAGTTTAGCTTGTATCGAGCTCACAGAAAGACTGGCATATGTAACCACGAATTTAAATTTTCAAAATAAGATTGATTACATAACCAAAATAACAGTTATAGGTCTCTTGAAGAACAAATGTTTGGAACAGACATGATTAATGAAATTATTAACAGGATGGTCAATCGAGGAAGAAAATTACTTGTTCACCAAATTATTATATGAAAGGATGAGAGGGATTAACTTCATATTTACTGATCTATTTTACTGTACACAGAGCATATCACCTAAGCTGTACAATAAAACTTTATCTTCATTTTACAAAATACCAACAATTAATTGTCTGTATTTGTTTTAAATTGTTAAGGTTTACATATGTTATGCTGCTTGCTCAAATCAAGCATCTAGTAAATAATAGGTGATTTGAATGTGGTTTTGTCTGACTAGAAGTTTAATCTTAAATTGTTATAGTTGTTGATGCTTGAGATAAAATAACTTGAATTAAGAAAAGATGATATTTTATGTATTTTAATAAAATGTATGGTATTTAACTAACAGGCAAAATGTAGCTTCTTAAAGACCTGTAATAATTTCCATGTTGAGCTTGAAATTTAGCTCTAAGTCATTGTAGAAGAAGTTAACTAGTGTCACGGTTAGAGAGGAGGACGGATATTAATTTGTTTAAAGCAAAGCTTTACTACCAGTAAGCTCTAGAGGAGATTTCTCCCTTTGGATTTTAGATATAACAATGTCCTTAAAAACGTTTCTGCAAAAGTGTAAGGACAGATTTCATAGATTGTTGCTTTTAGTGTCCTTTCATAATAGCCAAGGGCATAATATTAAGTTGTATTTTATACAATGTAATGAAACACATTCTGCATCGGAATTGTTTGTCTGTTTTTAATTTTTGCTGGATAAAATAATAGAATTCTAGGATCTAGATTTATAGTCAAAAGAGTAATAAAATGATCATTAAATACAGTAGAAATTTAAACAAGTACCAGAATTCCAAAAGGTCACACATATGATATTTAAAAATATCTTAATTATATACCTAAAGAATTTAAATTTAGCCAAGTTGGTAGAAGATCCACACACTGGGTGCAAAATATCTTAATATGGAATGAGGTATTGTTGAAGTGTTGTTTCCATTCATACTTTGCCCTTAATGGGGGAAAAAAAAGCCCTCAATATGTTGCCAATAATGGATCAGTCAAAATTTTGTAAATTACCTTTCCAGATAATTTAATGGAGGTTACCCTGTCTTTTACTGTCTTACTTTTCAAATCTTGAACTTAGACATTGAGAATATATTTAATTGTTCTGAAACCCCAGAATACAATGGCTTTAAGTTAGTGAGATCTGGAAAGCAAGGTATGTCTGTACCAAGAAGGAGACAAAGGCATTCTGATGCAGAGTAGTTTTTTAATTAATTATGTTAATTGGAGGACAGTTACTTTGCCGTGTTGTGATGGTCTTTGCCATGTGTCAGCATGAATCGGCCACAGGTATGCACTGTCCCTCTCCACCTCCCTTCTCACCCCATCCCTGGGTTGTCCCCGAGCACCAGCTTTGGGTGCCCTGCTTCTTGGTGGGACTTGCACTGGTCATCTCTTTTACGTATGGTAATATACATGTTTCAACGCTATTGTCTCAAACCGTCCCACCCTCGCCTTCTCCCACCAAGTCCCAAAGTCTGTTCTTTACATCCGCGCCTCCGTCGCTGCCCTCGATACAGCCTGTTCTTAACGTTGGAACTTGTCTGATTCGAAGCTGTAGAGACGTGGTTGGCAGGGTAGGAGGGACGGATGAGGTGGTCACGAGTGAGTGAGGTGAGCTGGTAAGCAGACCGTGGCAGAGGGAACAGATGGGGCCTGCTCTCCTCTGAGCCGGGTTAGTCTCTTGAGTCACGTATTCCCTTTTCCCTGTGACCTCTCTGCCCTGTCCCTGTGCCCCTGGAGCCTGCAGCCCACAGAAACTTCTGCAGTGGAGAACGTCCGATGAAGCTCTGTTATTTCCATTTTACTGTTAGTCAGTTTTAGTTAATATATGTATTTACTATGCCACCCAGAACTGCTCCCTCATAAGTAAACTGAGGGCTTCCCTGGTGACTCAGCTGGGAAAGAATCCACCTGCGATGCAGGAGGCATGTGTTCGATCCCTGGGTTGGGAAGATCCCCGGGAGGAGGGAAAGGCTGCCCACTCCAGTGCTCTGGCCTGGAGAATCCCATGGACTGGATAGGCCATGGGGTTGCAGAGTCGGACGCGCCTGAGTGAATCTCCCTTGCCTTCGCTGGTCCATGAACATGTCCGCTCCTCCTCCGGGCTTGCCCCTCGCTGGGCGGCAGTCCATCTGCTGTCCCTGCCCGTCTGCAGTCTGGTGTCCCCACGCGATAGGAAGCTCCCTGAGAGCAGGGAGGATGGTTTCACTCGTCCTTTATGTATCTTACGCCATCTGATGCATCATTCACTGAATATCTGTTGTTATTTTTGAGACAATCTGGACACTTAGTAAATACTTGATAAATATTTGAAAAAATCTTGTAACTTAAAGATATTAATATTCTGTTTTTATAGTAAATATAAAAATGTTAACATGGTTTAGATTTATGAGTGAGATGGCCTTGGAAATGACACTTCATTTCAGTTCTTTTCATGTAATAACTTTTTCGTTATATTTTTCATTTCCATCTTATATTGCTTTATATTAGAAGTTGCTTTTTCATGTAGTTATTTTTCTCTTGTAAATTTCATAAATACTTTCAAGTACATATAGGAACTATTTTAAATGTTCTCTTATTTAGCTTATATGTATTTTATACTACTGTGAACTGTATATGATTGGTTCCATAAAATTCATTTGACACCTTAATGAGATTTCTCTCTGATATTAACTTTAAAATAGTGAAGCAATCTTGTATAATATTTAGTATTTCTTATTTGCAAATTATTGTCTTGTATTAACCCATTTCAGAAGTGAAATGAAATACAAGAATTGACATTGCTTATTTTCACTTTTTTAAAGAACCACTTATCATTCTTTACCGTATTAGCTAAATTAGTGCTCCCTTCTGCTACACTGTCCTTGAGGGGAACAATTTAATTGTGCCACAAAAGACTTGTCCCACATCCTACTTTACAGTGACTAAATATGCATGCCAAGAATTTTAATGACTTCAAAATAATAGGATTTAAATTAGAAAGACCAAGGACATTAAAAAGATACCTTCAAGTGATTTTTTAAAATGGAAAACCTTGTTCATATATAAGCCTTAGAGAAAAGGAAACTTTAAGGTTTTCTTTCTGTTACTTACATAACAACTGGCATACATTAAAACTATACCAAAAATTAAGGTCTTATAAGAGAAATACCCGTACTGGGAAATAATAATCTAGTGGACATCCTTGAATCTTGACTGATAACTATTTAATGAAAAATAGACTTAAGATCAACAAAAATCAGTTATAATTTTTAAGTTATAACTTATAAGATCATATAATATGTATAATATTACAAATATATACAAAATATAATGCAAAGATCAGTTATAACTTATAAGTTATAACAAAGATCAGTTATAATATCTACCTCTCTTTGTAATAAAAGACCGTCATGTTCAATTCATGGCCCTCACTATTTTGTGGTTTTATCATTGGAAATATTTTGTAATGGTGAATTCAAGAGGTATGCTTTTACTAATACTTTCTAGTAAGGCTGTGTTCTCTTTTAAATAATAAATCTGTGTCTTTTTTTGCCCCTAGCATCATTCCAGTTGGTGACTAAAAGAGTAGTTTTTTAATGTCTGTAACACTGGACTGTGAGAGAGTCAACAGAGTTTTAAAAGTCTTCTCTAGAAATAACTTCTAAAAAAAACTCCTCCATTCCTCTTGCGAGCTTGAATGTAGGGTTTCTGGAAAGTCATCAGTGTTCATCTAAGGTAAATAGGTCAAACTTTTCTAGGAATTCACAGCTTTTAAGCATGTCTCTATCTCTTTTAATTAGCATTCAGCACCTCATGCGACGAGTTGACTCACTGGAAAAGACTGATGCTGGGAAGGATTGGGGGCGGGAGGAGACGGGGACGACAGAGAATGAGATCGCTGGATGGCATCACCGACTCTGTGGACATGGGTTTGAGTGAACTCCGGGAGTTGGTGATGGACAGGGAGGCCTGGCGTGCTGTGACTCATGGGGTCGCGGAGAGTCAGACACGACAGAGCGACTGAACCGAACTGAAATGTGTATTGCGTCTATCTTATAATAGAAAGTATATTCAGTTCAGTTCAGTTCAGTCGCTCAGTCGTGTCCGACTCTCCGTGACCCCATGAATCACAGCACGCCAGGCCTCCCTGTCCATCACGAACTCCTGGAGTTCACCCAAACTCATGTCCACAGAGTCGGTGATGCCATCCAGCCATCTCATTCTCTGTCGTCCCCTTCTCCTCCCGCCCCCAACCCTTCCCAGCATCACAGTCTTTTCCAGTGAGTCAACTCGTCGCATGAGGTGGCCAAAGTATTGCAGTTTCAGCTTTAGCATCAGTCCTTCCAATGAACACCCAGGATCGATCTCCCTTAGAATGGACTGGTTGGATCTCCTTGCGGTACAAAGGACTCTCAAGAGTCTTCTCCAACACCACAGTTCAAAAGCATCAATTCTTCGGCGATCAGCTTTCTTCACAGTCCAACTCTCACATCCATACATGACCACGGGAAAAACCATAGCCTTGACTAGACGGACCTTTGTTTGCAAAGTAATGTCTCTGCTTTTTAATATATTATCAAGGTCGGTCATAACTTTCCTTCCAAGGAGTAAGCGTCTTTTAATTTCATGGCTGCAATCAGCATCTGCAGTGATTTTGGAGCCCAAAAATATAAAGTCTGACACTGTTTCCACTGTTTTTCCATCTATTTCCCATGAAGTGATGGGACCAGATGCCATGATCTTTGTTTTCTGAATGTTGAGCTTCAAGCCAACCTTTTCACTCTCCTCTTTCACTTTCATCAAGAGGCTTTTGAGTTCCTCTTCACTTTCTGCCAGAAGGGTGGTGTCATCTGCATATCTGAGATTATTGATATTTCTCCCAGCAATCTTGATTCCAGCTTGTGCGTCTTCCAGCCCAGCGTTCCTCATGATGTACTCTGCATATAAGTTAAATAAGCAAGGTGACAATATACAACCTTGACGTACACCTTTTCCTATTTGGAACCAGTCTGTTGTTCCATGTACAGTTCTGACTGTTGCTTCCTGACCTGCATACAGGTTTCTCAAGAGGCAGGTCAGGTGGTCTGGGATTCCCATCTCTTTCAGAAATTATATTAGGTACTGGTTTATCCCCAAAGAAATTAGATCTGGTTGGGAAGACAGACAAGTAAGTAAGAATTATGATAGAGGTGCTAAACCTTATTCTAGAGGAAATTTATGGTCTTTTTAGAGGACATAAGAAGGGCCTCTTACCTTGACAGTCCAGGGAACGCTTCCACGAGTTGTGTAGGATGACAGAGTGTGCTGTGAGGAGCCTGCGGAGCAGTGTTTGAAACAAAGCAGCTGATCTTGGGGTGAGAGATTCTGTGCAGTAGCTGAAGATACAAGAATTCCACTTTATACACCTGGAGTGGAGAATATACACCAGTCAGGGAGGAGGGGAGAATAAATATGGTAGGCAAAGTAATGCCTCCCCATGTGTATCTGTGTCCTGGTCCTCAGAACCAGTGGCTGTGTTCTGTCACAGAGCAGAAGGGACTTTGCAGATGTGATGATGTCCAGCATCTTGAGATGAAGAAATTATTGTGTTTTACCCAGGTGGGCCCAATGTAATCACAAAGATTCTTCTAAGGGAGAGAGGGAGCAGGAGAGTCAGAGACAGACAGAGAAGGACACCAGTCCTTCACGTGTCTGGAGTCCCCGTCACTTCTCAGAACGGGATGTGCTGCTTCCCACCTTTCCATCTTTGTACCTGGCACACATTTTCTTTTGAAGCCTTTCTTCACCCCACCAGTTCAAATTAGGTTCTCCTTTCCTTGTGCTTCCATAGAATTCTGCACGAGCCATGATGACAGCACTGATTTTGTAATATTTCAATTGTTTTAATTTTTACATACTTCAAGTAGTGGATCTGTGAAGTCATGGACTATATTGATTCCTTTTTGTCTTCCTGAGCCTTGTTTAATGGTGGCTTATAAAAGGCCTTAAAAAATATGAACTGAAAGAATGCATTAAAGAGCATAGGATAGCATGAACTCACAGATGCTGTTGTGTACAAGATGTCCAAAAATATCTCGACTTTGATAGGAATGTTATCATTAATAAACTGGGTGGTAAGTCTGGTCCCGATTCAGTGTCTGTAGTAGTGCCGAGGTGACTTAGACTATAATCCTAGTGGCCGCCTTCGAGAAAGAGGCATGAAACTAGAAAAGAGCCAGACTGGGAGAATTGCTGGGATTACTACAGTGTCGGAAATGTTATACAACTACCAGTAATGAAGGAAACAGTTACTGTTCAGTGTTCCAATGTGTGTCATCCTCTCAGGACACATTCATAGACAATGGAGTAAATAGGCTGTTAAAAGAGTGTGCAAATTATTCCCAGCTACCACAGATGATGTCAATCAAAGTGTTTTCTTAGATATTTTGGAGAAGCCCACATCACTGATTTAATTGATGGCAAGTTGTATTTTCTTGTTAACCCTTGGAGTTAGAGGCAGTAAAGCAGTGTTCTTCCCTTTAAGATTTTTCCTGATTATTTCCTGGAGCTGATTAGGCAAGAAAGGCTGTTCAGAGGCTGATTCAGGTTGACACCTGCTCCATCAAATATATGTTCACTGATTCTTTTTCTTAAAATACTTGAGACAACACACTTGATCTCTTTGCGACCCAATTTATGTTTCTGTACCTACTGTGCAGTGCAGTTGTAAAGACACAGTGGTGAAAGCACTTTGTAAATTCTCAAGTACTTTAAAAAGTCACATATTAAGATTATCATATAGTATGCAATGAAATTATGGCTAACTAGGTTGGAAGGTTTACTATCCATAGACTTGGGAAAATGTACTATCCATTAAGCTTTGAGAGCTTTTAAAAAATCAAGATATCTGGCTACTGGTAATCATTTTCATTATAATGTACACTTCCTTAATATTCATTAGGTTGCTATTACAGAAATGTAAGTTTGACCTAGATATATTAAACAGATATCCTTGCAATCTGGGACAAAAGACAGGGAAGACTATATCATTGTGTGGGTAATAGATTGAAATAATGAGTTATACTGAATGCATTCTGAAAATAGAAAAGAAACTGGGTATATTTCAATGGTGAGGTCTCTCATTTAATAACCTAAAAGACACTAGTGGAGAAAAGTTAAAAAGTTATTAACATGGAAGTCAAAGTTATTAAAATGGAAAGGTGGAACAGTAATTGGAAAACAAAGGATTTAGAAAGCCTGTGTTTAATATATAGGTGGTATATTTCATATTTATGTGTTAAGGCATATTTCACATATGTATTTAGTCAAATATTATATATTGTCAAATATTGAAGAGTTCAAGAAATATATTATATTACGTTGAGTGAAGAGGACATAATTTTTAAAAATTATTTTAAAAAGTAATCCATGTTGTAATATCCCTTTCTTATCTAAATATATCACTGTGGTGTAAAAATCCTAATTCTGTTAATACTGGATATTATGCAGTATTACTTCCCTCCATTACTTTTAAAAAATAATTCATACTACAGGCTAATTTTGCTATGTCAACTAAGTGGCCATGAAAACTATTATGTCCTGTTTTGATAACGTCTCTGTTCCAATTCCTCTGTCTAATAGAAACCATTCAAGCCAAAATAATTTTAATACTGTTTCTCTAATGTTTCACCTGAAATATATAAAAGTGTGAAACTTCATCCCAGATTCCTGTGTCAAGAGCTAATGTATTTGAAGTTGTTTTCAAATTGGTTGATTATTTAGGCATTGTGGCAAGAACATGGGATATACCTGGAAGTTACAGTGAAAAAACTGTGCCTGAGGGTCTGTTCAAGCAGGTTTTAGGAAAGGCAGAGGCACCAGAGATCAAATTGCCAACATCCGCTGGATCATGGAGAAAGCAAGAGAGTTCCAGAAGAGCATCTATTTCTGCTTCATTGACTATGCCAAAGCCTTTGACTGTGTGGATCACAATAAACTGTGGAAAATTCTGAAAGAGATGGGAATCCCAGACCACCTGACCTGCCTCTTGAGAAACTTGTATGCAGGTCAGGAAGCAACAGTCAGAACTGTACATGGAACAACAGACTGGTTCCAAATAGGAAAAGGAGTGCGTCAAGGCTGTATACTGTCACCTTGCTTATTTAACTTATATGCAGAGTACATCATGAGGAACGCTGGGCTGGAAGAAGCACAAGCTGGAATCAAGATTGCTGGGAGAAATATCAATAATCTCAGATATGCAGATGACACCACCCTTCTGGCAGAAAGTGAAGAGGAACTCAAAAGCCTCTTGATGAAAGTGAAAGAGGAGAGTGAAAAGGTTGGCTTGAAGCTCAACATTCAGAAAACAAAGATCATGGCATCTGGTCCCATCACTTCATGGGAAATAGATGGAAAAACAGTGGAAACAGTGTCAGACTTTATATTTTTGGGCTCCAAAATCACTGCAGATGCTGATTGCAGCCATGAAATTAAAAGACGCTTACTCCTTGGAAGGAAAGTTATGACCGACCTTGATAATATATTAAAAAGCAGAGACATTACTTTGCGAACAAAGGTCCGTCTAGTCAAGGCTATGGTTTTTCCCGTGGTCATGTATGGATGTGAGAGTTGGACTGTGAAGAAAGCTGAGCGCCGAAGAATTGATGCTTTTGAACTGTGGTGTTGGAGAAGACTCTTGAGAGTCCCTTGTACCGCAAGGAGATCCAACCAGTCCATTCTAAGGGAGATCGATCCTGGGTGTTCATTGGAAGGACTGATGCTAAAGCTGAAACTGCAATACTTTGGCCACCTCATGCGACGAGTTGACTCACTGGAAAAGACTGTGATGCTGGGAAGGGTTGGGGGCGGGAGGAGAAGGGAACGACCGAGAATGAGATGGCTGGATGGCATCACCGACTCTGTGGACATGAGTTTGAGTGTACTCCGGGAGTTGGTGATGGACAGGGAGGCCTGGTGTGCTGTGATTCATGGGGTCGCGGAGAGTCGGACACGACTGAGCGACTGAACTGAACTGAACTGAGGGTTTGGACCAATAAGAAAACGTGAATTTTCAGACACCCAAGTTGAGCATACTTATTGTTGTCAGCAGATTCCCTTAGTCCTCAGGTGGTCTTTAAATATAAGCTGTGGGTCTTACTGAATGATATGAAGAGGCAAAGAAACCAGTGAATACTGGCCTCACATTTTGTTGCACAAACATGCACCCTAATAAAGTGTCTTTCCGTTTGTTCACACTTTAGTGAAAATTGGATGTTTGTTTCTATTGTAGGGTTTTTTAGAGAAGTTTTTCTAAAAGGGATTTAGGTGATTATTTGAACTAAATAGATAGAATGGCCTGTTATACTTCATCATTTTGTCAAAGGCAATAAAGAGTAGCTGAAGTAGTTTTTTTGTTCAAAATTGAGGCTTAATTTGTTTTAGTTTACTTCCATTGTTTAATGATTATGGTAAACATTAAAAAGAGCTATAATATTTATTGGTTTATTTATGCATAGTATACTTCATTTGGAGACTCTTGAAAATATATGGTTAATAAAACAGACGAAAAATTAGCTGATGATCACACTAGAGTGAAGAGAAAAAAAGCGTAATTAACATGTTTAATCAGGAAATAATTGTCATATAGAAATGTTTATGAGACTTTGTGAGTCAATAAACAGCAAAAGTAGGAAAAAAGGAAGCTACTCAGAAGAAAACTCTGTAGTTGTGAAATCTGAGAAAAGCACCTGGGAAGTCTTTCCTGAGGAAGCGTCGTTCAGTCTCAGGCATGTCTGACACTGTGAGCCCGTGGCCTGCAGCGCGCCAGGCTCCTCTGTCCCTCACCATCTCCCAGAGTCTGCTCACACTCGTGTCCGTTGTGTCGGGTGCTGTCTCACCATCTCATCCTCCGCCTCCCCCTTCTCCTCCTGCCCTCAGTCTCTCCCAGCATTGGGGTCTCTTCCAATGAGTTAGCGCTTCATATTGATATATACTTCGTATTAACACTTATGTGTAGTCTGAGTCAGGTATTGGTCTAAGTGCTTTCCTCATTTAAATATCAGAAAACCCCTTAGAGGCGGTATTATTATTTTCCCACTTCTGTAGAAGAGGAAAGCGAAGCCCTGAGAAGTTAGGTAATTTTCTCAAGCATAGTTAGGTGTTAAGTGGATTCCAGTGCAAGCAGTTTGCGCTCTGAGCATTTGCTCCTAAACACTATGCTATACTGCCTTTCCAAGTGCGTACAGAGGACAGTGCCTGTAATGGCATCTTTGTAGTGAGAATACTGACTTTTGGGTGATTGTTCTCATTTCAGCTGTCAGTGATGCTAATTAAGGACCAGTGAAACTGAGTTACTTTAAGGAATGTCTGTACTTTTCACTGTTAGTTTTAGAGCTCCCTGAAGTTTACCCCCTAGACCTGTGGTTTTGAAAGTGCATTCTCTGGATCAGTATCATCAACGTTCCCTGGGAACTTGTTACAAATGCAAATTTCCTGGCCTCGTCCCAGACCTACAGACTCAAAAAGTCTGGAGTGGGGCCAGGCTCTGTTTTAACAGGGTTTCCCAGGTTGCTCAGATGGTAAAAAATCTGCCTGCAGTGCAGGAGACTTGGATTTGATCCCTTGGTCGGGAAGATCCCCTGGCGAAGGGAATGGCAACCCACTCCAGTATTCTTGCCTGGAGAATTCCATGGACAGAGGATCCTGGTGAGCTATAGTCCATGGGAGCGCAAATAGTCAGACATGATAGAGCTACTAACACTTTGACTTTCACTTTAGGTGATTCTGATGCTCCCTAAAGTATAAGCACCATTAATTTAGATGAGTAAGAAAGAGCTGTCCTGAACCTAGAAATTCTCTTAATTACCTTATGTTGGTAACTTAGACAGGGAGAATATAGGAGGAATTTGAAATAATGATATGTGTATTCTACCTTTGGAAATAAGAGAAGAAATCACATTTATGAAGTAATAGGCTGATAGTTATTTGAGGTATAAGCAATGACCTCTTTAAACTTTAATCATGTTAAAATATCCTAATGATCAAGAGTCAGTGAAGCAGAAATGCCTATTTTATGACTTTTTGGAGAAGTTGATGTTCCAAAATTGATTTTCGCAGTCTCATCAGAATTCACAAGAAAGATATCTAAAATGATATTCTGCATCAACACTGTATTTTTTTGGTCTTCTTTTTATGAGCTGTATATTCACTGTAATTATGAAATGATTCTAAGACAGAAAATTATAAAGTTCATCTACTTAAATGATAATTTTTAACCCTGTGTTTGGTTAATTGTAATGTGGTGAAGAAAGCTAAACTGTAACAGTTATTTTTTCAGAGAAATGTCCTTTGACCTCTAGGCAAAATCAGATACCTGCTACACATTTTAAATTTCCTCCTCAACATTTTCAATTTTTGTAATTATACATGTACTAGGGTGACCCTGTTTAAGCCTCATTCACTTACCCATAAATTGGCAATATTCTACCATAATAGAACCTTACTTGTTCTATTATCTCAAATGAGATAACTTGCTTGGAAAACTTGTAGTTGTTTTGTAGTCATTAGGAGATCCAACCAGTCCATTCTAAGGGAGATCAGTCCTGGGTGTTCATTGGAACAACTGATGCTAAAGCTGAAACTCCAATACTTTGGCCACATCATGGGAAGAGTTGACTCGCTGGAAAAGACTCTGACGCTGGGAGGGATTGGGGGTGGGAGGAGAAGGGGACGACAGAGAATGAGATGGCTGGATGGCATCACCGACTCTGTGGACATGAGTTTGAGTGAACTCCGGGAGTTGGTGATGGACAGGGAGGCCTGGCGTGCTGTGATTCACGTGGTCGCAAAGAGTCGGACACAACTGAGCGACTGAACTGAACTGAACTGAATATAATACTACTACTACCCAGTAAGCCCCATGAGGGAATGTGCTACTGTGTCCTGTAGCGCTTTGTAATTATCAGGTGTTCGTGGAATGGCTTGATGGACTGAGTGACTCTGACTTTATGAGAGGCTGTGGCAGTGTGAGGTTATGCACAGCACCAGTAACAGTTTTAGAGATTGTTGAGCCTCATGCTCAGCATTTCTGGTGAAGGAGTCATGGGCACAAAATTTTAAGACTGATAGCATCTTTAACCAAGAGTTATAGGTAGACGATGACATAGCACGTTCTCCTGGTCGTACTGCCTTTCTGCTTCCTCAAAATCCCTATTCTCTTCCTTTATTCTCTGCTTGCTTAAAATATCTTGGTGCTTTTAGTCTAAACCAAGTTGAAATCTAATGATGTTTTGAAATTGAGTTGATTTTTGGAAGAAATCTGGACAGCTGATTCATAGTATTCTTGATATTTTCATCATATTTTTATCATATCTACTTTATTCATAAATATGAAATATATGCAAAGTAGTAAATTAACTTTTGGCCTCTCATGACAGAAATTTCTGACAGGGCAGTCATGGTTAGCAGTTTCATAGGCACGTGGGGCAGATGAATGGTGTTTCTAAGCCATGTGTAACTCCTAGGATCAGAGCAGAGGAAACAGTGGCGTTATTCATCAGGAGACCATCTGTAAAATTTGATTTTAGGCACTTCAGAATTTTATTTGTAGCATCGAGGCCACAGAGGAGCAAAAGAATCAGCAGAATTTAAGAACAGTCAGAAGATCAACGGTGGTTTAAAAAATTGCAAGTCCTAGATGAGTTAGAGTGTCTTACCCAGGTCCTTCTTCCAAGAAAGGAGAGAATTGTGAGACAGTTCGAGAATCCTGCTCAAGGCTTGCTAACCCAGGTGCACACGCACGCTCGTGTGTCCTCTCCCCCTTTCTCTGTCGCCTCTGTTCTTCCTTCCTCTGCTCTCCCGGTCTCTCTCATGAAACCAGCATGGTTTACTGAGCGCCCGCTGTGCACCTGGTGCTGGCGTTGCAGTGGAGAGCACAAGAGACATGGCGCCTGCTCTCTTGAAGCGTGTGCTCTCTGTTACATGATTTTTCAAGAAGATCCTGTTAATTGGGTCACTTATTTTTCTGAAAGAAGACATAAAGATGGCTAACAAACACATGAAAAAATGCTCAACATCCCTCATAATCAGAGAGATGCAAATCAAAACCACAATGAGATACCATTTCACACCAGTCAGAATGGCTGCTATCCAGAAGTCTACATGCAATAAATGCTGGAGAGGGTGTGGAGAGAAGGGAACCCTCTTACACTGTTGGTGGATTGCAAACTAGTACAGCCACTATGGAGAACAGTGTGGAGATTCCTCAAAAAACTGGAAATAGAACTGCCATATGATCCAGCAATCGCACTCCTGGGCATACACACTGAGGAAACCAGAATTGAAAGAGACACATGTACTCCAATGTTCATTGCAGCATTGTTTATAACAGCCAGGACATGGAAGCAACCTAGATGTCCATCTGCAGGTGAATGGATAAGAAAGCTTTGGTACATATACCCAGTGGAGTATTTTTCAGCCATCAAAAAGAATGCATTTGAATCAGTTCTAATGAGGTGGATGAAATTGGAGCCTATTATACAGAGTGAAGTAAGCCAGAAAGAAAAACACCAATACAGTATACTAACGCATATATATGGAATTTAGAAAGATGGTAACCTTAACCCCGTATGCTGCTGCTGCTAAGTCACTTCAGTCGTGTCCAACTCTGTGTGACCCCATAGATGGAAGCCCACCAGGCTCCCCCGTCCGTGGGATTCTCCAGGCAAGAACACTGGAGTGGGTTGCCATTTCCTTCTCCAATGTGTGAAAGTGAAGTCGCTCAGTCGTGTCCGACCCTTAGCGACCCCACGGACTGGAGCCTACCAGGCTCCTCCATCCATGGGATTTTTCCAGGCAAGAGTATACAAGACTGCAAAAGAGACATAGGTATATAGAACAGTCTTTGGGACTCTGTGGGAGAGGGTGAAGGTGGGATGACTGGGGAGAACAGCCTTGTAGCATGTATTTTATCATATGTGAAATGAATCACCAGTCTAGGTTCGATGCATGATACAGGATGCTTGGGATTGGTGCATGGGGATGACCTGGAGGGAGGATATGAGGAAGAGGGAGGTGGGAGGGGGGTTCAAGAAAGGGAACACATGTACACCCGGGGCGGATTCATGTCAATGTATGGCAAAACCAACCAATATATTAATGTAAGGTAATTTGCCTCCAATAAAATAAATTAAAAAAAAAAAAGATCCTGTTAAGCCACCTAATCTTACTGGTACTTTTCCATCTTCTCCTTTGCTTGCTTTCCTTTCTGAATACTTTTGCAGAAGTGAAAAACTCCTAAAAGACTTCCTAGAACTCTGTATCTTACCTTTCTTATGTCTTAAACTTCTCTTTGTGGAGAATTAAAGTTAATGAAGGGAAAAATCTAGAGGCATGTGAGAAAAGGAATTGGGAATATACTCACCAGGTTTCCAGTAACTACTCAATTAGTCAAATTAAAAATAACTTGGTTGTTGTTGTTCAGTTGCTAAGTCAAATCTGACTACACATCCCCATGAACTGCAGCATGCCAAGCTTCCCTGTCCTTCACTATCTCCCGGAATTTGCTCAAACTCGTAGAAATAAAAAAATTGAATAAAATGTCCCACCCAAACCAGCTAATGATATGCACAAGTGTAAGGATTTTTAGGGTCTAAAATGAAAAATATAAAATTAAATGTCCATTGACAGAGAAATGGATAAGGAAGATGTGTATACATATATATACACACACACAATGGAATATTAATCTTCCAGAAAAAAGAATGTGATAATACCATTTGCAACAACATGGATGGACTTAGAGATTGTCATACTGAGTGAAGTAAGTCAGACAGAGAAAGGCAATTATCATATGATATCCTTTACATGTGAAAAAAAATGGTATAAATGAACTTATTTTTAAAAGAAACAGAATCACAAATGTAGAAAACAAACTTACGATTACCAGGAAGGATGGGATAAATTGGGAGGTTGGGATTGACATAGCTACACTACTATATATAAAACAGGTAAGTAAGAAGGACCTACCGTTTGGCACAGGAAACTCTACTCAATATTCTGTAATGACCTATATGTGAAATGAATCTAACGAGTAGGTATATGTATAACTGATCCACTTTGCTGTAGCTGAACACCAGCACAACATTGCATATCAACTATCCTTCAATAAAAATTTAAAAATCAAAATAAAATTTTTATTGAGATACTTAATATAACATTTATAGGTATTCAATGAGTCAACTTTTTAAGTGCTATACTCCATTTATAGGTTTATAAAATATTGGCTGTATTCACTGTTGTACAATGTATCTTTGTAGCTTATTTTTCTAATAGTTTGTACCTCTTAACACCCCACCTGTGTCTTGCCCCTTCTCCCTTGCTGCCCCTTACTGATAACCACCAGTTTGTTCTCAACATCTGTATGTGTGTTTCTTTTTTTCTATGTTCAGTAGTTTGCTGTATCTTTTAAAGTCCATGTAGGAGTGATACCATACAGCATTTGTTTTTCTCTCTTTGATTTATTTCACAGTATAATACCCTCCAAGTCCAACCATGTTGTTGCAAATGGTGAAATTTCCTTCTTCTATTTTTTTTTTTATGACTGAGTAGTATTGCCTTGTGTGTGTACATACATCTTCTTTATCCATTTATGTGTTAATGGACACTTAGGTTGCTTCCATATCTTGAGAATTGTAAATCATGCTGCTGTGAACATCACAGTGCATGTGTGTTTTCAAATTACTGTTTTTCTTTCATATATATATATACTCAGGAGTGGAATTGCTGAGTCATATGGTCATTCTGCTCTTTGTTTGGCTGCACCAGATCTTAGTTGCAGCAAATGGGATCTTTAGTTGAGGCATGTGGGATATAGTTCCCTGACCAGCAAGTGAACTCAGGCCCCCTGCATTGGGAATTTGGAGTCTTAGCCACTGCACCACCAGTGAAGTCCCTGCTTTTAGTTTTCAGTTTTTGGGAAACCTGCATTTTATTTTCCACAGAGGGTGCAGCAGCTGACATTCCCACTAATAGTGTCCCAGGGTTTCCTTTTCCCCACATCCTTGCCAACGTAGTTATTTATGTTCTTTTTGATAACAGACATTATGACAGGTGTGAGGTGTTACCTCATTGTGGTTTTGATTTGTATTTCCCTGATGATTAGTAATGTTGAACACATTTTCAAGTGCCTGTTGCCATCTGAATGTCCTCTTTGGAAAATTATCTACTCAGGTCTTCTGCCCAATTATTTTTTTTTTGATGTTGAATTATATGAGCTGTTTATATATTTTGGATATTAACCCCTTGTTAGTCAATCTTTTGCAAACATTTTCTATCATAGACAGCAGGTTGTCTTTTCATTTTGCTGATAGTTTTTGTTTGTATGCAAAAGCTTTTGCTGCTGCTGCTGCTGCTAAGTCGCTTCAGTCGTGTCCGACTCTGTGCGACCCCATAGATGGCAGCCCACCAGGCTCCCCCGTCCCTGGGATTCTCCAGGCAAGAACTCTGGAGTGGGTTGCCATTTCCTTCTCCAGTGCGTGAAAGTGAAAAGTGAAAGTGAGGTCGCTCAGTCGTGTCCAACTGAGTGACCCCATGGACTGCAGCCTACCAGGCTCCTCCATCCATAGGATTTTCCGGGCAAGAGTACTGGAGTGGCTTGCATTGCCTTCTCAGTTCTATTAAATCTGTTTTGTTTTTTTTTTTTTTTTTTGCTTTTATTTTCTTTGTTCTAGGGTACAGCTCAAAAACATATTGCTGTGATTTATGTCAAAGAGTGTTCTACCTATTATGGTTTTGTCTAGGAGTTTTATGTTTTCCAGTCTTATTGCATTTAGGTATTTAATCTATTTTGAGTTTATTTTTGTAATGTTTATTTTGTAATATTTATTTTGTAATGTTCTAATTTCATTCTTCTTCCTGTAGTGATCCAGTTTTCCCAGCACTGCTTATTGAAGAAACTGCATTTTCTCTGTTGTATATTATTCCCTCCTTTGTCATAGATTAATTGACCTAAAGTGCATTGGTTTGTTTCTGGGCTCTCTATTCTGTTTTATTGGTCTGTGTGTGTGTTTGTGCCAGTACTGTATTGTTTTGACAGTACTGTGTTGTTTTGACAGTACTGTATTGTTTTGATGACTGTAGGTTTGCAGTAGTCTGAAGCCAAGGAGCATGAGTCTTCCAGCTCTGTTCTTTTTTTTTCAAGGTTGTTTTGGCAGTTGGGTTTTTTGAGTTTTCAGACACATTTTAAAATTATTTGTTCTAGTTCTGTGAAAAATACCATTTACAGATTCCAGTGATAGGGACTGCATTTGAATCTGTGAATTGCCTTTGGTCTTTATAGCAATATTTATAGTTCTAATCCAAGAACATGGTATATCTTTCCTTCAGTTTCTTTCATCAGTGTCTTAAAAAGTATAAAATTTGAATGAACGATTAACTAAGTATATTTGAAAATATAGGGAAAAAATCCAGGAGATGAAATTGTTCTTAAATGAAGACATTACGTGGTACAGTGAGTAAATGCCAGTCAGTGGTTATTTCTCTACATTCTTCGTAGTTAGATTTCATTGAGTATTATGCTCATGTCTTTTCCTTACACTTAAAAACCACAGATGTAACCAGTTACTCTTATGTAAAAGTGTATGAGAAAATATGATAAAGAATGTGTCTAAAATCAGTTGGAAAGGGGATATTCTCTCAATCAATGGCAGTGTGATAGACTAGTTAGTTTAGTAAAGCAGCAAGTTAGACACTGCTAGTTACAATGTTATAGATTTAGAATTAGAATTACCTTTAGGCCTTCCCATGTAGTGCCAGTGGTAAAGAACCTGCCTGCCAATGCACGAGACGCAAGAGACGCAGGTTCAGTTCTTGCCTTGGGAAGATCATCTGGAGAAGGAAATGGCAACGCACTCCAGGATTCTAGCCTGGGAAATCCCATGGACAGAGGAGCCTGGTGGGCTACTGTCCACGGGCTGGCAGAGTCAGACACGACTGAGCGTGCACATGCAGGCAGAATTACATATGAAAATTAAATCATGATAAAAGAGAAAATAGAATTTAATATTTATAAACCTCTGGAGATAGAGACGAAACCTGCAAAGGTTAGAAAACATATAGAAAATTAATAAGGATGATGTGACCAATTTTGATTATCTAACAATATACTAATCTTAAATTTTAAAAGAAGAAAGTCTCAGATAAAAGAACAAATCACAAACTTAACTAAGCTGCATGTGTGTATTTTTCTTTACTTGATCAGATTAGGATTTTTACATTTTTTTTCATTCTTTTATATGACTATTTCTTTCACTGTGATGATTAGTATAAGCCTTTGAAAAATGTTCAAGAAAAATTTATGTAAATATAATTATTATATTAGTAGTATTTCCATTATTAAATTGTATGTGGGATAAGATGGGAATGCAAAACTATTCATATGAAGGAGTTTAATATGATATAGGGAGACATTTGGGCTTCTCTGATGGCGCTAGCAATGGCTGCCAGCGCAGACGACATAAGAGAAGTGGGTTGGATCCCTGGGTCGGGAAGATCCCCTGGAGAAGGGAATGGCAACCCACTCCAGTATTCCTGCCTGGAGAATCCTATGGACGGTGGAGCCTGGTGGGCTGCAGTCCCTGGGTTTGCACAGAGTTGGACACGACTGAAGCGACTTAGCATGCACGTGACAGGTAGACATTTAATACATTTCTGTTCGTTTGAATAAGAACATTTATAATCTATTCACCAATGTTTGTTTCAGTTATTTGCAAACACTCATATTGTCCTTGTAGTCAGCCTAGGACAAGATGTATATCGTAGTAATTTTGTATTCTTAAAGTGCCTTGTACTTGCTAAGGGATCAATACATGTGTTTTTAAGAATTCATTAGGTAATTTGGGCCACACCACAGATAGAATCCACTTAATTTTTTTCTACTGAAAACATACAAAGTAAGCTGCTTCTTAACAGTAATCTATGTCAGTAAAAACCAAAAAAACATTTTTTTTTTAAAAAATTAGCTAAGTCATGAAATAAAACATTGGTGAATCTGAAACCACACTAATGCTTATACGATTGTTTTTGTGGTTAGTCAAGTCAAGCAATATTAGAAGAAAAGCTTATGATTTTACTAGCCTACTTTAATCTGGTACTTCTCATTTATATTCCACTTGTGTAGATAAATATTGTAATCGTAATGTAAAAAGCATGGCTGATAAATGATTTGATGAAGTTTCAAAATGCCAAAATTACATTCTGTAAAATGTATTATGAATGGCATATTGATTTATACATAGTAATGTATTTCAACTTAACTTTAGAAAATCGTGGTGACGCTTGTTTCGGTATTAGGGTACGCATGTGTGTAGGTGTAGGTGCCTGCATCCTACGTGTCCACTTAGAGCAACAAACAAAAAGGGATGGAGGTTTGAAAAAATATTGCAAATGAAGAGAGGATGAAAGAAATGGAGGCGAGGATAACAGAAAGTAAGTTAATACTTTATGAGCGTTTTAGAGGCATCAGTATTTTTGGTGTTTGAAAGAGATAACGTGGGTACTAGTGTCAGTAGAGCCATGGAAAATGCATCTTTATAAGGCCGGAAACAAGGGAGAAAATGACAAGAGTTATTACTCAGTGACGTAGAGAGCTGAGTCATTTTCTTTAGTGTCTGTGAAATAAAGCTTCAATAAAACCGGGCAGTACGGAAATCCTTTACCCAAGTATACTGCAGAACTGTTCCTTTTAGAAAGACATTCATGATTTGTCATACTGATAACTACTAAAACAGTCTCAGTATGCTACACTTAACATTAAAATATGTACCAAATTTATGTGGCATGAAATAAAGCTTTTTGAAAATGTATTCACACATGCATAGGTATATACATATATACAAAAAAATACATTTGTACAATGGTACTCTTATTATAATGAGACAGAAGGATTGTTATTAGCAATACAGTGTATTGGTGAAAATGTCACTGTTGACACTCAGTACCCAGGTTGCACTCCCATGTGCACACTCATACACACTCACCTATCTTTCACCTGGATTCTAGTTTATCGTGAAGGAGTTGATTGCATTATTACATAGTTTAATTGTTCTAGTTACTAGCAAGGTAAATGAAAAAAGTATAGGCATATTTTTTAATCTTCAATGATTATAAATAATGAGTTATCATGTTTCCTACAAAATAAAAAACTCAAATTGATGAAAAATTATTGATTTTGTTACCTATTCCGTTCCATTCCATTCAGTTGCTCATATATGACTATAAAATTTACTGAAAAGATATAGATTTAATCGAAATAAAACACTTTTCAAATAGATGGACCAACTTTGATATCTTGTTTTTTAAGAGATATATATGGTTTTTAGGATTGTCATTTATGCCACATTTGTGCAAAATTTGTCATCTCAAACAGATGAACAGTTTTTTTGTACCTCGAGATCTCCTTTACTCATTTTTATTCAATATTTTTATTAAGTGCTGATTTCTCTCTTTTTTTTTAAGAACTTGCTATTTTACTGAGGAAAAGCTCTCTCTAAGCAGTTTCAAGCCCTCAAGCTATATGGCTCAGCCACAGAAATACTTTAAATCATCTCAAAGTTTTCTCTTCCTTTGGCTTGTCTAGTTCCTTTTCTCCACCATGTATCTCAAATTCAAGATGAGGATGTTCTTCTGATAGTGAATAGTTGAATGATATATATTGTCTTGCCAGTTCATCCTTATCTGTCTTTGTATTGAAAGCTTAATGTCAAACTTGAGACCAGTTTTGAAGGTGAAGGAAAGGATAGGAACTTTGAGCTTATATTTAACATTTATTTATTTTTTTTTTATTTTTTATTTATTTTATTTTATTTTATTTATTTTTTTTTATTAATTTTATTTATTTATTTTTTTGCATTACAATAGTTTAATATGAACAATCAGAACTAATTAACAGTATAACAATATTTTACAACTGAAATAATTAAAATAAACTATAAAATTACTACATAAAACAGGTCTCTGATCTAGCTTATTTACTTTCTATAATTTCTTCGGTGCTGCAAAACCATTTATTTCTTTTTTTTTTTTCATGTTTTAATAAACACTTCGTCTTTTTGTATTGCTTTTTTTTTATCACAATAATAGAAATATAACATCATATATCACTGTAAAACACATTTCCACATAAATGCTGATAAGCACAAAATATTTTGCATCATTTACATTTTAACTGTAATAATATATGGCAGAATTAAAGCTGCATCCATCATGTGTCTAACTCACCTTGCTGTAATGAATTTTTAAATGTAATGGTTTCTGTCGCAAAGTAAAATCGTACATAATGTCTAGTGACACAGTATGCTGGTGGATGGGTGGATTTGGAAAATGGAAATGCAACTTCATTTTTAATTAGATTTATAAACTTCACCACCTCCACCTCCAGCCAGCTTCCCAACCCTCCCTCCCACCACCATTATTTATTTATTTATTTATTTTTTTAAAATGAGGCTTTTAATTAATGTTTGACAGAGCTGATTCAGGTTGAATAGACTAAATTTCTTTAAACAAACTTACTTATACTCCAGAGTCCTTTAAAAACTTAATAGCATTTATACATTGAAGGTATTTGATTTTCTTGTAACTAGCACTTCAAATGCAACAAGCATTTGAAGCAACAAGCATTTGACCCAACAAGTAAAACTTTCTACAGTTCATAACTTTTATAAATAAAATAAATTAAATGTACAGTGAATAAGTTCTCTGAAATATTTCAATATTTCTGCAGGTTTAGTAACATCGTAAAATACATTTCAACTAAAATTCACAAATCTAAAAATCTGTTAGGCATTTTTAGGCGTTTTAAGTTGGAAATGAAGACCAATGTTACATCGTAATATGCCAATTACAAATAGTACTTCAAATAGCAAATACTACAGTTTGTCCCAAACTTTAAAAACTATTCATGAACTCAACACTGAACTATTGATGGCTATGAGAATTGTTTCCTAGCCTTTTTGAAAATTTCAACCTATTTACGTTTAAGGTAATTATTGATAAGTACGATCCCGTAGCCATTTTCTTTATTACTTTGGGTTCAAGTTTATACACTCTTTCTGTGTATCCTGTCTAGAGAAGATCCTTTAGCATTTGTTGGAGAGCTGGTTTGGTGATGCTGAATTCCCTCAGCTTTTGCTTGTCTGTAAAGCTTTTGATTTCTCCTTCATATTTGAATGAGATTCTTGCTGGGTATAGTAATCTGGGCTGTAGGGTATTTTCTTTCATCACTTTAAGTATGTCTTGCCACTCCCTTCTGGCCTGAAGAGTTTCTGTTGAAAGATCAGCTGTTATATCATCATTCTGTGCCCTCTGCATGCTGGGGATGCTTGATGAATGTTGATCAATAATGATCACAAATAAGATGAATAAGATGAATTGAGGTAAAGCTATACCCAGAAAGAAGCTTACAGATCTGCAGCAGATACCAGAATCCTCAAGAAGTAGAATATAGTCTTTGTTAAAATAAAAGCAACAGAGTTAGTGAAAGGTCCCCTGGCCATAAAGGCAGGGTTTCTCTCTCTTTCTCATTTTTTTTTGGTCCCTTTTCCTATTAACACATTTTCTCTGTGAATTCCCTTATGGGTCCAAGTCAGGGCACACACACACACAGAATTAACCAGGAAACGCTACGAGTTTTTATGTTTTGCATCTCCTCCCGGTCTGCCTGCCATTGGTAACTCTTCAGTATCCTCAGATAATCGGTTTATATATTTGGTCCAGAGTTTTCGTTGTAGGTGGTGGAAGAAATAGATGGTAGTGAGATTGCTTTATCTTATTTGTTATTGGAAGTCTCTACTCAGATTGCTTTTTAATTGATTTATATACATTTTATTTTTGAAAAAGATTCTAGAGAATTCTTTGTAGGTTCTATTTTTTATTAGTTTGGTAATATGAATTATTTCAAACATGAAAAACTACAGAGAATAAAATAGTATGTACCCATCCAAACTCATTTAAAATTTTTTCTGACATTTTACCATACTTACTGAATTTTTAAGAAGTAAGAATGGAAACAATATGGATAAATGTGAAGCCCTCCTTGATTCTGCTACTTTTTAGTCTCCTTGCTCCCTAATCTATCTTTCCTTATATTTTTTATGCTATAATTATTCTATGCTTTGTGTACTAGCCAAGTACAATACTTTTTTTGTTTTGCATTTGTTGCATGTTTTTCAATATTTATAAAGCTGTATCATTCTGCAACTTGCTTTCTATACTAAACATTTTAAAAAGTTATGTGTGCCCATATTAACACTGTTGCTGTTTAGTCACTAAGCCATGTCCAGCTCTTTTGTGACCCCATGTACTATAGCGTGCCAGGCTCCTCTGTCCGTGAGATCTCCAGGCAGGAACACCGAAGTGGGTGCCATTTCCTCCTCCAGGGGATCTTCCCGACCCAGAGATCTAGTCCACGTTTCCTGCATTGGCAAGTGGGTTCTTTACCTCTAACCCACCTGGGAAGCCCATTAGTAGTTTAGCTCAGGTTTATTTATTTTAACTGGTTTTAATTTTTTAATCATTTCAAAATTTTAGGGCTATAACACAATTCATATATTTTTTGTTAATAAATATTCTATTTTTTAAAATTTGTTTTTAGTTACCACTGACACAAATAATGAATAAAGAACATCCTTTATGCAGATGTGAGGTATGTGTGTGAGTTTCTCTTGTTCAGTTCAGTTCAGTCGCTCAGTTGTGTCTGACTCTCTGCGATCCCATGAACTGCAGCACGCTAGGCCTCCCTGTCCATCACCAACTCCTGGAGTTTACTCAAACTCATGCCCATTGAGTCGGTGATGCCATTCAACAGTCTCATCCTCTGTCATCTGCTTCTCCTCCTGCTTTCAATCTTTCCCAGCATCATGGTCTCTTCAGATGAGTCTGTTATTCGCAGCAGATGGCCAAAGTATTGGAGTTTCAGCTTCAGCATCAGTCCTTCCAATGAACACCCAGGACTGATTTCCTTTAGGATATACTGGTTGGATCTCCTTGCAGTCCAAGGGACTCTCAAGAGTCTTCTCCAACACCTGAGTTCAAAAGCATCAATTTTTCTTCTCTTATTATTTATACCTAAAAAGTGGAGTAGCAAGATGAAAGGGTATGCACGTCTCTAATTTTGTTTTATGTTGCTGAATTGCTTCCTGATGTATTTGTACCGATTTATACTCCTGTCAATAGAGTAAAAATGTTTCCATTTCCCTACATCTCTGCCATGCTTATTATTTTTTGGTATTCTGATAGATATATTCTTATATATATATTTTGCTATTCTCCGGGAGTTGATGATGGACCAGGAAGGCTGGCTTGCTGCAGTCCATGGGGTCGCAAAGAGTTGGACATGACTAAGCAACTGAACTGATTCTGATAGATATAATTTCAATTATATCCCACCATCACTAGAGAGATTAAAAATCTTTTTCTGTATGTATTGTATAAATTGTATATTTGCTATTTCAAGCTGAGAGTCCGAATCTATTTTTAGTTCTTTTCACTAAGGAGAAGGAAGTTTACTTAAGTATAACTATCTAATTCCAGACACATAACAGAAATACAGCAGGTGCAGCATTAAATCCACTTACTGCTTTGTGTCTGTGTTCATTGAAAGTATTTATTTTGTTTCTGAGTCCAGCGCAGCCTTTTTGACTGTTTTTATATTTTACCTGTCATTTGTGTGTGATTGCGGAGAAGGCAATGGCAAGCCACTCCAGTACTATTGCCTAGAAAATCCCATGGATGGAGGAGCCTGGTAGGCTGCAGTCCGTGGGGTCACTAAGGGTCGGACACGACTGAGCGACTTCACTTTCACTTTTCACTTTCCATTTTCACACATTGGAGAAGGAAATGGCAACCCACTCCAGTGTTCTTGCCTGGAGAATCCCAGGGACGGGGGAGCCTGGTGGGCTTCCGTCTATGGGGTCACACAGAGTCGGACACGACTGAAGTGACTTAGCAGCAGCAGTGTGTGATTGAGGCAGGGGTCATGTTTTAAAATATGAATTCCCTGTTTCATCTTGACCCTTTTTATTTTCACAAAAGTGGTGAATAAACTGTATAAGTTGACATTTTATCTAAATTGGCTTGAGATGAAAACACAAGCATAAGATCAATAAATGTAAATTAAAATATAATACTTCTGTGTATCAAAAAGCATCATAATAGAATTGGAAAATTATTTGAAACAGATATGAGCAAGAATTCATTTATTTAATATAAGAGACCATTTATTCCAAGAAAAGCAAATTCTCCCTGTAGTAGAAAAATTGACAAAGGAAAAGAGCAGTTCACACACACTCACACAAGAAACTGAAAATGTGAAAAATGTTTAACGCAGGCGTTTAAAGAAAGATACATTAAGAAACAAGCCCCTCTGTCTTTGCCTAGCAAATTGACAAATAACAGAAAATAGAAGATGTCGTAGCTAATGAATGTATGAGGAAATGAACACTCGTTCTCTGCTGATGAGAATGTGAATCGTGCTTTTCCTGGATGACATTCGGACATTCTGTATCTGACGCTGTGCTGCTCAGTACTGCACAGCCAGTAGCCACTATGGCTGTTTAAGTCAAGTATTTATTTCTTCAGTCTAACTCACCAAATTTCAAGTGCTTAATAGACTTACAACTTGTTGTTGTTTAGTCGATAAGTCATGTCCAAGTCTTACAACCCCCATGGACTGTCGTCCACCAGACTTCCCTGTCCATGGGATTTCCCAGGCAAGAAGACTAGAGTGGGTTACTATTTCCTTCTCCAGGGGATCTTCCTGAGCCAGGAGTGAACCGGTGTCTGCTCCCTTGGCAGGCGGCTTCTTTACCCGTGAGCCACCAGGAAAGCTCAGGCACACTGTGAGTGGCTTCATATTGCGCTTAGCAGACACAGAATTTCCATAATCACAGGATGTTTTATTGGGTGTCACTTATCATTACTTTCAGAATATTTACATCCTTTTACCGCAGTAGCCCTACTCCTACTTCTAGGGATGTAGTCTAAAGAATTATTAGAAGTTTAAGGATCATCATCAAAGCACTGAAAAACAGTAGTGAAATTTTGGAAATAATTCAAATGTCTGCAAAAAAGAACAGATAAATGATTATAAATTCATGTATGAGGATATTATAAAGCCTATTAAAATACGTTTTTGCATTTATTAAATGTCATGGAAATGTGCTCATAATATACTGTTAACTGAACAAACAGGCAACAGACATTGTTTATAGCAATAGCTTGGTAGTGTTGCAAACTTTTGTTAATATTTTCTATCAGACACACAATCCCACTCATATATTACTTTCATCATTACAAAAATTAAAAAATCAAAAGTATGTTGGTTTGGGATATGTCTGGTTTTGAGCCTTCTGAAGCAGTTGGTAATAGTGGTCATTTTAAGTGGTTAGTTTCATTTGAAATTTAGTGTTAGTTGGTATATTTATATGTTTAAGTATCACACTATATGTGTAGGTGATATATCTTTGTAAAGATGAGTAAAAAATTGTGATTTTAAGTTTCTTCTTGAATAAATCTACTTTTATATTATTTTCTAATAATTATATAGCCTAAATAAAGTGATTGTTATGTTCTATATGGTGGCAAAATCTTATCTATCTCACCTTACTTATTAAGATTATTAAAGCAGTGTATTAATTCTGAGAGTAAATTTGTAGAGAAAAAACTTTGGTAAAAAGTTTTTTCAGTTATTTGTTTTAAAAGTTTACTTAGGTACTGAATAAAATTAAAATTCTATGGAATCTATGCTTTGTATATTCTGATTTGCTGAGCAGATGTCATTATTGGAAAAGGTATAGTTAACAGTTTTGTTTTCTGTAATAGTTATTTGGAAAATTGAGAAATGATATTTAATTTCTCTTTATTTAGCATTTTAAAGGTGGTTTTAATTACATGGTCTACTGATATTCGTTCAATGGAGTTGTGAAGTAACACTTCACATTCTAAAATGCTTGAGCTGTTATTGACATTATATTAGTATAGTAATCCCTTTGTGTTTTCATTCAAAATAGTAAGAGACAGCAGTCTTTGCAGTGTCATTTCATCTTACAAAGACCCTTTACACTGTTTTAATCATACCTATGAAGAGATACTTTATAAACAGAGAAATTAATCCTTTTTAGCATGCATTCTAATGATTTAGGCAAATGCATAGTTATATAACTTCACCCACAATCAAATTCCAACACCCTCCAGAGTTCTCCTGTGTTCTTTTCTAGTCAACCTAGCCCTTTAAAATTTATTAAGAATATCAAATGAAAGAAATCATCCAGTGTATAACCTTCTAAGTCTGACCTTCACTGAGCAAAGGGCGAATGCTTTTATCCACATTGTCACACAGACTGGAGGTTTTCTCCTTTTTGTAACTGAGCAGCAGTCTGTCCTGTGGCTATACCACAGTCTGTTTTTCCATTCTTCAGTTGAACGGTATTTCCAGTATTTTGATTATTATTAACCTAATTGCTGTAAGCGTTGATATTCAGGTTTTTGTGTGAACATAAGTTTTCATTTCTTGAGTATATGCCTGTGAATGGGACTGGTGGTTTTTCTGATAAATGTATGTTTATAAGAAATTGCCAATCTGTTTTCCAAAGTGACTGTGCCATTTTGCATTCCCACTAATGATACTGGAGAATTTTGGTCACTCTACCTTCTTGTCAGTACTTGGTTTTATCACTTAAAAAAAATTATTTTTGGTCAGTCTCATAGGTATTTCTGAGAAGGTGATGGCTCCCTACTCCAGTACTCTTGCCTGGAAAATCCCATGGATGGAGGAGCCTGGTGGACTGCAGTCCATGGGGTCGCTAAGAGTCAGACACGACTGAGCGACTTCACTTTCACTTTTCACTTTCATGCATTGGAGAAGGCCATGGCAACCCACTCCAGTGTTCTTGCCTGGAGAATCCCAGGGACGGGGGAGCCTGGTGGGCTGCCGTCTATGGGGTCGCACAGAGTTGGACACGACTGAAGCGACTTAGCAGCAGCAACAGCAGCATAGGTATATAGTTGTCTTATTTTGTTGTTAATTTGCATTTCCTTAATTGGCTCAGTGGTAATGAATCTGCCTGCAATGCAGGAGACTTTGGTTCTGTCCCTGGATCAGGAAGATTCCTGCTGGAGGAGGGCATGGCAACCCACTCCGATATTCTTGTCTGAGAATCCCATGGACAGAGGAGCCTGGCGGGCTACATACAGTCCATGGGGGTCACACAGAGTTGGACGTGACTTAGCAACTAAACAACAACAACAGTGATAAGGATGTCAAGTGTAACTTCAAGTGCTGCTCTGATGCACGTGTCATCTCTGGTGGGAACTGACAGCCATGCAACACAGAAACCCGTGTGTTAAAGTGATAACCCCGCACTCGTGGGGGAAGTAAAGTGTGCTCCTCTTTAACGCTGCTGTGCCTACTCATGCATGGGACTGAGTAAAAGTACTAACATAGTGATTCTTCTCCCCAACAACCGTCCTCACAGATGTTCACCAGGTTGCTTGTCAGTATATCAACTGCTTTGCTTGATGTAACAGTGCCCATGTCTAATTGCTTCTTCTCCCCATTCCCCATGGCTGTTTCCAAACGTGACTGTTTTTCTCATGCTCTTGAAATGGTTTCTGCTGCTTCAGTCTTAGCAAGTGATCCTGCTTCTTCTTTTTTTCTAAGAACCTGGGTACGAAAATCCTGCGCACTCTACCAAGGATTATTTTCAGCCATCCTAACCTGGCTTGCTCTCTTATCCCAGCTGTTACCAGTTCACGGAACTTTTTTTCTTTTCACTTTCCTCTGGTTAACTCAGTTGTTCTGCACTGCATGTTCCTGCCTCCCCTCCCACAATTCACAAGCTGAAACCCTGTTGCCCCATGGGGAGGATATTAAGAGGTGAGGGTCTCTGGGGGGAGGGAGGGTTAGATGAAGTCATGAGGGTGGAGCCTCTGCGATGGGATCAGTGTCTTCATAAAGAGAGGAGCCGGGAGAAGAGGTTTGTCTGCAAACCAGGAGGGTGTTCTGTACCTGCTGGTGCCTCGATCTTCCAACTTCTCAGCCTCCAAAATGGTGAGAAAGAAATAGCTGCTTGCTGTTTAAACCACCTAGTCTATGGTATATTGTTAGAGCAACCTGAACTAAGATACTGCTCACCTTTGTTCTGAGTCTTTGCACCTCCTTTGGGCCTTTGATATATTGGTTTTCTCTATTTAAAAAAGAAAACAAAAAACACAGCATTTTTCATTTCTCATTTTCATTTTTAATTTCATTTCTTGAAGCCTTTTCCTCAGCTGCTGCATCCTTATCTTAAACCATCGTGGACACCAGCTTCCGTTCAACCAGTCTTGCTCATCAGTCTTATAAAATAGCTCCTGTCTTTCTTATAAAGTAACTTACAAGAGTAATCCAATTTTCCGTCAGTCTTTCTCTTCAGCTGCTCATTTGGAGCCTCCTGAGAGGCTCTACCCTATCCACCCAACTGACACTGAGTTCTCAAGTATCTGAGATGAGTTCTCTTCACTTGCTCCAGTGACCTCCTCTTAGCCCCCAGCCTGTTTAAAGATCTCTGCTACTTCGTGAAAATTCTGTCTTTTAGTAGAAACTGTCTTCTGCCTTTGCTTTTTGCTTCTTCCTGGATGCAGCCCCCTGTTGGTCCTCATTTCAGTTAATTATATAAAACACTGTCCCCAAACTTAGCATCTTAAAATCATGTTTTGTTGTTTCTCATGCCTCTGGACAGTTCTGCTTGTTTAAGCTGGGTGCACTTGTTTGTCTGCTCTCAGCTGACAAGGTAAGGGCTAGGCCCAGTTGACAGCTTCAGGGACTGGTCTTTAATGTCAGGCTTCTTCCTATAATATCATCACGATCTTGGCATACTGTTTGAAGATAGTAAAAACAAAAACTTCAAGGCTTCTTGAGGTCTAGACTTTGTAATTTGCCCAGAACCACTTCTGTCACAGTCTGTTGTTCTAAGTACGTAATAAAGCAGGCCAGGATTCAAGGTGAGGAAGAAACTCCGTGTCTGGAGGGGAGAAAAAGTAGTTGCCCTTCAGAATGGCATATGTACGTGTGAGTGGATGTGAAGCAGTCCCCTACAATTCTCGACTTTTGAGACTTGCTCTGTTTGCTCTTTAACTCTCCTTTTCTGTTCCTCTTGAGATGTTTTGTGCTGCTGCTCTCTTACGAGTCTCGTGAACTTTTGACCAGTAGTTAGAATTGTCTACAAGGAGGAGCACCTGAATTTGGGTGTCCCAGATTAAAATGGTACAAAAGAGAATTCATTATCTTCACTCCTGATCCTATGCTTTTGTCTCTTTTCCTGATTTTATGTCATCACCGTGACCCATGGAGTTACCATCTGTGCAGATAAGCATTCTAGGTTTGGGGGCTGTCTCCCCTTATCTCCCAAGCAGAGCTGCTCATGTAGTTTTCTGCTCACTGTAAGTTTAAACAGCTGATTACTTACAACAAGCTGTTATTAAGATTCATGTATTAAGAGAATATACAGTACTCCCTTTACTTGACTATGATTTTTACAGTGTTGGAGTTTTGAACATTTGGGTTTTGGTGCAAATGAAATGAATTTATTTTGAAAAATGAAAGAGATGGACATGCGAAAATACAAAAAAAAGTTAATCTTTCTCTTTTTTTATGTTCTTGACACTTGGTTCATAATATTAATATTATACTTTCTTGACTTTATTGTGATGATGTCTGCGATGGTGAGCTTCTTGAATGTGGAGATCATATGTTAACATATGCCTGTCATGTTATGTTGTTGTTTAGTTGCTAAGTCGTGCCTAACTGTTTGCGACCCTATAACTGTAGCCCACCAGGCTTCCCTGTCCGTGGATTTCCCAGGCAAGAATACTGGAATCGGTTGCCAGTTCCTTCTCCAGGAGATCATCTCAACCCAGAGATCGAGCCTATGTCTCCTGAGTCTCCTGCTTTAGCAGGTGGATTTGATGCATTCATATATTGCAGTATGATTACCACTGTAGCACTGGATGCCTATCACATTACATAATTATAACTCCCTTTTTTGCAGTGGAAACTATTAAGGTCTAGTTTCTTAGCAACTTTGGCATTTATATGAAACATTTACATGGCATTTATATTGTTCATTTATATGAAACAGTATAGTCCCTGTTCTGTGCGTAGCTCCCCAGGACTGATTTATCTGCTAGTTCCAGTTTTTCACCCTTTTTTTTTTCATTTGTTTCAAAGTAAGAGCTTTTTTTTAAAAGCAATAACTTTGCTTCATGTAATATGATTTCCAGAAAGTGATTCCAAAATTTGCCTTCTTTGAGAGCTGTGTGGTGTTTCTGTGTGATGTTAGCAGTTTGCATAGAGCTTGAAATTGGAAAGATTCTTTCAAAGAGATATTTATATCTCGTGGTACATTAAATGTAAATGTGTGGATGATAATAAATGCAACAATTTCCTTTAAATTATGAGTTATTTTCTTCCTTTGCTTTTGTCAGAATGGGAAGGGAAAAAATAAAGGCAAATGCTCTAATGTCTAGGAGAATATGATAAATAATAAAGAAAAGTGGAAACTACCCGAGTCTTGTTTCACAGATGTAAGATGAGAAAAGCAGAGGACAGCAGGAGTAGACGCTCTCTTTTGTGCTCTTAGCTCACTGATTTCTCACGTTGCTGAACACGGGAAGTGGAATTACCTGTTATTAGAAACGGTGAAGTCTTAGATGCATTTTCTGACTTTAATGTTATCCTTGTTTTTAAAGTAATCTTTTTAAATGTTGATTTTTAAAGAACATTTTGTTCTAAATGTCTCTGTAGGTGTTAACGTGAAAGTGTGATATTTATGTTTCCAGAAATAATGTCAGACTCAATCTAGTCATCAGAAAAAGTTGTTCTTGTGTTTGACAGTTTCGTGAATTTTGACTCGTGTGTGTGTGTGATTTCATAAGCTCCCTGGTTCTAACATGGAGCAAGGCAGCATTTTTATCAAAGCAACATCTGCTGGCCCCTTTGCAGTCATCAGAGTGGAATTATTATTTCCATTTAAAGTTTTTGCTATTCAAGCCTCTTAAAACTGGGCTGAATCAGTTTCCTGTGATTGCTGATACAAAGGACATAGTAAGATTTTCATGCTGTATTAATAAATATATATTCACACATACTATTACTCATTTCTGGATCCTCTGCAATAGCAATTCACATGAAAATATAACACTTATTTCCATACAATATCCATTTTAATTCTTTTAGCTTGGTCCAAAAAAAATTCATTTATCTTTTATTCTGTTGACTAATTCTGGAGGAATACATTATATTACTGACCTTAACTTTATTATGGTTATTTTATTTAAGTTAAAATATGTCCTTTTTTGCAATGGATAGATCTTTTAATTGAGATGTAATGGACATGTGACATTGTGAAAGTTTTAGGTGTGCAGTGTGCTGATTTGATGCATTCATATGTTGCAGTGTGATTACCATTGTAGCATTGGATGCCTGTCATATCACATAATTATAACTCCCTTTTTTTGTGGTGGAAACAATTAAGGTCTAGTGTCTTAGCAGCTTTGGCACTTATATGAAAGAGTATTGTTGACTATAGTCACTGTTCTGTGCATAGCGCCCCAGAACTGATTGATCTGCTAGTTCCAGTATTTACCCTTAAACAAGGCACCCTCGGTTCTTCCAAACACCAGCCTCTGGTGACCACCATTCGCTGTCTGTCTTTTTGAGTTTGGCTTTTTTAGATTTCATATATAGATGACAACAAACAGTATTTGTCATTGTTTAGTATTTGTCTTTCTCTAACTTGTCTCAGAGTCCACTTATCTTGTTGGCAAATGGGAAGATTTCCTTCTTTATTGTGACTGAACAGTATTCCATTGTATAAATATACATGACAACTTCTTTATCCATTCACCCTCAAAGGCTGCCTGAGTTGTTTTAATGAGTTGTAAATAATGCTACTGTCAACAATGGGTCACTTGTATCTTCTCGAGATAGTGATTTTATTTCCTTCAGGTAGATGCACCAAGAAGTAGGATTGCTGGGTTGTATCATGTTCTGTTTTTAATTTGGGGAACCTCCATTCTGCTTTCCATAGTAGCTGAATCAGTTTACATTTCTGCTAACAATATATAAGAGTTTCCTTGTCTCTGCATCCTACCCACACTTGTTATGTCTTGTCTTCTTTATGATGGCCATTCTAATGGGTGTGAAGTGATAGCTCTGTGGTTTTGTTTGCATTTCCCTGGTGACTAGAAATACTGAGGATCAGTTTCATGTACCTGTGGGCTACATGGATATCTTCTTTGGGAAAAAGTCCTCTTAGCTTCTCTGCCCATTTTTTAAAATTGAAATTCTTTGTTTTTTTTGTGACTGAGTTTTAGTAATTCTTTATATATTTTGGATATTAAACCCCTTATCTAATATATGGTCTGCAATTTTTTCCCCCATTTCACAGGTTGCCTTTTTATTTTCTTATTTTGTTGTGAAGAAGAATTTTAGTTTGATGTAGCCCATTGTTGTTTTGGCTTTTACTACCTGTGCTTTTGGTTTTTACTACCTGTCTTATCCAAAAACTCAGAGGACCCACAGAAATTACTTGCACTGACTAGAAAGCGTCAGTAAGAATCATTAAAGGTAATACTTTTGCTTTATCCTGCCCATTTAAAAGCATCCTTGTCTTCATATTGAGCATCTAAAGATGCTTGAAGTTGGCTTGAAGCTCAACGTTCAGAAAACAAAGATCATGGCATCCGGTCCCATCACTTCGTGGGAAATAGATGGGGTAACAGTGGAAACAGTGTCAGACTTTATTTTTTTGGGCTCCAAAATCACTGCGGATGCTGATTGCAGCCATGAAATTAAAAGGCGCTTACTCCTTGGAAGGAAAGTTATGACCAACCTAGATAGTATATTAAAAAGCAGAGACATTACTTTGCCAACCAGGGTCCGTCTAGTCAAGGCTATGGTTTTTCCAGTGGTCATGTATGGATGTGAGAGTTGGACTGTGAAGAAAGCTGATCGCCGAAGAATTGATGCTTTTGAACTGTGGTGCTGGAGAAGACTCTTGAGAGTCCCTTGGACTGCAAGGAGATCCAACCAGTCCATTCTAAAGGAGATCAATCCTGGGTGTTCATTGGAAGGACTGATGCTAAAGCTGAAACTCCAATACTTTGGCCACCTCATGCGACGAGCTGACTCGTTGGAAAAGAGTCTGATGCTGGGAGGGATTGGGGGTGGGAAGAGAACGGGACGACAGAGAATAAGATGGCTGGATGGCATCACCGACTTGATGGACATGAGTTTGAGTGAACTCCGGGATTTGGTGATGGACAGGGAGGCCTGGCGTGCTGTGATTCGTGGGGTCGGAAAGAGTCGGACACGACTGAGCAACTGAACTGAACTGAACTGAAAGATTTAGAACTGATAATCAGTTTTAACTTTTTATTTTGTTTTGGGGTTGAGCCTATTGCCAATGTTGTGCTAGCTTCAGGTAAACAGCAAAGGGACTCAGCCATACATGTACCTATATCCAGATAATCAATTTTTTATGATGATGTGGAGTTAAAATAATACCATATCATTGGAATTATACATACAGAGAACTCTAGATAACCAAGGTTTTTATACCACTTTTCCCCATTATCTTTTTGCCTTTTTACAATTTTCAGTGTAGTTTGACAGTGAAGAATATAGATGTGAGTATCCAATACCTGAATCCTGATGTTGAAGGTATGTAGGATGGGTCAATTTATTATAATGAAAACTTAAGTTTCCTCATCTATAAACGGAATTTATGACTGCTTGTTAGGTTTTGCAGATTTAAATAGATGCCATATGTGTATAGTCATATAAATCATATACATGTAAAAAGTACAGTGTTTGGCATAAAGTAATCTTTTAAAATGTCAGCTAATTCCCACAACATTTTAAAGGATTTACTATGTTCTCTAAGCGAAATACGAGCTTTTTGAAGGGCTCAAGTTGAAGAGTTGCATTTCCCTCACACTACTTTCTGATTATCTTTACCAACCCCTTGGTTGGATAAACAGTAAGGAAAAATGCAAAACAAAAATGTGAAAGTTTGATAACTAGTTGGGTAATACCACTGTTAAATCATGGGCTTCCCAGGTGGTGCTAGTGGTAAAGAACCTGCCTGCCAGTGTCGGGAGACTAAGAGATGAGGATTCAATCCCTGGGTTGGGAAGATCCCCTGGAGGAGTGTACAGCAACCGACTCTAGTATTCCCGCCTGAAGAATCCCATGGACAGAGGAGCCTGGTGGGCTACAGTATATACTGTTGGGGCTGGTTGGACACGACTGAAGCAACTTAGCATGCACGCACTTTAAACCATGTGACTTTAAGAAACTGCTTATCTTAACACAAAAGACTGAAATGGCATAGCTGGTTCATGCAAATCACTGCTGTCATCCAACACCAAAGTATTATAATAATTCAAAAGATAATGCAGAGAGTGAAAGTGTTAGACACTCGGTCATGTCTGACTCTTTTGCAACCCCATGGACTGTAGCCTGCCAGTCTCCTCCGTCCATGAAACGTTGCAGGCAAGAATACTAGAGTAGGTATCCATTCCCTTCTCCAGAGGATCTTCCCAACACAGGGATCAAATCCAGGTCTCCTGCATTGCAGGTGAGTTCTTTACCATCGGAGCCACCAAGAAACCCCAAAGCAGAAATCAGGCACAAATGTAGTGTTCTTTCTCCCCTTGGGGCTTGTGTCCATGATGTACAGCTTTCAAAAGCTTCCCTTTCATCACAGGAGGGTAAGTTTTGGATTAACAGAATCAAAAGTTTCAGGCAGTGTATGGTTTGGGGATTGTATTTTTTCAGTCCATTAATTCTACACACAAAAATACTTAAATAACTACTTCCTATTCTCTAGTCATGCACTCATAATTATTGGTTATTATAGATAAATCTATTTAGAAGACCAGGTAAAGACCTTAACTTTATAGGTAAGCCCTTCCTGGTAACTTTTTCCTAGGTTTATCAGTTCAGTTCAGTTGCTCAGTCATGTCCCACTTCTTGTGATCCCCCAGAATGCAGCACGCCAGGCCTCCCTGTCCATCATCAACTCCCAGAGTTTACACAAACTCATGTCCATCGCGTCAGTGATGCCATCCAACCATCTCATCCTCTGTCATCCTAGATTTATACCAAAGTATTATTATTAATAGTGTCAAAGTGAGATGAATAGACCAGCAGCATCAACTCCACCTGGAAACTTAGTAGATATACACATTCTTGGGTCCTTTGCCAGATCTACTGATGAGAAAGTCTTGGGATGAGACCTGTCAATCTTAGCAAGTCCTCCACATGATTCTGATGCAGGCTGAGGTTTGAAAACCAATCTGTCCATAACTTTACCAGGAAGTCTGGTGGAGGTCATTTATTCCTCCTGGCTTTCTTCCTGTAGTGCCGGGGAAGATGTGAGTCACAAAGCTGATAACTCTTTCCTTCCCAAGCTTAACTTATACCTATATATATAAATACAGCTATAAAGCTGCTTCTGTAGATTTCTGAGACCAGTGTAAAGAATTCTGATAATGATTTACACTTACCATCAAGATAATTTTGGAGAACAAACAATTCTAGCTGCTGTGCTGCTCTCCTGAAAATGCTTTTAGGTTTATTTCTTTTGGGGACTTCCCTGGTGGTCCAGTGGCTGCGCCTCTGTGCTCCCAGTGCAGAGCACCTGGGTTCTATCCCTGGTCGGGGAATAGATTCCACATGCTGCAACTAAGACTCGGCACAGCCAGATAAATAAATATTTAAAAAATTATTTCTTCTGGGTGTAACTTAAGGGTAACTTTTCCACCAATACAAAATAGGTCTCACTACTTGGCAGTCCAAGTTGTTTTTCAGCAGGTTTGGCCTACCTACTACCTACCACGTCCACCAGATTTGGCTCTTAATTACTGTCTTTACAAATTCCATTTCCATAGGTTGATATCTGCTAACATTGGAAATATTCTTGAGTTCTGAAGGCAGTTTTTAAAATGGATTGCCAGAGTTGATTTTAGCAAGAGCAGCATTTGTGGAGTAAGTTTGTTGAGAAATTGTGTTTTAAGAATCAGTGATATTGCTTTATAGTCATAAATAATGTAGCAGATATGTGGTCATGTCTCTAGTCTCTACCACAGTGTAGAAATACTCTGAGTCTAATGGCATTTTTAAATGGCAGCCCACTCCAGTGTTCTTGCCTAGAGAATCCCACAGACAGAGGAGCCTGGTAGGCTGCCGTCTGTGGGGTCGCACAGAGTCGGACATGACTGATGTGACTTAGCAGCAGCAGCAGCAGCAGTACCTTCATAACATAAAGACCGTCGTGGTCTTAGTATACCTGTAGCCTGGAACTAACGAGTCATTCTACTTTTATTCTCCTTTTTTTCTTTCCCATAAATTTATTCAGTTTATTCAAAGAAATTAATATAATTTGTACTACATTAATTCCAACTACCTGTTTCATTCACTGTATTTCTTTCATAAGAAATCATTTGATTTTCTGATTGTTAATATAGGCAGTCTATAGTCAAAGTGAAATTTAAAGAAGAAAATTATTATTACTCAAACCCTAGCTGCTGCTGCTGCTGCTAAGTCACTTCAGTCGTATCCGACTTTGTGCAACCCCATAGACGGCAGCCAACAGGCTCCGCCATCCCTGGGATTCTCCAGGCAAGGACACTGGAGTGGGTTGCCATTTCTTTCTCCAATGCATGAAAGTGAAAAGTGAAAGTGAAGTCGCTTAGTCATGTCCAACTCTTAGCGACCCCATGGACTGCAGCCTACCAGGTTCCTCCACCCATGGGATTTTCCAGGCAAGAGTACTGGAGTGGGTTGCCATTGCCTTCTCCACGCAAACCCTAGAGATAGCTTCTATTGATTAGCTTCTTTCCTTTCAATCTGTTGTTTTTTTTAATTTGAATTACTTTCAGTGTTTTGCTTCATATATTGAGTAAAATGATTGTAGTGTAGCTACTTTAATATGTCTGTGTCATACATGCTGAAATATTTCACACCCACCTCATGACTAGATTCAAAGAAACAAATGACTTTTTGTTCTACCTGGTGCTATTTATTACGATTATAATTAACAAACTTAGGTTTTTAGCTCGTATGCAGGAGCATTGTAAAATTAAATTTTGGCAAACCATCTGCCTTTTTAAAGTTTTCTTTGATGTGAATAACAGTAATATCAGGGGCTTTAATATTGGATTCTCTGTTGTGGAATTTTCTCGAATCTTTCATCTTGAAATCAAGTAACTTAGTTTCTGTGAAGATATACTGCTGCTGCTGCTTGCTGCTAAGTCGCTTCAGTCATATCCGACTTTGTGTGATTCCGTAGACAGCAGCCCTCCAGGCTCCTCTGTCCCTGGGATTCTCCAGGCAAGAACACTGGAGTGGGTTGCCATTTCCTTTTCCAATGCATGAAAGTGAAAAGTGAAAGTGAAGTCGCTCAGTCATGTCCAACTCTTTGGGACTCCATGGACTGCAGCCTACCAGGTTCCTCTGCCCATGGGATTTTCCAGGCAAGAGTACTGGAGTGGGGTGCCATCGCCTTCTCCGATGAAGATATACAATTTAATAAAAAAATGCATAGTATAATGCTATGTTTAAATAATTAACAAGTCATTTAATGAAAATTTGACTCATAAGCAGAAATTGCTTTTCATTTTTATTTTCTAATAATTTACTGGAAGAATCTCTGATATGGTATTCTGCATATGCTGAGTATAAAATATATTAGAATATTTTCTTAAAGTAAACTTTTTTATTGGCCAGTTTCTTCCTACCTATTGTTGTTGTTCAGTTGCTAAGTCGTGTTCGCTGCTTTTCGACCCCATGAACTGCAGCACTCCAGGCTTCCCTGTCCTTTATCATCTTGCAGAGTCTGCTCAGACTCATGCCATTGAGTCACTGATGCCATCCAACCATCTCATTCTCTGTCATCCCCCTCTCCATTAGTCTTTAGTGTATAATGAGAGGTTTCTCAGTATTTATCTAAATTTTTTATAAAATTCCTAAGGCTTTAGGATAACATATGTGCCATCTTATAAAATAGTAATAGATAACTTTTACTAAACTGTAAATCTTACACAGATAAGATTAGAGGAAATGCAGTGCTTACTTTTCTTAGATTTGGTAGGTTGTTTGTAGCTGTTGTTTAGTCACTAAGTTGTGTGTGACTCTTTGCAACCCCATGGACTGTAGCCCACAGGCTCCTCTGTCCATGGGATTCCCAGCAAGAATACTGGGGTGGGTTACTATTTCCTTCTTCCCAGCCCAGGGATCAAACCCACGTTTCTTGAATTGGCAGGCAGATTCTTTACCGCTCTGCCACCAGGGAAGTCCAGGTTTGGTCGGTGTTTATTTGCAAACATGACCTTTTGAAACATTTTTTCTAAAGGTTGTTGTATTTTCCTGTTATCATTGTAAGAACTATAATCCAGCAAATACTTGTGAAATAGCAGTGATGTATGTGTCAGACATTACCAGCCAGACAAAGCTCCTATGAGCAGGCAGCTTACCCTTAGAGGGAGGAGACGTAGAAAGTAGGCTTCCCAAGGGGGCGCCGTTTTAGGTTGGATGGTCAGATAGTTTATTTGAGAAGTTTGACTCAGAGACCTGGAGCATGAAATGCGTTAACTGTGGTTAAAGTTACAGAGATGAGTAAGTTCTCGGCAGGGTGACTTTGCAGTACAAATGTACAGAGTTCAAAATCAACAATAACCAGAGACATAGGCTGTGTGAAGAAGCTAAGAAAGCCCTCAGCAGGGGTCGTGGGATAAGATCAGTATCCAGGACTGTGGCGCCCAGGTCTCGTCCCGCTGTGCTGTGGGAGAGAGTCTGCATTTCATCCTAAGACCAGTGCGACGTTATTGGAGATTTTTAATAAAAGGGAAGGCAGTTCTTAATTACATTTTTTAAAAGATTATTTGCAACTCTCTCCTGCATTCAGAATATTTATGAGGTAAGGATGGAAGCAAGAAATCAGGCTTAAGGACTCTTACAGTGCTCGCGGGGAGAAATGATGTTTACTTGGTCTTCAGTGGTGGGACTCGAGATGGACAGAAGGTAGATGTGTTACCTTTTGGAAGTAGACGCGCCATGTCCTGGTGGGTTGTCTATGGGAGACGGGGCAGAGAAAAGACTCCAGAACAACTCTTAAGACTTTGGGTTTGAGGAACTGGTTAGCTTGCCAACACTGAAATGGGGAACGCTGTGAGAACACAGTTGGAGAGAAGAGTCCTGTTACGAACGTGGTTAGTTTGAGATAGGATCACACTTGACATATGCAGATGTCAAGTATATAATTGTATGTCCACGTGGAGAACCCAAAGGGTCAACATGGACTCTGTTTCTTGGATATGCCACACGCTCCCCATGACTTAGAACCTTTGTTCTAACATGGTTAGTTTGAGATAGGATCACACTTGACATTGCAGATGTCAAGTATATAATTGTGTGTCCACGTGGAGAACCCAGAGGGTCAACATGGACTCTGTTTCTTGGACATGCCACGCGCTCCCCTTGACTTAGAACCTTTGTTCCAGCTGTGCCTTCTGTCTGGAATATCGTTTCCTTGTCTCTGCCTGGTCTCAGTTTAAATGCCAGGCTATTTAAATAGCTGTCTCTGCTTTATTCATTATCTCAGTACTGTTGGTGCTTTTTAATTTACTTTGTAATTTGCAAACGTATTTTCACTTCTTCCTGCTCTCAAGAAGAGGGGCTGGCTTCTGTCACCTTCTTTAGCCAACGCCCAGCACAGTGATGGTCACTCAACACATACTCGATAAATACTCCTTAGGGAACGAAGGTCCAAACAGGATCATGGTTTGCCTCAGAGGGGAGTCGAGGTGCTGGAGGTAGATGAGTGTGCGAGATGATGGACTGCCCTTTTCCCAGATGTTTGAAGGATTCTGAGCAGGGAGAATGCTTAGTTCGTTAAATGCTTCCTGTGAGTCAGGCGCTGTGCTGAGCTCTTTAAAAATCTCATTCAGTATCTGGAGCCACTCTCTGCGGTGGCTGCTGTCCTTGCCTTCACCATGAGGTAGGAGCTGGGGCTCCAGGGGGGAGGTCGCGGGCCTAGTACCGCACAGGCATGGTTAAAGCCCACGCAGTTTGGCTCCACAGCCTCCTGACTCTACCACCGCAGAGCACAGGGGGCTCGGGCTGCAGTGACTTAGATTGCCACGTTTCTGGAGACTTTGGACCCGTTGAGGAAGGTTCTGATCAATCCCATGGAATTGTCCTCAGCCCCACTCAGCCACCCTTGACCAGCATTTGGATCAGAAGTGACTCCACTGACCCCCACCCCCATCTCCCTGAGAAGAGGGTGAGAGGCACCCCTTGCGCGTCTCTTGCCCGTGAGGCTGCCGCCCTCCACGCAGACTGGACACGGGGCCCAGAGGGCAGGCTCTGACCCACTGTCTCAGACATGCCTCCTCCTGCTCAGGGGGCACTGGGGAGCGAGCCAGACCCTCCTGAGAGGGACTCCTCTCAATGGCCAGGGTGTGGGGTAGGAAGGAGCACGGGTCGGGGCTAAGACTAGACTGAAAAAGCTAGAAGTTCTCTCTTTTGTTCTCTGGGGATAAAGGTGCCGCACAGTCTGTTTCTTCTGTTCTCACTGGATCACAGACTCCAAGAGCAGAATCTATGCTCTGCTGTCGTTTTAACGAACCCCTGTCCCTTTCACAGTGCGTTTGCTAAACTCAGTTCTGTCAGCAAAAGGGATAATTATCCATGACATAATGATGGTGTTAATGGGTGAATAAGGTGTGTCTTGCAGGAATTTGATGGACCACATTGAACCTGCATATTGTTCTAGCTGGCTATTTTTGGTCATTTAGTTTCCAGAACGTGGAAAGGGTCTGTATTAGCATTTTTCTTTACTTGTTCCATCCAGCTGCACATCTCCCTTTGGAGGGTGACTTTGGCTATCAGGGTTTTCGTCAAGAAAAATGAGGTGTTCTAAGGTTCAGATGAAAAATGAATTGGAAAATATTAATGTGTACAGAAAGTTATACAACCTTTTTTCAATTAATAGTGTACTAATAGGAACAAAAGTTTCTAAGTAGGGAATTTGAGTAGACATGAATTAAAAATAAGAATTAAGTTTCCCTTTGAAAGTGTACCATACACGTAGAGAAAGTATTTTATGAAACTTGCAGATACAATAATGAAATATTTGCTAAGGTGATAAATAGAAGTCTTTCCCAAACAAGAACCATTTGGGAGCAAAGAACTTTTGAATTATTTAGCATTAATTTGTAGAGTATTTAAACAGGTATTCAATTACTAAATCTACTCAAGCGGAGTCCATAGTGGCAGACTTCTTTGCATACTTGTCAATGAGGATTTTTATTCTAAAGCAACCCTGATAACTTTAATGACAAAGCTGATCAAATTCTGAGTAATCCTTGGACTCTAAAAATATGCCGTGGCTGTGACTTTAAGTGGAACAAATGTGCTAAGCAGGCTGAGCAGGTAATGAAGCAGACTGACTGAAAAGCTGTGTCGAAGAGAAAAGTAGAGAGAGCAATCACTTCTCAGTGTGAACAGCAGAGAAATTACAGACTCTGACAATCAATTTATGTTCTGTATTGTGGCATTTTGTTAATTATTCCTCCTAAAGTTTATAGTTGGGCTTGTGGCTTCAAAATAAAAGCTCTGAAGTGTCATGTTGTCAGTATGTTCAGAAATTTGTCTGCTTTAGGTGTTCAGTTGTAAATTGTGAATCTAAATTGTAGTTAGTTTTCTTTTTAGCGTCTGTGTCTTTCGCCTTTAAAAAAATGCATTATCCTGGATGATTACTTCCATCCACTTGACCATGGGATGGATAAAGTTTATGTTTTCACTATTCTGGGTAACTAAATTCTTAAGTTGGACATTTTGGCTCTTGCTTAGGAATAGGTTGTATTACTCTATTAGTGAATTGCCCTGTAATTGGTTAAGGTAGAAGTCATTACTTAAAATGTAAAAGTGAAAATATAGCTTTAAAATTTATCTCTTCTCCACCCTTATGGAAGAACTCCTTTTATTGAATTTTGAATATGGGAAGGATATGGGAATAGCTAAGATTGTTTGAAGAGGAAATAAAAAAGCCTCTGATGAAAGTGAAAGAGGAGAGTGAAAAAGTTGGCTTAAAGCTCAGCATTCAGAAAACTAAGATCATGGCATCTGGGCCCATCACTTCATGCGAAATAGATGGGGAAACAGTGGAAACAGTGTCAGACTTTGGTTTTTTGGGCTCCAAAATCACTGCAGATGGTGATTGCAGCCACGAAATTAAAAGACGCTTACTCCTTGGAAGGAAAGTTATGACCAACCTAGACAGCACATTAAAGAGCAGAGACATTACTTTGCCACCAAAGTCTGTCTAGTCAAGGCTATGGTTTTTCACGTGGTCATGTATGGATGTGAGAGTTGGACTGTGAAGAAAGCTGAACGCTGAAGAATTGATGCTTTTGAACTGTGGTGCTGGAGAAGACTCTTGAGAATCCCTTAGACTGCAAGGAGATCCAACCAATCCATCCTAAAGGAGACCAGTCCTGGGTGTTCATTGGAAGGAGTGATGCTGAGGCTGAAACTCCAATACTTTGACCACATCATGTGAGGAGTTGACTCATTGGAAAAGACTCTGATGCTGGGAAGGACTGGGGGCGGGAGGAGAAGGGGACGACAGAGGATGAGATGGCTGGATGGCATCACCAACTCGATGCACATGAGTTTGGGTGAACTCTGGGAGTTGGTGATGGACAGGGAGGCCTGGCGTGCTGCGATTCATGGGGTTGCAAAGAGTCGGATGCAACTGAACTGAACTGAAGATTGTAGTATCCCTGGTTGTATTTTAGGTGGGTTTTCATCCTGCAGAACTGACTATTCATTTAAAGCATGCTGTTAATCACTGAGTTATCTGCTTAATCTAATTTCAAATAGGTCCCTGTATCCCTGTACAGCTCTTTAGAAGGATAACTGTGGGAAGAAATGTACAGCCATCGCAGAGCAGTTTGGTGGGGATTAATTGGCATAGCAAGGAACGACCATCTGCAGCCTGTGGCAGGCCACCAGGAAGCCTGATTAGGCCCCCGCGGCCCAGGCAGGTGGTGGCTGGTGGTCTTCCACAGGAGGGCACAGGGGAAGTTGTTTATTCGCTACCTTGCTCAGGTCATTTAAAACAGCTACTTTGTGAAGCCACAGTAATTCTCTCCAGTTCAGGTTTTAATGTTTTCAAGCTGTGATCGTTTCTTATTTGCAGCTATTTTTATAGCTTATGCCTTCTATTATACCTATTCATGCGCAAAGATGAAGGATTGCAAAAGCCTAGTGTTTTCCTGAAAGGGGAAAATATTAACGGTATGAATTAATTTGTTCTTGTTTTTTATTTCTTTAAGCGTTATAGAAAAATTGATAGAGTTACTATGAGAAAATGGAACTTTTGTCATATCTCGTCGGAATAAGTGGTGTGAAGCCTGAAATCATTATTATAGGTTATATAAAAATTTTACAAAATTGATTCATAATTTTGCCAGCTGTGTGGTGTCATTTTACTTAATTGCAACTTAAAATTTTTGTCATGGCTTTAGTTTTTGATCCCCAAACTGTGAATGTGCAAAATGTAAGGCTTTAAATTAGATTATACTGTAGTCAATTCAGTGAATGAAGAGCAATCTATGATTGGACTATATAGCCATTGTTTGCTGAAAACAAGTATATGAAATGTAAGTCAGAAATCTTCTTTCAGATCTAGAATTTGAAATAGAACATACAACCCATTTTGTTTCAGTTAATTAAAACTGACAATTGCATGATGGGCTTCCCTGGTAGCTCAGCTGGTAAAGAATCTGCCTTCAGGGATACTGGATTCGATCCCTGGGTTGGGAAGATCCCCTGAAGAAGGGAACAGCTATGCACTCCAATATTCTGGCCTGGAGAATTCCATGGACGTTCATGGGGTCACAAAGAGTCGAACACAACTGAGTGACTTATGTTGCATGATAGTCAATCTCTGAAGTTTAAAGAGTCTGTGCATTGCTTTCAATGTATTCCTGTATCTTGGGTGGCAGCATGGTTTGTTAGAAAGGACATAGCCTGCAGAGTCAGAAAGCTGTGGGCTCCAACAGTGTTTCTGCCACTTGCTGCCTGAGGAATCTAGCTCTCAGAACCTGCCAGCCCCCAGAGTGTCTCGATAGCTCGGCTACCACCCACTAGTTCACGCTTGACTGGAAAGTCTTACATGACTTATCAGGGGATTATACTCAAGGCCAAGATTTACTATAGCAGAGTGTATAAGTGAGACGGCAGGAATGGCAAAGGAGCGAGCGGTCAAGCTCGGGATTTCTTGCTCTATTTATGGGCATGTCTTTCCACCTACAAACTGCAGAGATATACTCAGGAAAAGACATACTCAGAGATATACTCTTGAGTCTTGGAGTCCAGAATTCTCTGAGGGAGTGGACCACATACCTGCTCCATGACCAGCCATGGTGAGGACCTCAAGCCAGACACCAGATGCATAGAACGACTCTAGGTTTATTTTAAACAAGCCTAATGGACTAACATTACTAGGTAACATCTGAACGTTGCAGAAGTTCTCAGCTTTGACTAAGAGTATGCTATCCAGATAAGCAGGAGCCAGGTGAAGCTGACGTGCTTAGAGTGTTAACTCTTTCCTCGCATGGAGTAAAAGGAAAATTGAAGGGGAATTGTCCCATGAGTTACTTTTCCTATGTCCCGCCTATCCTAACTAACATTCTGCTGTCTGTAGTCTCTGGGGTACACAAAACGATTCATTGAGGAGTAGAGAGAAAATATTATGACTCTGTTTATATTTATTCTTGATCACATCCTTTTAGTTTTCCTTCATCCAAGAATGTCTTTATTTCTTTTTTCTTTTTTTTTTATTACCATTGATCAGATTTTATATTAATCTTTTTTCTTGTAGTATAATTCTTTACAATGTTGTGTTTCTGCTGTACAACAAAGTGAATCAGCTATATGTACACATATATCCCCTCCCTCTTGAACCTCCCTCCCCTTAATCAACTTTTGATTGGACACATAGTCTTTGATTCTCATTTTTTGTCACCTGTAGTGGCAATGGACAGTTCTTTTCTTTCAACATTTGAAAATCTGTGCTACCTCCTGAACTCCATAGCTTCAGAGGGAGAAATCTGCCTTTGAAGCCAGACTTTTTCTTTGTCCTTAATTTTCAGAAGTGTAATTTTATGTCTTAGTTGAACTGATTTCTTTGGGTTTATCCTATGTAAGTTTGTTTCAGCTTCTTGAATTTGTAGATTTGTGTCTTTGATCTGATTTGGGAAATTTTCAACCATTATTTGTTTCAGTAGTTTGCAGCATGACAGACTCTTTGTCTCTCCCTTCCTTCTGAGACTCTCTGATACAAAGCTTGGGCCTTTTGTATTGTCCCATGCATCTCCAAGGCACTGTTCCTTTTAAAAAACTTTTTTCTTTGTTTAAAGTGAGTAAATTCTATTGGTCTGTGGCCAAGTCCAGTGATTCTATCTTCTGTCATCTTCATTTTACCATCGGCTCATTCAGTCGATTTATTTTTCCTCCTGAGTTATTTTTTTATTCCAATTAGTTTAAACGCGTTTTATTTTTAGACAACCTACTTGGTGAGGGACAGGGAGGCCTGGCGTGCTGTGATTCATGGGGTCGCGGAGAGTCGGACATGACTGAGCGACTGAACTGAACTGAACTGAACTGAACAGGACATGTTTTCTCAAAAACAATGCCTCCGCTCCAAATAAATCAACGTTTTCGGGTTTGTAACTTCTGTTTCCATTGCTGAGTTAATCTGTTTTTATTTTGAGCGTTTGATTGTTGAGGTATTCTTTTAGCTGCTTTGAAATTCTTGAGAGATGATCCCAACATCTGATCTGTCCCAGTTTTGATGTCAGTTGACTGTCTTTTCTCATTCGGGTTGTGATTTCCTTGGCTGTGGGTTTGATGGATGATTCTGTTTGTACTCTGAACATTTTATTTTGTTAGGAGACTCTGCTGCTGCTGTTGCTGCTAAGTCACTTCAGCTGTGTCCGACTCTGTATGACCCCATAGACAGCAGCCCACCAGGCTCCCCCATCCCTGGGATTCTCCAGGCAAGAACACTGGAGTGGGTTGCCATTTCCTTCTGCAATGTGTGAAAATGAAAAGTGAAAGTGAAGTTGCTCAGTCATGTCTGACTCGTACCGACCCCATGGATTGCAGCCTACCAGGCTTCTCCATCCATGGGGTTTTCTAGGCAAGAGTACTGGAGTGGCTTGCTATTGCCTTCTCCGACTAGGAGACTCTGGGTCCTATTTATTTATTTATTTTTTAATTTTTATTGGAGACTAATTATTTTACAATATTATATTGGTTGGTTTTGCCATACATTGACATGAATCCACCCCGGGTGTACATGAGTTCCCCCTCCTGAACCCTCCTTCTACTTCCCTCCTCCCCTTATCCTCCCTCTGGGTCATCCCCACATACCAGCCCCGAGCATCCTGTAACATGCATCAACCCTGAACTGGCAATTCATTTCACTTATGATAATATACATGTTGCAATGCCATTCTCCCAAACCATCCCACCCTCACCCTCTCCCACAGAGTCCCAAAGACTGTTCTATACATCTGTGTCTCTTTTGCTGTCTCGTATACAGGGTTATCATTTGCATCTTTCTAAATTCCATATATATGTGTTAGTATATTGTATTGGTGTTTTCTTTCTGGCTTACTTCACTCTGTATAATAGGCTCTAGTTTCATCCACCTCATTAGAACTGGTTCAAATGCATTCTTTTTAGTGGCTGAGTAATACTCCATTGTGTATATGTACCAAAGCTTTCTTATCCATTCGTCTGCAGATGGACATCTAGGTTGCTTCCATGTCCTGGCTATTATAAACAGTGCTGCGATGAACATTGTAGTACATGTGTCTCTTTCAATTCTGGTTTCCTCGGTGTGTATGCCCAGGAGTGCAATTGCTGGATCATATGGCAGTTCTATTTCCAGTTTTTTGAGGAATCTCCACACTGTTCTCCATAGTGGCTGTACTAGTTTGCATTCCCACCAACAGTGTAAGAGGCTTCCCTTCTCTCCACACCCTCTCCAGTATTTATTGCATGTAGACTTTTGGATAGCAGCCATTCTGACTGGTGTGAAATGGTATCTCATTGTGGTTTTGATTTGCATTTCTCTGATTATGAGGGGTGTTGAGCATTTTTTCATGTGTTTGTTAGCCATCTTTATGTCTTCTTTGGAGAAATGTCTTTAGTTCTTTGGCCCATTTTTTGATTGGGTCATTTATTTTTCTGGAATTGAGCTGCAGGAGCTGCTTGTATATTTTGGAGATTAATCCTTTATCAGTTGCTTCATTTGCTGTTATTTTCTCCCATTCTGAAGGCTGTCTTTTCACCTTGCTTATAGTCTCCTTTGCTGTGCAGAAGCTTTTGATTTTAATTAGGTCCCATTTGTTTATTTTTGCTTTTATTTCCAATATTCTGGGAGGTGGGTCTTGGAGGATCCTGCTGTGATTTATGTCAGAGAGTGTTTTGCCTACGTTCTCCTCTAAATCTTCTGTTTTTACAGGTGGGCAGTCACCTGGTTTAGGTTTGGCATGTAAGACCTGGCTTGCTTTTGCGGGCTGTGGTTTAAGCGACCGTTCACTTCTCGGAGCCTTTGTGATGTGACTTTGCTTTGCTGGTTTACCTGATTTCCACCTGCTCCTCTCCCTGTGGTGGACCGCAGTGTTGGGCACATAGGCTGCCTGGTGCTTGTTTGGCGAAACTCCGCTGCCCGTAAGGAGCAGAGAGCCCTTCACGGGCTGGGTGCCTGTGGTCGGGTTCTGTCAGTTCCCTTCCAATTCTAGCTGCCCATGTCTGGGAAGGAGATGGGAAGTCTTAGATCTGTGGGGAAAGAGGTTTCCCAGGCAAGGCTGATTTTGTCTGGCAGCATTTCCCTCACCAGCAGCCTAACTGCTTTGGTAACTCTTGGTCTGGGAGAGAAGTATCAGGTCTCTGGGACCAAGGACTTCCCAGTCTTGGCTGCTGTTGTTCTGGGGTCCCTCCTGCCCTTGCTTTCTGAGCCGCCCCCATACTTCTTGGCAGGGCAGGGAGTCTCATTCCCGGAGGGAAAGAGAGGGTTGCCCCTGACTGCTTGTATCCCCCGAACTCCACACCGGCCCCTCTCAGCTGGTGCTGGGTTTACCTCATGCTGGGCAGGACAGACGTGTGACCCGGAGAGCAGTGGGCCCCTCTGCACTGTCTTCTGTAGTCACTCTGAGAGTCAAGCCTCCTTTGTTGTTTGGGGGACATCCTGCCACGACCGTGTCCCCGTCCCTGGGGTTCAGTGCGGTTCACCTTCCTCATACCTCCGTTCAGGGTTCTCTCATCGTCTCTTCCTTATTTCCTGGTTTATAGCAGGGACAACTGTATTTACACCAGTTTGCCCAGTGACTACATCACGTTAAAAAAAAAAAAAAGAGTGATAAAAGTGTAGAGACAGCTGGGTATAAGATTCAGTGACTGACCACTAGATTACTTGGTACTTGAACTCTCCGTAGTTTGGTCAGAAAGTGTATCTCTAGTTTTCCTACCCAGTCAGTTCAGTTCATCGCTCAGTCGTGTCTGACTCTTTGCGACCCCGTGAACCCCAGCATACCAGGCCTCCCTGTCCATCACCAGCTCCCGAAGTTTACCCAGACTCATGTCCATTGAGTCGGTGGTGCCATCCAACCATCTCATCCTCTGTCCTCCCCTTCTTCTCCTGCCCTCAGTCTTTCCCAGCATCAGAGTCTTTTTCACATGAATCAGTTCTTCGAATCAGGGGGCCAAAGTATTGGAGTTTCAGCTTCAGCATCAGTCCCTCCAATGAACACCCAGGACTGATTTCCTTTAGGATGGACTGGTTGCATCTCCTTGCAGTCCGAGGTACTCTCAGGAGTCTTCTCCAATGCCACAGTTGAAAAGCATCAATTCTTCGGTGCTCAGCTTTCTTTATGGTCCAACTCTCACATGCATGTATGACTACTGGAAAATCTATAGCCTTGACTAGATGGACCTTTGTTGACAAAGTAATGTCTCTGCTTTTTAATGTGCTGGCTAGGTTGGTCATAACTTTCCTTCCAAGGCATAAGCATCTTTTAATTTCATGGCTGCAATCACTATGTGCAGTGATTTTGGAGCCCCCAAAAATGAAGTCTCTCACTGTTTCCACTGTTTCCCCATCTATTTGCCATACCCAGTACTACTGCCTTTAAAAACTTAGGGGTGCACAATATTGGCGTGAGGGCTTCCCTGGTGGCTCAGTGGTAAAGAACCTTCCTACCAGGAAACATGGGTCAGGAAGATCCCCTGGAGAAGGAAACGGCAACCCATTCCAGTATTTTTTCTTCGAAGATCCGATGGACAGAGGAGCCTCGTGGGCTATAGTCCAGGGGTTCTCAAAAGGGTTGAACAGGACTTAGTGACTAAACAACACAATGTTGGTGTATTTACTCTTTTTAGACAGTCTGTGCTTTTCCCTGTGTATTTATTGAAGTTACTTTCTCCTTATAGTGTATCAGAATTATAACCCTGTTCAAGACTCTTTTTTTTACTTCTTTCATGAGGAAAAGAGTCTGATGCTAGGAGAGATTGGGGGTGGGAGGAGATGGGGCCGACAGAGAATGAGATGGCTGGATGGCATCACTGACTCGATGGACATGAGTTTGAGTGAACTCCGGGAGTTGGTGATGGACAGGGAGGCCTGGTGTGCTGTGATTCATGGGGTTGCAAAGAGTCGGGCACGACTGAGCGACTGAACTGAACTGAAGTTCTCAAATGCAATATGGATTACTTTCTCTGACTTTTAACATCTGTTACTCATGTGACACTTTAACATTTTGAACAGTGTGTACTCTGAAAGTTTATTCTTTGGAGAGGAACTTTCCCAGAGAAGCAGTGCTTGCAATGACATTTGGATTCTTAAATTTATTGGTCATGTATTTAATGTTTGGGTTGTCACCACCTTGTCATAAGGGTCTAATAGAATATACCCTTATGTTTTGAGTCTGTCTTGAAATTCCAGGACTATATATCTCCCTAGCTTTTCATCTCTTCCCCTCCAGTACTGAGTTCCATAGGAGTGGTGACTTTTATGGCTTATGTCCGAGACTACTGCCTGGTATACTAGGAGAAATATTTTTGGGAATGGAATTAGAAAAACAGACCATCTAGTTTCTAGAAGAAGAAAGTATCAGTGGAATGATGACAATCATTAGCTACAGATAAAGAAACTTCGGGATCCCTGACCAACCCCTGTGTTTCACTCCTGCACAGGTACGCTTACCTCCTGTGCTTTTTTTTTTTCCCCCAGCAAAATAAGCTTCCATTTAACCTTTATGCTTTCAAGGACTGTAGGGAGTAGCAAGCGCTGTAAGCAACTTCTGAACACCTAAAGCAAGAACTTTATGGTTTTCATAGTTTTGTAGCTTGTAGGAGGTTAAGGAAAAGTTACTCTGAGAAATCTGAGAAAGCTTTATGCCTCCTCTGTGAAGCCTTTTTATGCGTCTTTATATAGACCACGTGTGTCTTATTAGTGTTCTAGCTCTAGACTGTTCATGATTCTGACTCTTTATTCTCCATATGCTTATATTAAAGCGTTTGAGAACAAGAACTGTGTTTAACTGCCCTTTGAACTCATATATCTTTGAATTTCTAGTACAACTCAGTGTGTGTTTCTGTGTATGTGCATAAATATAAAATTAGGATGGATTCAGAGCCAGGCTGAGTTGTATCTCAGCTTCCATTGTTTCCGCAACATGCTATTTCACTGTTTTGGCTTTGTTTTAATAAGTTGCCATCAGTTCAGTTCAGTTCAGTTGCTCAGTCGTGTCCGACTCTTTGCAACCCCATGAATCACAGCACGCCAGGCCTCCCTGTCCATCACCAATTCCCAGAGTTCACTCAAACTCATGTCCATCGAGTTGGCGATGCCATCCAGCCATCTCATTCTCTGTCATCCCCATCTCCTCCCGCCCCCAATGCTTCCCAGCATCAGAGTCTTTTCCAGTGAGTCAACTCGTCACATGAGGTGGCCAAAGTATTGGAGTTTCAGTTTTAGCATCAGTCCTTCCAATGAACACCCAGGATTGATCTCCTCTAGAATGGACTGGTTGGATCTCCTTGCAGTCCAAGGGACTCTCAAGAGTCTTCTCCAGCACCACAGTTCAAAAGCATCAATTCTTCGGCACTCAGCTTTCTTCACAGTCCAACTCTCACATCCATACATGACCACGGGAAAAACCATAGCCTTGACTAGACGGACCTTGGTTGGCAAAGTAATGTCTCTGCTTTTTAATATGCTATCTAGGTTGGTCATAACTTTCCTTCCAAGGAGTAAGCGTCTTTTAATTTCATGGCTGCAATCAGCATCTGCAGTGATTTTGGAGCCCCAAAAAATAAAGTCTGACACTGTTTCCACTGTTTCCCCATCTATTTCCCATGAAGTGATGGGACCAGATGCCATGATCTTTGTTTTCTGAATGTTGAGCTTCAGACCATCCTTTTCACTCTCCTCTTTCACTTTCATCAAGAGGCTTTTTAGTCCCTCTTCACTTTCTGCCATAAGGGTGGTGTCATCTGCATATCTGAGGTTATTGATATTTCTCCCAGCAATCTTGATTCCAGCTTGTGCTTCTTCCAGTCCATGGCCTGGTGTATTCCAGACTGTTCTGTATCTTCTTGTGTATTATATGTGTCTCAGGGTGAGTTCTGGAAAAATCTTTCCTCGTAGTCTCTCTGGGAGAAGGCAATGGCACCCCACTTCAGTATTCTTGCCTGGAAAATCCCACGGATAGAGGAGCCTGGTGGGCTGCAGTCCCTGGGGTCGCACAGAGTCGGACACGACTGAAGTGACTCAGCAGCAGCAGCAGCCACAGTAGTCTCTCTGACTGTTTCGAGTCCATCATGTGTATTATATGTGAAGTGGACCAGACCTTCTGACTGCTCAGCTTAGAGGCCCTGCTCTCTTCCAGACGAGTGTCACTGCCTCCACTGTACTCTGCCTCAGCAGTGCCAGGCGGGTCCCGCTGTTCACTCTTCTGTGCCTCGTTTATTTGCATTCCTTTCAGAAAAGGAAAGGAAAGCAAAGGAATGGATCTCAAGACGGTTAATTTTTTTGCAATTCTGGGACTAGAATGGATGAAGTTAGAAGTTATAGTCTATAATGAATCTATTGAATAAACTTCCACATTTCTTTTATACGAATTTCTGTGATTTAAATCCTTTCTCTGATATTTATTATGAAATGTTTCATTGTAAGAAAGATTGACATATAAAAATTCACTCTAATATAAGGAATAAATTTAGAAATTACCTGATGGCTTAGCTATGAATTTTAACCTTGTTTCAGACAAAAAATTTACCTTTAATTCACTCTGTGAAGCATTTTAATCAATATTGCTATTTAATGTTTCAGCATCTGCTTCTACTTTTGTCTGTATTTACTAATTTATTTCTGAAAGCCAAAGGTTTTCCGAGAAATAAGAAATAAGGTCTGAGTTACCAAATAGAATGGTCATGGTATTCTGCTTTTAGATTATGGTGCTAAAATTGGATTAACTCTTAATGGACCTTTTAATCTCTGTTGCTTTACTTACATTTTATTCTTATATTTACTTTGAAATATTGTGTAAAACACAGACAGTAAGCCTGGTTAGTTAAATTCATTTCTTACAACTGATTTTACACATGAATTATTCACATTTTCTTACAGAATTACCATTTTCCCTAGAAGTATGTGATTAACAAGGGTTGAACACATTCACAGATAAGAAATTTGGCCTCAAGATACATCACTCCTAAGAATATGACATTAGAATACTTAGTTTTTCAAATTTCAGTTTATTTTTAGGGAACTGTAAGTGTCCTAAGTATTTAAACAATTCAGCGTTAAAAATTATTCTTGAAAGATTTTTTTAGATATCAGGAGTGTTTCTAGCAATGTTTGTCACTGTAATTACTGTGTCTCTTTGATAAAACTTACGGTAAAAAGTGAAGTCGCTTAGTCGTGTCCGACTCTTTGTGACCCCATGGACTGTAGCCCACCAGGCTCCTCTGTCCATGGAATTTTCCAGGCAACAGTACGGGAGTGGGTTGCCATTTCCTTTTCCAGGGGATCTTCCCAACCCAGGGATCGAACCCAGGTCTCCCGCATTGCAGGCAGACTCTTTACCATCTAAGCCACCAGGGAAGCCCTAGACTTAAATTATCTATTTAGAAATACAGAAGTATTCGGTGCATTCCAATGGCTTTTTGGGGGAAAAAGTAATTTTATGCTGATTGTACTAATCTTAAAGAATATAAAGAGTACGGGTATTACTGCCAGAGCCCATTGGAATATTTTCTTCTCCCAAGTAATGAAACACCTCCTCTCTTAGTAATGAGGGTGAATTCCAGATGCACATTGTGTCATAAATCTCCTAGTGAAAGATCTCCTAGTGTCCTAAGTCTAGTGGAGGCCGTGGAAGCACAGGTATGTACTATATTACAAAACGGTTCAGTCTGAAGTCACTAAAAAGACACTAAATATTATATTAATGTAATAACTAAATATTAAGATAAAACCCCAATGTTAATAATCTGTTAACTATATTGAATATTTGTCTAGCCTCCCTCAGTCATCTAGTTGTTTATCTTAGCTGTTAACTTATAATTGCCCATTTCTTTTTTGTCTTTAATAAAGAGGGTATAACTGGTGTTACCTTTTGAAATGTAAACAAATGTGTTTTTACATTCAATGAGTAGTTTAGACTTTGTGAACAAATATATATATGGGGAAGATTTAAATACAGAAAGAGTAACAGCTCTGTACTCTGTTAAAGATGGGATTTGGCGTGGATAGGAGGGTAGGAAGTTCTGGAGGAGAGGCATCCTTTAGGATGGTGAGTCTCTGGGAAGATCAGGACATGTGGATGATACAGAGCTGCCAGTGCTGTGCTTGTCTTGTGCGAACCTTATTCACATGAGCCTTGAAATTCACGGCAGGACTTTTTCTCTTAGTTGCCTTCTGTTCAAGGGTATGAAAACTGGGGAGTTTGTGAAATATTAAAATCCCAATATGTAGTGCTGGAAAAGCTGGACAGTTATGTGTAAAACAATGAAGTTAGACTATTCACTAACAATGGTCACAAAATTTTTGTGAAGACAAAAGTAAAGACCTAAAGGTAAGACATGGCACCACAGAACTCCTAGAAGAGAACAGAGACCAAATACTCTTTGACACAAATTGTAGGAATATTTAGTTCATTCTATCAAGGTGAAAAATAAAAGCAAAACCAAATAGATGGAACCTAATGAAACTCACTGGAAAAGAGTCTGATGCTAGGAAGGATTGGGGGTGGGAGGAGACGGGGACAACAGAGAATGAGATGGCCGGATGGCATCACCGACTCAATGGACATGAGTTTGAGTGAACTCCGGGAGTTGGTGATGGACGGGGAGGCCTGGCGTGCTGTGATTCATGGGGTCGCAAAGAGTCGGACACGACTGAGCAACTGAACTGAACTGAACTGAATGAAACTTAAAAGCTTTTGCTCAACAAAGGAAATCATTAACAAATCCAAAAGACAGCCTATGGAATGGGAGACATTACTTGTAAATGATTCCACCCACAGAAGATTAATATCTAAAATATAGATCACTCATAAACTCACTATCAAAAAGGCAAGCAGGCCAATCAAAAAATGGGCAGGAAAGCTAAATAGACTTTTTTTTCCCAACGAAGACACAGGCACATGAAAAGATCCTTGACTACTCTAGTTATTCAGTTCAGTTCAGTCACTCAGTCATGTCCGACTCTTTGCGACCCCATGAATCACAGCACGCCAGGCCTCCCTAGCCATCACCAACTCCCAGAGTTCACTCAAACTCATGTCCATCGAGTCAGTGATGCCATCCAGCCATGTCATCCTCTGTCGTCCCCTTCTCCCGCCCCCAATCTTTCCCAGAATTAGAGTCTTTTCCAGTGAATCAACTCGTCACATGAGGTGGCCAAAATATTGCAGTTTCAGCTTTAGCATCAGTCCTTCCAATGAACACCCAGGATCGATCTCCTTTAGAATGGACTGGTTGGATCTCCTTGCGGTACAAGGGACTCTCAAGAGTCTTCTCCAACACCACAGTTCAAAAGCATTGATTCTTTGGTGATCAGCTTTCTTCACAGTCCAACTCTCACATCCATACATGACCACGGGAAAAACCATAGCCTTGACTAGATGGACCTTGGTTGGCAAAGTAATGTCTCTGCTTTTTAATATATTATCAAGGTTGGTCATAACTTTCCTTCCAAGGAGTAAGGATTGCTTTTCTTCTTTTCAGAGATATTTGTAAGGCCTCCTCAGACAGCCATTTTGCTTTTTTGCATTTCTTTTCCATGGGGATGATCTTGACCCTTGTCTCCTGTACAATGTCACGAATCTCCGTCCATAGTTCATGAAGCACTCTTTCTACCAGATCTGGTCCCTTAAATCTATTTCTCACTTCCACTGTATAATCATAAGGGATTTGATTTAGGTCATACCTGAATGGTCTAGTGGTTTTCCCTACTTTCTTCAGTGTCAGTATGATTTTGGCAATGAGGAGTTCATGATCTGAGCCACAGTCAGCTCCCAGTTTTGTTTTTGCTGACTGTATAGAGCTTCTCCATCTTTGGCTGCAAAGAATATAATCAGTCTGCTCTTAGGCAGTTTTAAAGAATATTCTGATCAGTTGACAAAACCTAGAAATTCTTTTTGTGTGTGTGGATGGGAAGCATGCTACAAGGCTTGTGGGATCTTAGTTTCTGACAGGGGATCGAAGCTGGGACCTTGAGAGTGAAATCACCAAGTCCTGACCACAAGATCACCAGGGAATTCCGCAGAAATTCGCAGTTTAGAAAATGTATTAAGGTTTTAGAGTTTCCTTCCATTTCCCGCTTTCAAAATGAGTTGTCCAATTTAGACCAAATAATTTGATGTTTCAAAAATTTTATTTTTCATTTTCACAGGTAACTGATAAATGGAGAAAGTATAAGTTTCTTTCATCATAGTATTGAAATGTTAGTACTTATGAATTAAAGCATAAAACCCTAATGTCAAGAATATTTGAACAGTCTAAATCAAGTATTTTATAGCTTTTGCATCAGGGAAATTTAATCATTAGTTTTTAATGTAGGTTTGTAGATATAATGGTGATAAATCACTAGCAAGCAGATGAAACAAAACTGTTAACTCTATTCATTACAATCTTGATTCATAGTTTTATGTCTTTTATTTCTGTTGACTTATACTTTGGTGCAGCTTTCGTTTTCATTCAGTACTAGGAAATCTGTGAAACCGGGGGAGACACTGCCGCTCGTGTTTCTTGCAGGCAGTCTGCATCCATTCCTCTTGATTGTTCTCCACATTCAAGAAGGTTGCACAGATCTACTTGCCCCTCTATAGAAAGCAGAGGGGCAGATAAAGATAAAGAATAGATAAAGATAAGAATATGTGGTATAATCTCCATGTGGGCTCAGTTGTATCTGGCTCTTTACAGTCCCATAGATTGTGGCCCACCAGGCTCCTCTGTCCATGGGCTTTTTCCAGAAAGAAGACTGGAGTGGATGCCATGCCTTTCTCCAGGACATCATCCCAACCCAGGGATCGAACCCACATCCCCGCACTGCAGGCGGATTCTTTGCCTTTCGGCCACCAGGGAAGCCTTGTAATCTCTGTAGAACACACCAGGTCTGGGACAGTTGTTGAGGAGTGAGCTGCAGCTGTTTCTGACAGTCCTTCTGAGTGTGGCTTTTCTTTCCTGTGGAGCTAAGGGGAGAAGAAGAGAGGCCAGTAACAGCGATGGGCAAGTCACGGGTCCAGTCTCTTTCAGCACCTCTCCATGCTCCAAACTCCGTGTGACTCAGGGTCTCTGTTCCCTGCCTTACCTTGGAATTCTCTTCTGATGGAGTTTCTGCCTGTTGACTCTCTGTTTTCCCCAGCGATAAAGTTATAGAAAACCTTCTTTGTTACCATATTCATCATCGCCCGGGTCAGAGGCGTAGTGTTCGGTGAAGCTTTAGTGTCATCGTGTACCTCAAGTTGCTTGCCTTTCTCAACCATTCAGCAGCCCCAGTAGGAGTATTCCATGTATTTTGTAAGGGAGGAGTTGGATCGTTCCCCTCTTCAGGGATGTGTCAAGTGCTTCTCCCTTTTCCCAGTTTGATAGATTGGAGTTTGCCCCTCTGTCCATATTTCTGCGAAATTGCAGCTATCAAATTGTCACTGGATTCTCTTTGGGTATTTTGTGCCTTCCTCTTACAGACAGACTCACAAATCTAAATTCTGAGGCTCTAGGCTCTTTTCTTTTGATCTTCGTTTTTAGCTAAAACAGATTTAAGAGCAATCTTACTCTTAACAGACTCCTCCTCAATTGCAGTGATTTGATTATCCAGTTAGTCTTCTCCCCAACTAAGGTGCTTTTCTGCCCATCAGTAGAAGGGTTATTTTCGTGACGTCAAACCAGTAGTGACCCTCTAGATAACAGCCATTCTGGCAATAATAAGCATTCCAGATCCCCTTTCTGCTGTCACAGCCCTAAAGATGGCAGTAGCACCCATCATCTTTAACCCCGCAGCAGTAGCAACACCATAGCCATTATTTAAGTTACAGAGTTAGGGACCCTTTCCCAGATGGAGGCTCTTCAAGGCATTTCTGTTTTCTGGTTGATGTATAGTTAATTTACAATGTTGTGTTGGTTTCTGTGTATAGCAAATTAATTCTGTATGTATACAATAAGACTTTATTTATCTATTATATATATATGATAATTTATATTTGCTGATTCTATACTCCTAATAATTTATCCCTCCCTACCTCTTTGCCTCTTTGGTAACCATAAATTTGTTTTCTATATCTGTGAATCTGTTTCTGTTTTGTAAATGAGTTCATTTGCATCATTTTTTAAGATTCCACATATAGTGATGTCATATGGTATTTGTCTTTCTCTGTTTGACTTACTTCACTTCATATGATAATTTCTTGGCTTATCTATGTTGCAGCAAATGGCTTTATTTCACTCTTTTTTATGGCTGAGTGATAATCCATTGAGAGTGTGTATGTGTGTTGATAATCCATTGAGAGTCTGTATGTTTGTTGATAATCTATTGAGCGTGTGTGTGTGTGTGAGTGTGTGTGAGTGTGTGTGTGTGCACACACCACATCACCTTTGTCCATTCATCTGCCCATGGGCGTGTCCGTTGTTTCTGTGTCTTGGCCGTTGTAAATAGAAGGTTCTTCATTGTGATGATATGAAGTGGCATCTTATTGTGGTTTGGTTTTGTATGTTACTGACTGATGATGTTAAACATCTTTTGATGTGCTTATTGTCTATTTGTCCATCCTCTTTTGTTAAGTATTCTACCTAATTTCTTAAAATTGGGTTATTTGTCATCTTGTTTTTGAGGTATGCGTTCTCTGTGTTGCATAGAAATGATTTGTCATTTATATGTGTTTCAAAAATGTTCTTCTAGATTGTAGTTGGACTTTTTATGAGATCTTCCGGAAACACATGTTTTTAATTTGATGAATTCAAGTTTTTTTTTTTAATGTGCTTTTTGTCTCCTAAGAAATCTTTGCTTACACGCTTGGTCATGAAGATATTCTCCTGTGTTTTCTTCCAGGACCTTTATAGTTCTGGTTTTATACTTGGGTTGAAAGACTTGTCATGGAGGCAGAAAACTTTCCTCTATCCTTCTAGATTCTCTGGCTAGTCTAAGATTTAAATTGACACAAGACAGATTAATAGGAGAAAAAAAATCAAATCCTAATTTTGTATGTATAAATAGACATGAGAAGTTTAGAGTTAGGAATCTAAAAGATATATATGCCATCCTGAGCTAAGGAACGTATAGGAGCCGAAGGCTTCAGAGAAGAGGAGGGTAATTCTCAGAAAAGAAGAGCAGGTGTTTAGTAATTGGATGTTTGCCCTGTCATTCATATAGGTCATGAAAAGTTATTTCTGGTAATGACTGTTACTGTGGGCAAATCACCATATTCAATTCTTAGGAGGGAGGTCAAGTTTTCCCTTGAGTCCTCAGGGTCTCCATTGCCTTTCAGTTCAATTCAGTTCAGTTCAGTCGCTCAGTCGTGACCGACTCTTTGCGACCCCATGAATCACAGCATGCCGGGCCTCCCTGTCCATCACCAACTCCCGGAGTTCACTCAAACTCATGTCCATCGAGTCGGTGATGCCATCCAGCCATCTCATTCTCCGTCATCCCCTTCTCCTTCTGCCCCCAATCCTTCCCAGCATCAGTCTTTTCCAGTGAGTCAACTCGTCGCATGAGGTGGCCAAAGTATTGGAGTTTCAGCTTCACCATCAGTCCTTCCAGTGAACACTCAGGACTGATCTCCTTTAGAATGGACTGGTTGGATCTTCTTGCAGTCCGAGGGACTCTCAAGCGTCTTCTCCAACACCACAGTTCAAAAGCATCAATTCTTCGGCGATCAGCTTTCTTCACAGTCCAACTCTCACATCCATACATGACCACTGGAAAATAGCCTTGACTAGACGGACCTTGGTTGGCAAAGTAATGTCTCTGCTTTTTAATATGCTATCTAGGTTGGTCATAACTTTCCTTCCAAGGAGTGAGCGTCTTTTAATTTCATGGCTGCAATCAGCATCCGCAGTGATGTTGGAGCCCAAAAAAATATCCAAATGCCAACGTAGCACGTCTTGAGGAGGCCTGTAAGGAACCCCTGCAGATCATACGTGTAAAGTGTTCTTTCAAAACAATCATTGTTGTTCCTTCTCTTGACCTGTCAGAGGGTGGTGGCTGGGTACAGAGTGTTTCGGAAGGTAGACTACTTCACAATGGCTGTCCAGGACATTTTAAAGCCATGGGGTAAGTTTTTGCTTGAAGATGTTTGACTTCGTGTTGCAGTTGGTCCTATAGGTCAGTTATATTTCAGTCTATGTGTCAGGGGAATGCTGTGCTTTAATGCACATTTTTTGAAATAAAGAATGAAGCGTATCACTCCAGACTTTCCCTTTCTTCGCCTCATCCTCCCTCCCCTCCTGTCTCCAGTCCGTCTCCTCTGTCGTCTCCTCCTGTTTCACTTACACGTCTTTCTGCCTTTGCAGCGTTGTGTTCTCCCATAGCTGAGACTGCTTAGATGATAAAAATAAAAATAAAAAAAATGAAGTCGCTCAGTCATGTCTGACTTTTGCAACCCTATGGACTGTAGCCTACCACGCTCCTCTGATGATAAAATACTCCGTAAGCAGTGATTAGTTCTTGAGGTCAGATAATGGGGCGTTCTTTAGTGATGACACGTTTGCATCGTTGGTCTTGTGTACCTTGATGACACTGTAATTGGTGTTTGTTGCTTTATTATGTTATAGGAAATTACTTGGGAAAGATGTGGGACTATATTCACTCTAATATGCAGCCATAACTCATGACCAGCTGTGGAAAAATTAGATCTTAGGAATGTGGTTTGGGTAGAAAAATAATTCTGTACGATGAAGTGAGGATTGGAAACTTAACATTGCAAAATGAATTTCCTCATGTACTGATGACACAACATTCTGAAATGACAAATAACAGCATATCCTAAGCTTTATGGTGGGAGGAAAGTGTATGCTGTGTTCTGGTTACATCATTTTGAAGTCTGAGAACTCTAATAAAAGTTTGCTATAATGTAGATCTTAAAGTTCTATTGTGTAGTAACGTTTCTTAAATCTGTTTTGTAACCTCTTGAGGTTACAACTTCATGTGCCATTGATTGAATGCTATGAATGAGATATCCCTTAGGTTTGTTTGCCACAGCCTCAAATGCATCTTGCAGCAATTGCATTTCTCACTTAAGCTAAAAAGCCGTTCTTTCTTTTTGCCATAGGATAAGAAGTGGGTTCTCAATCACGAAGATGTCACATTAGGAGAATTACTGGGCAAGGTATGTAATCCACTGAGCTGAATGACCAAATGTCTTTATAGTGATTGTGAGCTCCGTGGTTCTTCGTTTCTTCAAAGCCTTTCTAATGTTCCTGCACACAGCAAGGTATATCCGCCCGTGAGCCTAGAAGAGCACAGTGCTGTATCTGTCACAAATACTGTGGTGTTCATGGAGAAAGAAGTGTGAAAATCTTTGAGATGTTTAATGATCACCTTGACTTTTAAAAAAATAGTATATTGTGAATTTTCCTCTGAAAGGATTAAAAGTCACAATAATTTTTATTACATTGTAGTAAAACCAAAACTAGTGAGCTGAAATTTGGAAAGAAACTGTGAGGTAATAAAAATGTATACACCTGATAGTCTTATTCCATTTGTGTCTGGTTATGCATGATAGTTCAGAAAACATGCAGTACTGCTCCTTGTGATCTCAGCACATAAGTAAACTCACAGTATGTGACAACGCGGGCCATGTATTTCAATCTGAAAATGATGTGGACAGGACACATGTTTCAATACATCCGTCTGTGTCTGGTTACACATGATAGTTTAGAAAACATGCAATACTGCTCCTTGGGATCTCAGGACGTATATAAATCACAGTATGTGACAATGTGGGCCCTGTTATTTCAATCTGAAAATGATGTGGACAGGACACATGTTTCAATACATCTGTTCCATAGCTAGCTCTCTCTGATAGTGGTCAGAGGAAGTAACTATAAATGGTAAAAGTCACTTTCTTTCAAACTAGTTGGGAATTTCTTCCAACTCATAGGCAATATGAAAGTATATTATATCTAATAATCAAATGGGTTATTCGGACATTGATTGTTCATTTATAATTGAGTTCCAATAGACAAGCATTAATTTCTTTATCGATGGCTTAATTAGTGAAGTTTGGATTGAGTTGGGGTTCATAATACAATGGAAAAAATAGTATAAAATCCAGATAGAGAAAACTGTTACTCATATACTTCTGAGTGATCAGTACTAGAATTTAAGGCTCAGAATTTCAAGTAAAGAAATAAATGATTATCCATTACTTTTCTTGATTCAAATGTAAACTTGATGAACTGACAGATTTCCCCTATTTTTTAGCCTTGCTGTGTGTTAAGAAAGTGAATCCCTGTTGAAACAATCTACTTTGCAGAATTCTTATTATTTTAAAAATATTTTTCCAAGTAGAAGCATTAAATTGCCATTAGAAAACAGTTTCTGTTGATTGCTAATACTTATTTAGTAAGTAAATTCTAAAGAATTTCAAGCTACAGTGGCTATTATATTTATTTCCTCTATTGGAACCATAATTCTTAAGGAAATATTCTACTTTTTATTTAAGTAACTTAGTATCAGTGATTGGGCTAAAAATTATTACAAAGAAAATAAAGTAATTTCCATGAAAATACAATTAAATATAAAGTTATAAGATTAAAACAGTTACTGAAAAAGTGTATTGTGAAGGGCAGATTTTTCAGTACTAAGGAACAAAAATGTTTTTAGTTAAAGAGAGATATTTCAGTTATTTTTATGTTTAGTTTAATATATGATACATGATACTTCACATATTAGGAATTTTATCCATTAGGTCCTTACTTCGTAAGGTTATTTGAAAGAATAATTATTTTCAATGACAAGGCAGTAGCATATACCAGTTTTAATAAATTTAATCATTTTAATAAAACAGACACTTCAACTTTAGAGACATGTATGGCTTAATTTTGGGCTTCCTGGTGGCTCAGATGGCAAAGAATCTGCCAGCAATGCTGGAGACCCAGGTTCGATTCCTGGTTTGGGAAGATCCCGTGAAGGAGGGTAGGACAACCCACTTCAGTATTATTGCCTGGAGAATCCCCATGGACAGAGGAGCCTGGTGGGCTACAGTTTGTGGTGTTGCAAAGAGTTGGACACGACTGAGTGACTAAGCACATAGCTTAGTTTCAGCAGATATTTCTGAATTGAAAATTGTCATTTAATATTTTCATTACCTGTTCTGAGTATTTATTATATATTTATTATATACTGCTTGAAAATGCATGAGAAAAAAGAGAATTAGCCTATACTTACATACTTTGGGATTTAGTAGTAACATAAGGCTATGATTCATGGGGTCGCAAAGAGTCGGTCACGACTGAGCGACTGAACTGAACTGAAGGTTGATATGGTAACTGTAACTTTTGCTGAGCACCATATTTCTTTATATTGTGCTTGATAGCTAGTAATCAAAAATAGTAATTCCTCAAATACTTATTGAATGCCTACTGTATGCCAGGCACTCCTCAAGGAACTCGGGATACATCCATGAACAAAGTAGACAAATGTCCTTGCCCTTATGAAGCTTATATTCTATCTAGCAGGGAAAGAGACAAACAATAAATAAGAAATAGGTAAACTTCATAATGTTAAAGGTGCTAATCCTGTGAAAACATAAGGAATTTAGAGTGCTGTTGGTTGGAATTGCGATTTTTAATAGGGGAATCCAGGTAAGCCTTATCAAAATTGTTACTTTCCAATAAAAACATGGCAGGAAGGGATTTAGCCATGTGGTCAAATGAGGAAAAGGATTTTAGGCAGAGGGAGTGTCAATGCAAATTACATTTGATGAGCGGGAGAGGTCCCATCACTTCATGGGAAATAGATGGAAAAAGAGTGGAAACAGTGTCAGACTTTATTTTTTGGGGGCTCCCAAATCACTGCAGATGCTGATTGCAGCCATGAAATTAAAAGATGCTTACTCCTTGGAAGGAAAGTTATGACCAACCTTGATAATATATTAAAAAGCAGAGATATTACTTTGCCAACAAAGGTCCGTTCTAGTCAAGGCTATGGTTTTTCCCGTGGTCATGTATGGATGTGAGAGTTGGACTGTGAAGAAAGCTGATGGCTCAAGAATTGATGCTTTTGAACTGTGGTGTTGGAGAAGATTCTTAAGAGTCCCTTGTACCACAAGGAGATCCAACCAGTCTATTCTAAGGGAGATCGATCCTGGGTGTTCATTGGAAGGACTGATGCTAAAGCTGAAACTGCAGTACTTTGGCCACCTCATGCGACGAGTTGACTCACTGGAAAAGACTCTGATGCTGGGAAAGGTTGGGGGCAGGAGGAGAAGGGGACGACCGAGAATGAGATGGCTGGATGGCATCACCGACTCGATGGACATGAGTTTGAGTGAACTCCGGGAGTTGGTGATGGACAGGGAGGCCTGGCATGCTGTGATTCATGGGGTTGCAGAGAGTCAGACACGACTGAGCGACTGAACTGAACTGAACTGAGTGGGAGAGGCAGTTTGTTGTAGCTAGGCAGGCAAGAAAGAACAGACTCAGACAACAAGCGGCTGAGGTGGTACAGATCATGTAGAGCCATGCTGGTCAGTGTAATTACTTTGGCTTTGAATATGTGTGAAAGGGTAAGCTAGGGGATGACTTTGCCTGGAGGAGTGAGATGATCATACCCTCTACAGTTAACTCAGGCTCCCGTGCTGAGAATAGGCTGGGAAGGTTAGGAAGCTTTTGTCCTTACCTAACTAAAGATGATGGTTGCTGGTCAGATCAGAGAAGTGACAGTGGAGATGGGGGAATGTGGTGGGTTCTGCATTCGTTCAGTGTTCTTGCCTGGGGAATCCCAGGGACGGGGGAGCCTGGTGGGCTGCCGTCGGTGGGGTTGCACAGAGTCGGACACGACTGAAGTGACTTAGCAGCAGCAGCAGCAGCAACTGCATATCCTGGTGGACTCTATGTGGGGCGTGAGACACAGAGGGCATCGGCTTAGGTATAGCAGGTTTTGGGACTGAGATTAGGGGTTTTGCATGTAAATAGTAAGGGTTGCCTGTTAGACTTCCCAGTGGAGACGTTGAGAAAACAGTTGGGTATTACGTGTGAAGGTTAGAAAAGAGGTGTGGACCAAATTACAGACTCGGTAGTTGTCACTTACTTGGTGGTTTCCTTCGATTAGGCCAACAGTGGAGTGAGACTTGGTAAAGGAGAGAAAGCTTGAGCACATGTCACTTCAAAGTCAAGAGGCTGCAGAGAAGAGAAGCCAGAAGATTGAGGCTGAGAAAGAGAAATCTCCAGGAAGGCAGAAAACCGGGAGACAGGATGCCCTAGACGCCAAGAGAAAAAAGTGTTTGAAGGAGGAGTGATCGGTGGTGGCATCTGCTGATGAGAGGTCAGATGAGACGACGACTGAGAGTCACTGAATTTAGCAAGTGGAGCGATTCCTGGTGACGTGACTGAGCACTTTCTTTAGTGTGTTTTATGTGAAAGCCAAGCTGGAACGTATGTAAGGGAGAATGGAGGAGAGGAGATAGGGATGGCAGGAATGCAACTCTGAAGCTTTGCTGTGAAAGGAAGCAGAGACAGTGGAGAAGAAATGATTTATGTGCTGTTGGTTAACCTGAGAAAAGCAGCATGCTGCTTTGAAGCTGGGAATGATGTGAAAAATTCATGATTTTTGAAGATGAGAATTGCTGAAATACTGTCATTGAGTAGACAAGAGGGAATGGAATTTAGTTTACAATGGAGGGTTGACTGTAATAGAAGCACAGTTCGTCTTGTAACAGCAAGGAAGATTGGTCGGAGTGTCAGTGTGGGCCTGAGAGTTGGATGGTGCTTCAGTTTTCTCAGTAAATCAGGAAGCGAGATTATTAGCTGAGAATGAGTATGTAGGGGAGGTACAGGATCTTTAAGAAGGGAGTCAAAGGGCGAGGAGAAGTTAATTAGAATGAGAGTGTTCATGGTCTGGGGAACTGTATAATAATTACTGAGCAGTTTTAAGGACCCCTAGAGTTATGTGTTCTTAAAGTGAAACTAGTCAACATCAGTGTGGATTTTCTCCATCCACACTGAACTGTATCAGCCCAGAGTAGGCCATGCCACATTTGGTCTGGGTTGTGGATTTGACAAGGGGGTTCTGTAAATTAAGAGGAATAAAGAAGCTGGGAGTGTATGGTAGACAGTAATTATGAGCAATGGAATTTAAGCTGAATAAGGAAGAAACCGAGGATGTTAAGGGGGTTATGGACAATAGGAAGTAATAGGATCTAAAGATTTGGAGGTTCCTATCATGAGAAACGCTGGGCTGGATGAAGCACAAGCTGGAATCAAGATTGCTGGGAGAAGTATCAATAACCTCAGATACACAGATACACTTTCTGGCAGAAAGTGAAGAACTCAAGAGCCTCTTGATGAAAGTAAAGAGGAGAGTGAAAAAGTTTGCTTAAAGCTCAGTGTTCAGAAAACTAAGATCGTGGCATCTGGTCCCATCACTTCATGGCAAATACATGGGGAAACAGTGGAAACAGTGTCAGACTTTATTTTTGGGGGCTCCAAAATCACTGCAGATGGTGACTGTAGCCATGAAATTAAAAGACACTCCTTGGAAGGAAAGTTATGACCAACCTAGACAGCATATTAAAAAGCAGAGACATTACTTTGCCAACAAAGGTCCACTAGTCAAGGCTGTGGTTTTTCCAGTGGTCATATATGGATGTGACAGTTGGACTGTGAAGAAAACTGAGTGCCGAAGAATTGATGCTTTTGAGCTGTGGTGTTGGAGAAGCCTCTTGAGAGTCCCTTGGACTGCAAGGAGATCCAACCAGTCCATTCTAAAGGAAATCAGTCCTGGGTGTTCATTGGAAGGACTGATATTGAAGTTGAAACTCCAGTACTTTGGCCACCTGATGCAAAGAGCTGACTCTTTTGAAAAGACCCTGATGCTGGGAACTATTGAGGGCAGGAGGAGAAGGGACGACAGAGGATGAGATGGCTGGATGGCATCACCGACTCGATGAACATGAGTTTGAGTGAACTCCGGGAGTTGGTGATGGACAGGAGGCCTGGTGTGCTGTGGTTCATGGGGTCACAAAGAGTCGGACATGACTGAGCGACTGAACTGAACTGAACTAATAGGGTCAAAGAATTTTGAGTCTGGATGCTAGAGGAAGTAAGCCAGAAAAATAAAAGCCAGCCAGAAGATGAGATAAATGAAATAGATGCTATCGAGGCGTGGCATTGTTGGTGCTGGCAAAGTTTAAGATCTGAACCTAGAAAATAGGTTGGAACGCAGATCGTCGGAGGAGAGATGGTCACAAAACAGAGTTTGAAGTGTTGGAAGGATCCTTAATTGTCTATTGAAATTTCCAAGTATTAAGACAGTAGTGGCACCTGGTGCAGTGATTCAGGAGCTCAAATAGTCAGAAAATGAGGGAAAATATTTTCAAATGCAGTAGCTGCTAGCCAGGGTATTGGGTACATAATCAAATTATTAAGTTTCAAAGCTAGGGGTTTTTAGGAAAGCAGTAGAGAAAACGTTTTAAAAGCAGTGACAGACAGCTAGTGGAATCCTTTATTCTGTCTCCAGGGCATTGGGAGAAGGCCTGGTGTGTGTGTATAGGGGACTGAAAGGAAATCACAACTTTAGAAGCCAAAAGAAACTGACCCACCATTTGAGTGTTCTCAAGTGAGAGTGAGGTTTCTATTAGAGCAAGAAGGTGAAGAGCATGACCAAAGAATAGATCAAGATAAAATTTTAATGATGGACCAGAAGTTCCCGAAGATACAGTGGAGGCTGGGGATAGAAGAGAAATAGTTGGAGATAGCAGGAGTCCGCATAGCCTAATCAGAATCAGAGAGGGGGAGGTGAGGACCACCCGGACCTTCTGTGAGGATGGACGTAAACAAAGATGAGAGAAATCATTAAGGTTAGCCTCACGGACTTGGAGCCAGCAATGGAGATGAAGTTGTGCCTGCTAGGTGGTAGGGAGCAGTGGGTGTCCTATCCTTTTTCCTGACCTCTTTGGATGAAGAAGAGGTGGTCTGTGAAGCAGAATCTTTTTCTCCATATTTGAGATTCCTCCCTTGAATAGAGTTGAAGTCTTCTGAGTGAAGATTGTTAAATGAATGTTTAAAGTTTTCAAATGCTTCCTATGAGCCAGGACCTATGGGTCCATATAGGGCAGAGACCAGTAGAAATGCACCAAGGAGCCCAAGGGATGACAAGTGTTCAGTAAGGACAGAAATAATCTGGGGAAGATCGGAAGCTCTTCATTCAGGAGGGGCAGAAGAAATGCACTTCCAGATTAGTTAGCTTGTTCTTTGATTGAAGTAGAGGGGAAGTGTGTAGAAGGCAGAGCACACATTTTGAAATCCCTCCCTGAATTTAGGATACATGGAGCAGTCAAAAGCTGTGAGAGGGAGCTGGACAGAGGCTGAGAGTAATGGCCGTGGAAGGCTAGATGTTGAAGAAGGCAGGAGTGTTTCTTGCAGCGACTAATCTGGCAGTGCTGTGGTGGGTGGGTTGAAGGGCTGAAGAACTGGTGGTGAGATCAGCTGAGGTGCGAAAAATGAGAGCAGGCTGTCTGAGCTGTGAGGAGGAAGACAGCAGTTTCTAGAGGGAGAATCTGAACGCTTGTAGAGAGAAAATGGTCCTGCTAATTTAGTCAGCAAGTGTCTTATAATGAGTTAAATGTTAAAGAATTTTAAGTGCTTCAGAATCATTCAGGTAAATAAAGGCCTAGCAGTAATCATGTATACTAATACCTTCTGCTGGGTCTATTTTTGATATAATAAATGATGCCATGATTGTGGGAAGGGAAAAAAACCTTGAATAACACGGAAGAATATAAAGTTCAACTTTTTCTGTTTCTAGCTAATGATGAATGTGTACTGTGTTGATTTATTGGATGTTTACTTTTCATGTAAGGGTAATCAGTCATTGTTTTCAATAAATATTTGAGTTGACTATAAGATTTAATAGTAATACTATTCATTACTTAAATACTGAAGTATGCTTAACATTAAGTAAAATCAATGTTATTTTAAGCAAAGAGCAATTAGCTAATAAATAATGAGTTTATTAAAATCAGTATTTTAGTAATTTTCAATGATTAGGAGCATTTAAAATTTATATACCGTGGACCGTTAAGAGTTGTGTTGATCTTAGAACTCGTGCTCATTGATTTGCAGACCCCTCGTTGAGCTCCTTCTTGCTCAACAGCGTCGCGTTACAGCCGTCTGCGACGCTTGCTTCTTGCAGGTACAGCGGTGGGAACAGCGCACACGCACGCAGAGGAAGACCTAAGAGAGCGCCTGAAGCCAGCTGTCATGACGGCTTCATGGAGCTTCTCTGTCTTGTTTTTGTTTTTCGTGCTTATCATAAAAGCAGCTTCAAACTAGAAATAAGGCATTTTAACTCTGAGTATGTTCAAGCCATAGAGTAAGGCTCGGAGCTCAGGCATCTGGCAGAGGTGAGCTCGCCGTGGTGCTTGCGTTTGGGCAAGCCCCCGCTTCCCTGGCGCCTTTCAGGGACCGCGGAGCCTCAGGGCGCTGTGGACGACCCTTCCTCTGCCTCGGTTCCAGCGCCTGCCCTGGCCTCTGCCTCCCACACTCTTCTCCACTGAGCCCTGGCCGTGTGGATCGGTGCCACCAGTCACCCCACAGCACCGTGGCTTTACCTTTCAGCCTTAACGGGGACTTTTTAAATCTCCTGACGCGGAAATGTAGAGCCTGAGGGTAAAGGGGACCAGGCGGAGTGAGGCTTAGGCACTTGGGACCGTGTTAGTCTTTCCTTTTTCACTGTCTCAGTTTCTTCCCCTTTCCCCTCAAACCTCAGTCTCCGAGTGGCTGGAGTGCTGGGTAGTATGCTTAAACTTGGAGAATTGGAAAGAGCAGCGTGCCCAGTGTTTGTTTCTGCTTGAAACTGAAGAAAGCTAACAGAGTATTCTGACTCAAAACTCATCATTACATGCTTGCCTGGAATTTTGCAAAGACTTATGTGACTGTCTCACACACCAAACAATATATATGTTTGTATTTTCAGGGAAATTTTGGTGAAGTATTTAAGGGCATATTAAAGGATAAAACTGCTGTTGCTGTTAAAACGTGTAAAGAAGATCTTCCTCAGGAACTGAAAATAAAATTCTTACAAGAAGCCAAGTGAGTTCTTTAAAATAATGTTAATATGTACTACTTAAAAGTGATTCATTAAAATGTAAGTTTGAAGATATCTTAAATTATGATTTGATGAATTAGAAGTAGGTACTTTCAGAGTCTTCAAAAGTAGGCAGTCTGAAAACAGAAAGATTCTCTTTTGAAGTGAGACTCTAGGTCATTTAGCAGTTACAGTCAAAAGAGCCAGATGCTAAGAACAGTGAATATTCTTCAAGTCTTTAAAAAAAATTACAGTATTTCTTGCTTCTATCACATATGCATATACACATATGTATGTATGTAGTGTTGTGATTGACCTTAGAAATAGTCTGCATTCTCCGAATAAAATACTTAATGTACCTTCAGCATTCAATGACGCCTTCCTCACTCCCCTTAGATGTTATGGCTGGACTGTCTGTCCTAGCTGTCAGTGCTCTTCTCAGAGAGTCTCAGATTTCTTCTTCGGCTCAGTGTCTGACAGCGTTGCTTCTTTGCTATTTTATCTCCTAGGATGATTGTCTTCCCCTTTTTATGTTTTAGCTAAAATTAAGCGTTGCAACTTCCCCACTCTGTATTGCAAATAGTTAAAACTGTTAGTGGTAAAATCTAGTACATACAACAAAACACAAAACAAATGGAAAGGGGCTTTGGACAGACAATGGACTTATGAATGGGAGATGTACGGATGAGTGGATGGACAGTTGGGACGGAGAGAAGAAGGGTGTATAGATCATAGATTGGTGGTGTAAAGGGCAGGAGGAAAAGAGGTGTGTGTGTGGGCGTGTTACCTGCTTCATGGCATTGTATATAAAAGCAAAGCTTTCCTAGTGTGTGTGTGGGGGGTGCGTGTTGCCTCCTTCATGGCATTGTATATAAAAGCAAAGCTTTGTAAAGTGTGTGTGTGGCGGGGGGGGGGGGGTTGTTACCTCCTTCTCAGCATTGTATATAAAAGCAAAGTTTCATAAAGTGCCCTGGAATAACAGAGGACATGCAGTGAGGGAACTAAATCCCGTGGAGTGGAGCATCTTGATGTCATTGCTCCATGTAAACAATAGATATTTATAGTGATGTATTAAGCTAGTTGGGTACATTTATTAAATATTACCTATTGAATAAAGTTGCAAGCATTTTTCGTATATATTACCAGCAATTCAGAAAAAATATTCTATAATGAATTTAAAACCATCCTGTTGCAACTGAAATTCATGGGCTCATCGTTTTAGTTATTCGTAGTTATCTTAAAGTATCTTGCTTTCTAATTTGTGAATGTTTTATTGAAGAATAGTTTAATTTCTCCTTCTAATGTGAGACTATGAAATTTTCTGTTAAAAATGACCGTTATATCCTTTCAAGCTCTCAAGTATCTTTTAATTAGAAGATAGATCTATATATTTAAATATTTACTGTTATTTGGGTTCATCCTGCCTGTTTTGTAGAATTTCTTTATTAAGCAGTTTTCAACCTAAGAAATGACATTTTGGATTAAAGTCAATCATTCTAAAACTCCCTTTCTAATTCATCAGAGAAACTGCAAACTCAGTTATTAACAGTATTTTTTTTATCTCTAGAATTCTTCCTAGTCTGTCTTCATTTGTTAATAAACATTGTACATTTTCAGTTTATGACATTTTTCTTAGAGCTGTCTCTGCTTAAGTTGTACATGTACTGCACATATATAAACTATGTCATCTTTCTCCAAATGAAGTTGTTTTTTTCATTCTCCTAGGAAGGAACCTGTGTTTTTTCAAATATGAGTGAATTTGTAACTGTGTCAACAGGATAATACGGAATGTCATTTGATAGCAGGAATCATCAGGGCAGACAGGCCTGTGAGGGCATCTAGTCTATTTTGAACTAGGAAGGAGTTCAAACTTGGAGTCCTGTAGATGAGTCTTTGCTACTTTTATAGCCCTCTGAAATTCTGCCTTTATCCAAACTGAAACTTCCTTGCTTTGACTTAAATCTAATATTACTCATTGTTTAACTTTCTGCCAGGCTTCTCAAAACTTTTGAGTTTATACTATTTGAAATTGACCATGATTGTCAAGTAGGTATTATGAAATCTAAGTATGAAGTGATTACTCTATAGCATTTACCAATATGAATTGTTCTTAAATTTATCTATTTTAAATGAATTGTGTACATAAAACAAAACTAAACAAAAAGATGCTGCCCTAACAGCTTACAGCTTTTGGTCCACTAATACTCTTCAGCTTTTGTGAGGGCATCGAAAAGCAGATGCTTGAAAGGAGTTCCACATATTTTGGACTGAGTAAGTTATTCAGATTTAGCATGGTTGTTAGTTATTCAGAATGGATACTAGTTTTTAAATGAATATTTAATTAAAAGCTGACTCATTTATATCTCTTTTTCAAGATTTATCAAAACTTATATACATCCCATTTATCATAATTTGTGTTCGTACTTACATTTTAACAGTTGTGTATTCTACTTGTGCACACTGTACCTGATCATAAATTAATGCTTACTACTTAAACGGTGACTCTTCTTATATTTCTCTCATCCAGAATTCTCAAGCAGTATGATCACCCCAATATTGTCAAACTTATAGGAGTCTGCACACAGAGACAGCCTATCTACATCATTATGGAACTGGTTCCAGGTAATACCATTTTAGTGGTTTCCTCGATGACATTTTAATGTCGTTCTATTGCTTTTATATATTGTCTCTTTGATTTCTCCTTGTGAAGTTTCCAGTGATTTCTTTAACATTTTCCTCATGATGAAGATCTTGTACATTTACTCATTGTTTTTATAGTCTCTAATACTTGCTGTTTTCTAGAAAATGTCAACCAACCTTTTTAAGAGGAGATGTATTATTACATTGCAGTTACCCATGGAGTTTAGTTATATATAATGTTTCTGTGAGAAAGACTATTTAGAAAAGTTGTCTACTTAGATCAACTTTATAGTAATGATAGTACTAAGAGTTTAGTTCATTTATGTCATTTTGCAAGTAAATTGCCACACCTCCTCTTGTTAAGTTGTACATGATAATCCCATAATTCTTTGGGTCACAGACTTTGAACTTCTTTAATATGTGGACAGAAAAAGGTAATCTGTTTTGCAATTTATCCTTGCATTTCTTTCTGGTGACTTTTACAACTGCCAGGTATTTTGGTTAACTACTTTTGCCAACAAATAAAGATAGCATCAAACTGATATAGTATATCTTTATTTTTATTATATTGATGCATCTTTCTGTTGTAGAAAATATAATCAGAGGCAAAATATGATCTTTATAAGATTTACAAATACAGTATTTAATAACTGATAAGGATTTGCTTTGTTACCTTAACTGTTTACTCATTTTAAAAGAAGAAACTTAAAGGAATATAAAAAATATTTCTAACTTTGAATAAACCTGGTATTGTTGATTGCCCACTGAAAATTTTCACATAATCCTTTCATAATTTAAGGACAGTTGGTCCAGTTTTACCACCTGGTTTGATTGCTATTGGAATATTTCTTTATCACCATGTAACTGCAAGATTCCTAGATTATAATCATTTTCATTCTCAAGATGGCAATATATATTTGCATGATTTATACTACTTGTGATTAAATCTCAAAGTAGCTTTCACACAGTTATGAAAAATAGACTATAGACTGAAATTTTAAAAACAGTTGAATAGCCTATAATTTTACCTAAAATAGTATGTTTAAGTATTTGAGTACATAAAACATTTACGTAATGCAGATGATGCCCCCAGATAACAAGGGATGTCACTGGAAAAGTTAGGTTTGAGAGGTGGGGCAACCTTGATGAGGAAGAGTCATCTTGGTGTTACTGTGACTGACTAAAGGGGCCTGGTGACAAACCCTGGCGGCGGTCCAAACTGAGTAAAACAGAAGACAGCTTTGGAGGAGAGCCGGACATTGAATGGTAACCTGTACTGATGGTTCTTAGATGATTAGGAATAGTAAACTTCATTAGAAAATTCAAACTGTAATAAACGCAGAAAATTAAAAACAAAAGCCTCCTCAACAATCTAATCTTAATCCAAAGCAAACTGTTTAGTTTTTTGTGGTTTTCCCCCAGAAAATATTTAATATAGAATACCGTGATTTTATGCAAATCTTTTAATTATTTAAAATCATAGAAGTTTCTTCTTTCTCTAATATTACATGGTTTCATTGTTTCCTATTCATCCATATCGCTCTACCTTTTCTTTATAATGGCTACAGAATATTCCATTATTTGGTTTTATATAATTTAAATGGGCCTTGTATTTATGGACACTTCAGTTGTTTCCAATTTTATTACTTTTTTTTTTCTTTTTTAAACAGTGTTCAACTTGGGTCTGAGTTTATGTGCATTTTGATTTATGGAAATGTATTAGCTTTCTGTTTGTGCACAACAAATGATCATAACTTAGCAGCTTTACATAACATCTGTTTATCACCTCACAGTTGTGTAGGTTAGAAGTCCAGGCAGGCTTCTGAGTTCTCTTCTCATGATCTCACCAAGCCAAAAATCAGGGTATCTAACTGAGTTCTTGTCTGGAGGCACTGGGGAAGAATCACTACCAAACTCCTTCTGGGTGGTGGCAGAATCTCATCTCTTGCAGTTGAGAAGTGGCCCGAGGGTCTCTTTCTTTTCTTGCTGTGAGCCAAGGGCATCTCCCAGCTCTTCATGGGTTTCTACACTCTTTGATCTTCAGACGCAGTGTGTCACATCTTTCAGATGCTCTGAATTTCTCTAACTTGCTCTTATGTTTTTTGTTTTATTCTATTTTGTTTTTCAAAAAAGCTGAGAGAATACTCTGCTGTTTTGAAAGGTTCTGTGGTTAGAACAGGTTCACCTGGCCCAGCTGCATAACTTTACGGCAGCTGCGCCCCATGACAGAGTGAAATCATGGGAGTGGCATCTACCCATGTTCCAGGGATTAGGGTGGGACATTACTGGGACGCTGTCGTCACACTCCACCTCCCACAGCAGACTCTGATGAATTTTCTTAAAGGCTTATTGCAGTGTCGGGTGTGAAACCACACTGAGCTTTTCATACTCTGTTACGTTAATTCAGTTGGTTGACCTTTTAAGGTGAATGCATGATTTTTGTAGCATCATGCTTTGTCATTTCTCACTTGGAAAATATCAAATAATTCATTATGCAGTATCAAAAGATCACATTCATTAATGCCATCCCTAATCTCACTGGAAAAGTAATAGGAAGTGTCAATTTCTTGACAGCAAGTATTTGTTTTCCAAAATTTTCATTTGCATTGGAAAACTGGAATGTTGTCCCTGGCAGCAAAAACTGTCAGTTTTTTTGTCTTGAAGTATCAGACTTAACTTCACTCAGTCTTGAGAGAATGTCAAATGTCTAATATTTAACAGCCATAATTTTTCAATCTTTTTGAAAACATATTTATTGATATGTACTTAACATATACTACATATATGTGCGTGTATATATATAAAATACTAACATATATATACACTTGTGCAACAGTCACCGCAATCAAAGTCGTGAACACACCTCTCGTCCTGAGATTTTTCTCATGCCGTTTTAGTCCCTTCCTCCTCCCGCTCTCACCTCAGGTCCCAGTCCAGAACAATCTACTTTCTCTGACTGTATATTAGTTGGCGCTTCTTAGAATTTAATATAAATGGAACCATACAGTCTGTACTTCGCTTTTCTTGTTTGGGTCTAGTTTGTTTCATTCAGCATAATTTTGAGATCTGTCCATGTTGTAATGGTTTTCAGAAGTTCACCTTTTTATTGTAATATGAATATATCACATTTGTTATCAACTATTGATAGACTTTTGGATTGTTTCCTGTTTAGGGCTACTGCAAAGTAAGCTGCTATGAACATTTATGTACAAGTCTTTGTACTGACATGTGCTTTCATTTTGGAGAATCCCCTAGGACAGAGGAGCCTGGCGAGCTATAGTCTGTGAGGTCACGAAAGAGTGGGACACGACTTAGCGACTAAACAATGACAACAAAGAGTCAGACACGATTGGAACACGGTTTAGCACGCTGAAGTGATTTAGCATGCAAGCACATTGCAGTTGAGCCTTGGTCCTTTATATCTTCTGGATACAAGTCCTTTGTCAGATATATAATTATCAAATAGTTTCTTTCAGTCTGACTTGTTTTTTCATTCTCTTAACAGTGTCTTTTAAAAAGCTGAATTTTTTTTTAATTTCAAAGTTTAAATTATTTTTTTTCTTTACAGATCATGTTTTTAATGGTAAATGTAAGACATCTTTGAATCCCAGATTACAAACTTTTTCTCCTATGTTCACTTACACAGTTTTTATAGTTTAGAACTTGGAGCTTGTAGTTCAGTTTGTGGCTTGTTTCATACAGTCATGAGGAATGGTTTGAACTTCACTTACACAGTTTTCATAGTTTAGAACTTAGAGCTTGTAGTTCAGTTTGTGGCTTGTTTCATACAGTCGTGAGGGATGGTTTGAACTTCACTTACACAGTTTTCATAGTTTAGAACTTAGAGCTTGTAGTTCAGTTTGTGGCTTGTTTCATACAGTCGTGAGGGATGGTTTGAACTTCACTTACACAGTTTTCATAGTTTAGAACTTAGAGCTTGTAGTTCAGTTTGTGGCTTGTTTCATACAGTCATGAGGAATGGTTTGAACTTCACTTACAGTTTTCATAGTTTAGAACTTAGAGCTTGTAGTTCAGTTTGTGGCTTGTTTCATACAGTTGTGAGGAATGGTTTGAACTTCACTTACACAGTTTTTATAGTTTTAGAACTTAGAGCTTGTAGTTCAGTTTGTGGCTTGTTTCATACGGTTGTGAGGGATGGTTTGAAGTTCGTACTTTTGGCATATAGATATCCAGTTGTCCCAGCATCGTGGCTCTTCTTTCTCTCTTGATTCTCTACCTTCCTTTTAAAATATATTTATGTGTAATTATGCTCTGGATTCTGGGCTTCCCTGGTGGCTCAGACTGTGAAGAATCTGCCTGCAGTGCAGGAAGCACGGGTTCAGTCCCTGGGTCAGGAAGATCCCCTGGAGATGGGAATGGCAGCCCACTCCGGAATTCTTGCCTGGAGAATTCCATGGACAGAGGAGCCGGGCGGGCTACAGTCCATGGGGTCCCAAACAGTGAGACATAGGACTGAGCGACTAACATGCATGCATATTTCTGGACTCTAATTTCTGTCAGTTTTTCTGTTTGTTGTAATGCCAATACTACAGGTGATGTTAGTTGTCTAACTTTGTTCTTTTTTAGAATTGTTTTGGCTGTTAAACGGCTTTTGCATTTCACTATCAATTTTATGGTTAGTTTTTCAGTTTCTATATAAAGGGTTGCTAAGATTTAGTTTAGGGTTAAATTAAATCTATAGATCAGTTTGGGAGGAATAGGCTTCTTAACAATATTGAGTCTTCTGACCCCTCTACATGGTATATCTTTCTAGTAAGATAGATCTTTAATTTCCCCCTGAAAGTTTCTGTAGAGTTTAGTTATATAGGACTTTCCATCTTTTGTCAGACTTCTCTCTGAGTATTTGGTTTTCTGAAATGCTATTGTAAGTGATATTTTAAAAAATAAATATATCCACTGTGGAAGTCATAATATATATGTGAATGACACTGGCAGTCAGTTTGATGTATTGACCTTTATAGGACACTATGCAACATCACCAAGATATACATTCTTTTCAACTCTATAGAGAATGTTTACCAGATAGACCATATCCTGGTGAAACAAAACTCAGTAAATTTATATGAACTTAAGTTCTGTTGGCTTCCCAGGTGGTGCTGGTGTTACCCACCTGCCAGTGTAAGGGACGTAAGAGGTGCAGATTTGATGCCTGGGCTGGGGAGATCCCTTGGAGAAGGGAATGGCAACCCACTCCAGTATTGCCTGAAGAGAACCCCATGGACAGCGGAGTCTGGCGAGCCACAGTCCCTGGGGATACAAAGAGTCGGACACCACTGAGCAACTAACACACACACACACACACACACAAGTTCTATGAACACAACAGAAATAAAGTAGAACTCAAGGACAGAACAATTTCTGAAAAATGTCTAAATATCTGGAAAGTAAGCAATGCATAGCTGAGTGACCAGTGAGTCAGAGGGGAGCTTAGAAAGTACTTTGAACTAAATGAGAAAAAAAAATCTCAGTATTTATATGGTTTATATGATGCCTATTAAGCAATGCTTAGGGACGTAAATCTAGCACTAAATACATGTATTAGAAAAGAAGGAAGAACTGAAAATTATGATCTTGACTTCTACCTTACATACAAATTAACTCAAAATGTTTATATAAAAGAAAGGAAAAAATATAATAGGAAAAGGAATCAATAGAATCCCTTGAGATTAATAAAATTAATAAAACCTCTACATAAACTCTTCAGAAAATAGACACAAATTACCAATATCAAGAATGAGAGAGGTGACCTCATTACAGATTCTACATAATTAAAAAGATATCCATAATATTTTCTTAATCACTATATAAAGAAATTCAACAGCTTAGATAAAATGGAAAAATTTTCTGAGAGACAAAAACTGCCAAATCTTATTCAACCTTCATAACCCCGTTTCTTTTATAGAATTGATCACTAAGAAACCATCCTTCTAAGAAAACTCCAGTCCTATATCACTTTACTGGTGAATTATACCAAAGTTTTAAGAAGAAGCACCAGCTCTACACAAATTCTTAGAAATGAAAAGGAGAGACTACTTCTCAACTCATTGAGGTCATTGATATCTGATTCTGTAACTAGACAAAAATATTACAGGAAAAGAAAACCACAGGCTGTATGTCATTATTACATATTTTAAATTCTGAGCACAATTTTAATGAAGCAAATTAAGTCATAGACAAATACATCATGATCAAGTGGAGTTTATCCTAGGACTAGCAGCTGATTTAACCTTCAAATAGCAATCAATATAATTCAGATTAATATCATTTAAAATTACACCATCATTTCAGTAAATGAAGAAAAATCACTTGAGAAAATCCATCAATCATTCCTGATAATAAAAGAGAACGTCTTCACCGTGAGTGACTTCTGAGAAAGACCTACAGATAACATTGTCCTTAATGGCAAATGTCTGAATGCTTTGCTCATTTATATCAGAAATAAGACAGATTTGTCTACATTTACCACTTAAACATTGTATTCTCAGGGTTCTAGCTTCCAGGACAGTACAGCAAAAAATAAAGCAAGAAAAAGTAAAAATCATCTTTTAATATGTTCATGGTATTTTTCACCTCTGCCACAATTTTTCTCTGTCAGTGTTTGAAATTAAAATGCTGCCTTCAGTTCAGTTCAGTTCAGTCGCTCAGTTGTGTCCGACTCTCTGCAACCCCATGAATCACAGCACGCCAGGCCTCCCTGTCCATCACCAACTCCCGGAGTTCACTCAAACTCATGTCCACAGAGTCGGTGATGCCATCCAGCCATCTCATTTTCGGTCGTCCCCTTCTTCTCCCGCCCCCAACCTTTCCCAGCATCAGAGTCTTTTCCAGTGAGTCAACTCGTCGCATGAGGTGGCCAAAGTATTGCAGTTTCAGCTTCAGCATCAGTCCCTCCAATGAACACCCAGGATCGATCTCCCTTAGAATGGACTGGTTGGATCTCCTTGCGGTACAAGGGACTCTCAAGAGTCTTCTCCAACACCACAGTTCAAAAGCATCAATTCTTCGGCGATCAGCTTTCTTCACAGTCCAACTCTCACATCCATACATGACCACGGGAAAAACCATAGCCTTGATTAGATGGACCTTTGTCGGCAAATTAAGTCTCTGCTTTTTAATATACTATCTAGGTTGGTCATAACTTTCCTTCCAAGGAGTAAGCGTCTTTTAATTTCATGGCTGCAATCAGCATCTGCAGTGATTTTGGAGCCCAAAAAAATAGTCTGACACTGTTTCCACTGTTTTTCCATCTATTTCCCATGAAGTGATGGGACCAGATGCCATGATCTTCGTTTTCTGAATGTTGAGCTTCAAGCCAACCTTTTCACTCTCCTCTTTCACTTTCATCAAGAGGCTTTTGAATTCCTCTTCACTTTCTGCCATAAGGGTAGTGTCATCTGCATATCTGAGATTATTGATATTTCTCCCGGCAATCTTGATTCCAGCTTGTGCTTCTTCCAGCCCAGCGTTCCTCATGATGTACTCTGCATATAAGTTAAATAAGCAAGGTGACAATATACAGCCTTGACGCACTCCTTTTCCTACTTGGAACCAGTCTGTTGTTCCATGTACAGTTCTGACTGTTGCTTCCTGACCTGCATACAGGTTTCTCAAGAGGCAGGTCAGGTGGTCTGGTATTCCCATCTCTTGAAGAATTTTCCACAGTTTATTGTGATCCACACAGTCAAAGGCTTTGGCATAGTCAATGAAGCAGAAATAGATAAAATGCTGCCTACTATACTAATATAAAAGACATTATAGCATTCTATGGTAAAACCACTACAGCTCTTAAAAATAAATTATTTTTTGTGTGTTTTAAACATTTTTAAAAGTAATATAAATCATTTTCAGTGGTTTTTCTCTTTAGACATGGCTTTGAAATCTCTTGTATTGAGCCAGTTATAATCTAACATTATAATGTCATGAAACCTGGGCCAGAGTAGCAAGTTCAAAACAATAAGCTCATAATTTTGACATGTTCAAGCTTCAAGTTAAAGCTTGGTAAGAAACTTCATGCTGTCTCTATACATTGTTGTTTAAGTCTTAGGCATCTTTTCCTTACTCATCAGTGAACACATTTACATACAGAATATAAAGGCAAATACCATAAGATTCCTTTTAAAAAATATTTCCACATAAGATGAAAAGCTGATAAATACATGGTTATAAAAAGCTTAGGAAAGATTTATCCCAGGTATGCAAGCCAGTTTCAACATTTGAGAATTCATTAAAGTAATTCATCATAGTAGGCTAGAAGAAAAATCAAGTGATCATATAGATAGAGGTGGACAAAGCTTTTAACAAAATTTAACACTCATTTATGATAAAGATTTTAAAGTCAGTAAACTTAAGGATCTTGCTCAGTTTGTTTTTTTTTTTTAAATCTATAAAAACCCCCTACATCTAACATTATACTTAATGGTGAGAGACTTGAAGCTCTCCTACTAAGATCAGAAAGCCAGGCACGGATGCCTCTCTGACCATTCCTTTCCAACATCTTACTCAAACTCCTGGCTAATATAAGACAAAAGGACTCACCAGGGGCTCTGTATCAACCTAGAGGGATGGGATGGAAAGGGGAGCTGGAAGGGAGGTTCAAAAGGGAGGGGATATATGTGTACCTATGAGATCCACCAGTCTATTCTGAAGGAGATCAATCCTGGGTGTTCATTGAAAGGACTGATGCTAAAGCTGAAACTCCAATACTTTGGCCACCTCATGCGAAGAGTTGATTCACTGGCAAAGACTCTGATGCTGGGAAGGATTGGGGGCGGGAGGAGAAGGGGATGACAGAGAATGAGATGGCTGCATGGCATCACCGACTCGATGGACATGAGTTTGAGTGAACTCTGGGAGTTGGTGATGGACAGGGAGGCTTGGCGTGCTGTGATTCATGGGGTCGCAAAGAGTCGGTCACAACTGAGCGACTGAACTGAACTGAACTGATGGCTGATTCATGTTGAGGTTTGACAGAAACCAGCAAACTTCTGTAAAACAATTATCCCTCAGTAAAAGAAAAAGAAAGACAAAAGGAAAGAAAATTTATACTGATGGGGAAGGAAGAAATAAAAGTTTGTTTGCAGAAGACAGTTTGGTGGTTTCTTATAAAAGTGAACATACTTTTACCATGCAGTCCATGAATCACATTCTTTAGAATTCACATAAAGGAGTTTAAAACTTATATCCACACAAAAACCTGCACAAAGATGTTCATAGTAGTTTCGTTCATAATGTCAAAACTTGGAAGCAGCCAAGATGCTCTGCACCAGGTGAGTGGGTAACCTACGGAACATCCAAACAATGGAATATAAACCAGAGCATGAAAGAAATAAAATAGCAAGCAATGAAAATTCCTAGAGGGAACTTATACATTACTGCATAAAGGAAGCCAGTCTGAAAAGGCTATATACTTTATGATTCCAACTCTTTGGCATTTTGCAAAAGGGAGAACTATGGAGAGTGTTGAAACAAATTTCAGCTGAGGATTGCAGAAGAGAGAGATATGAACAGGCATAGCACTGAGGATTTTTGTAGGCTATTTAAGCTACCACCTATGACATAATAGTAGATACATGTCACTTTATATTTCTCCAAATGGAAAGGAGATACGTTACCAAGAATGAACCCTGATGTAAACTATGTACTTTGGGTGATAATGATGTCAGTATAGGTCCATCAGTTGTAACAAACATAACAAATTCTAGAAAGGGGTTTGATAATACAGGAGGCACTCTCTTGTTCAGTTCAGTCAGTCAAGTCCAGCTCTTTGTGAGTCCGTGGACCGCAGCACGCCAGGCCTCCCTGTCCATCACCAACTCACGGAACCTACTCAAACTCACGTCCATTGAGTTGGTGATGCCATCCAACCATCTCATCCTCTGTTGTCCCCTTATCCTCCCTCCTTCAGTCTTTCCCAGCATCAGGGTCTCTTCAAATGAATCAGTTCCTCGCATCAGGTGGCCCAAAGTATTGGAGTTTCAGCTTCAACATCAGTCCTTCCAGTGAATATTCAGGACTGATTTCCTTTAGGAGGGACTGGTTGGATCTCCTTGCAGTCCCAGGGACTCTCAACAGTCTTCTCCAACACCACAGTTCAAAAGCATCAATTCTCTGGTGCTCAGTTTTCTTTATGGTCCAACTCTCACATCCATACATGACTACTGGAAAAACCAAAGCTTTGACAAGACGGACCTTTGTCGGCAAAGTAATGTCTCTGCTTTTTAATATGCTGTCTAGGTTGATCATAGCTTTTCTTCCAAGGAGCAAGCGTCTTTTAATTTTATGGCTGTAATCACCATCTGCAATGATTTTGAAGCCCAAAAAAATAAAGTCTCTCACTGTTTCCATTGTTTGCGCGTCTATTTGCCATGAAGTGATGGAACCAGATGCCATGATCTTAGTTTTCTGAATGTTGAGCTTTAAGCCAACTCTTTCACTCTCCTCTTTTACTTTCATCAAGAGACTCTTTAGTTCTTCTTTGCTTACTGCCAGATGGGTGGTGTCATCTGCATATCTGAGGTTATTGATATTTCTCTTGGCAGTCTTGATTCCAGCTTGTGCTTCATCCAGCCTTGCATTTCTCATGATGTACTCTGCATGTCAGTTAAATAAGTGGGATGACAATATACAGCCTTGACATACTCCTTTTCCAGAAACATTTGCTGAAATTAAGCTATATGCTTAGTCACTCAGTCGTGTCCAACTCTTTGCAACCCCACAAACCGTAGCCCACCAGGTTCCTCTGTCCGTGGGATTCTCCAGGCAAGAACACTGGAGTGGGTTGCCATTTCCTCCTCCAGGGCATCTTCCCCGATGCAAGGATTAAACCTGCGTCTCCTGGCTGCATCTGCTGCACTGGTAGGCAGATTCTTGACCACTTGTGCCACCTGGGAAGCCCTTATGTACATATGTGTGTGTGTGTGTGTGTGTGTGTGTGTATACATATACATGATTTATATTTATATATATGTAATCTTGAGACATTTACTCCATGGTTCAGGGCTCTCTGGGTGGCTTAAATGATGAAGAATCTGCCTGCAATGTGGGAGACCTGAGTTTGATCCCTGGGTTGGGTAGATCCCCTAGAAAAGCCCATGGCAACCCGTGGACGGGGAGCCTGGTAGACTACAGTCTGTGGAGTTGCAAAGAGTCGGACATGACTGAGGGACTAACACTGCTACTATCTGGTCTTAGAATGGTTGTGTTGCTTAGTCATATCTGACTCTTCGTGACTCCGTGGACTGCAGCCCACCAGGCTCCTCTGTCCATGGGATTCTCCTGGCAAGAATATTGGAGTGGGTTGCTTAACCATTATAACTACTCTGCGTATTATCATCATCATGTTATAATTTTTATTATTATTTTATAATTGGCCAATGAAAGAAAGTGACCAATTAAAATGACTCCTATAATCTGGCAGAACTTTAACCCAACCTTGGAACTTGCCCTGCCCTGCCCTCTAACCCTAACCCTAGATTTCTTCAGCCAAGTGTGATGTGACAGCAAATTGGGAAACATAACGTTTGTGTTTAATTCTCCCCTTTCCACCACCGTAAGTGACTTTCCACCACAACGTAAGTGTGTATGTTTTTAGTATTTACCTTCGTGGGTCTTTCTTTCCTTATATCTAAAACTAAAGTTGCTGGGTTAAATGGCTTCTAAATTTTAGCTCTGATCTATATTTTATTTAAGAAATTTTTTCTTTGAGACTTCTCATAACAAACAATTATTCAAAACAGCGTCTTTCTGTCCTATCCTTATTTTACAAAAGGCATGATGAGGAAATAACCAACTCATTTTCATTCTTATTAAAGTAGCATAACAACACACAGTATTTCATATTTACATAATATTTATAGCTGTCAAAGCACTTAATTAACATCATGTCATTTGCTCTACCAGGCAGTACTGTTATCTCCATTTACACATAAACTGAGTGAGGTTCGGAGGGCTCAGAGTGGCCTGTTGGCATCAGTAAATAGCAAGTGAGAAAACAGTGCTCTGTTCTCTCTCATGTCATTCAACTATAAGAGGGCCAAAGTAGATAATCTTTTTATGAACTGAAAATGTAAATGAAAAGCAAAATGTCTATGCAAGATACTCTGTGGGCAAATACATGGATCCCTGTTCCATAATTTCTCAGGCTTGTGCACAGATAAGTAAATAGCTTATTACAGTAAACAGGAAGATTTCTGTTTGAGTTACTTTTTTCTCTCCTGGGAATCAAGCTGTGGAGAGAAGGTTTAGAGGACTGCTGGGTTGCAAGCCATCTCAGAAATGTATTATGCAGAGATTTAATATGCTCCTGTTCTCGTCAGATAACTGAGCCCTTTGGAAACATAAATCTGAAATGCATTTCAGCCAAAGTAATGTTTGAGGAGATTATTAGCATTTGAAAATTCAGGTTTAGAGTGAATACTCCAAGATTATCCTGTCTTCATTTGAATCATCTCTTGAATTACAAATGCTATATTTCTTGCTTGCTTATAGGTTGCTGGATAAATAAAATCAAACAAAAGACAATTCTAAATGGTGCTGGGAAATACTGAAAACAAAACAAACTCTAATATGCTAAAAGATGATCCGACTTTATTTTGCAAGCAAGGTGTTTTTTTTACTTAGTGACCCAAGTGAAGAAAAGGATGAGAGGACTTTTTTTAATGACAAGTCACAACTTAAAGGAATGTTTGTGGTCTAGGCAGCTGTCATTTATTTTCACATCCGTAGTTATATTAGGGCTGCCGTAAGATACCTTGATGAATAAGAAACCAAGTACTTTAACCTCTAATTACAATGTTAGGTACATATCCTGGGTGGAGGTAATTAATTTTAGCAAGACTTAACCATCAGTCTCTAGTCTTGTACTAGATCTTGCTAACTGCTCCTTCTTTTGGGGATATTCTCGCTGAGTTGAGAAGTTCCTGGAACTAATTGAGTGTTAAATTTTCTGGTCCATTTCTCAGGTCATACAGATCCATGCCCTTTGGCCGTTCTCAAACTTATCTGTATTTTAAAATGATTTATGGCTTTGGAGTTTTTAGAATTACTGAGGGATTTTTACCGAGTTTTATGCATCGGTAAACATCTCACCTCTATAACAAGTTTGAAAAAAAATTGAGCTCATATAGTTTATATTGTCTAGAGATTCTAGCTTAGAAATTTGGACGTTATTATTTCCGTTGTTCTCATAAGCCTTTCATTGGAAATCTTTCCATTATCATAATTTTTTCTATTAATTACTCATTTCATTTGTAATTTCTAGGGTAAGTTTGCTAATTTTAGCCAGAAGGTTAACTTCTTTTAAAAAATAATTCTTTTTCCTTCCAATTTATATTGAAATTTTATAAATATTTTTATGTGATTCTAAGAATCAGTTTGATACATGACATCACAACTATAGAAGATTATTATGGTAATCACTGGAAACAACAGTTCCTTTGATAACGAGTCCCAATGTTTTGGCTCTGCATCTTTGTCTGACGTTTGTTTCTTTCCCTCATTATAAATACAGGAAGGGTACATTCTGCCAACAAAAAATTAAGAAGAGTTCAGTTCAGTCACTCAGTCATGTCCGACTCTTTGTGACCCCATGAACTGCAGCATGCCAGGCCTCCCTGTCTATCACCAACTCCCAGAGTCCACCCAAACCCATGTCCCTTGAGTCGGTGATGCCATCCAGCCATCTCATCCTCTGTCATCCCCTTCTCCTTCTGCCCTCAATCTTTCCCAGCATCAGAGTCTTTTCTAATGAGTCAGCTCTTTGCATGAGGTGGCCAAAGTATTGGAGTTTCAGCTTCAACATCATCCAGTCATGCTCCCAATGAACACCCATGGCTGATCTCCTTTAGGATGGACTGGTTGGATCTTCTTGCAGTCCAAGCAACTCTCAAGCGTCTTCTCCAATACCACAGTTCAAACACATCAGTTCTTTGGCGCTCAGCTTTCTTTATAGTCAAACTCTCACATCCATACATGACTACTGGAATAACCATAGCCTTGACTAGTCGGACTTTTGTTGACAAAGTAATGTCTCTGCTTTTTAACATGCTGTCTAGGTTGGTCATAACTTTCCTTCCAAGGAGTAAGCATCTTTTAATTTCACGGCTGCAGTCACCATCTGCAGTGATTTTGGAGCCCAGAAAAATAGTCAGCCACTGTTTCCATTTAGTAAAAGAGCCCTCAAAATCTGAACTGGCACCTAAACTTGCATAGACTTAACCTATCCCCCACCATACAGTCCATTGCCAGTTATATAACAATATCACTTCATAGCAGTAAATTTGAGTTCAAGGAAAAGGACAAACAGTAATTCTCAGATTAATATTTTGTGCTAAAAATGATAAGATATGTCAACTCAGTGGCTGTCTTTTATGTTGCCAATAAATTACTAACTTTATGGGTTTTATTACTTTGTTGTTTGGAGATGTTTATAGAAAACCATTTTAAAACAGATTTTGTATGATTCTAAGTGAGTTATTATAAATTATCATGTTGTAAATCTCCATTTTGAAGAATGGGTAACTTTTCTATGTTAACCAATATTATAACGTCTAAACTGAGATTTTGGTCTTTATTATATAATTCAAGTCTATTGCATTAATGAAAAGCAAAATAAATGCACTTAACTGACATTTTCTATCACAGATAATATTTTTGGTATAATGTAAAATATTTCCAAAACAACATTTTAAAAAGATAGCATCTTTAAATTGATATTTCTTTCTCAGCCAAATGATATATTGGGTTGCTCTAATGTTTCATTTGCTGCCTAATATCCCAAAGCAAATGCAGATGGACTAGTTTAAACTGGCCATTGCTCCAGACACTAAAGACACTAATATATTTTGAAGTTAGTTACTTTATTTAATTTATGCACAATTTAAATTGATAAGCTGGTGGTACTCCATACACGTGATATTAGCGTTTTTCTGGTTGTTTTTTTTGTGGGGTAGACCACGCCCTTCTAACAGTGCATATTCTCTCTCAGAGGTTGAACCAAGCACTGGAAACATTAACCCAAAGGAAAGCTATGAGAAATGAAATCTTAAATATAACAGTTGTTGCTGTGTTTCCTCTTGAGGGATTGTCTTTTCTATAATGAGCAAAGGGTGGTGCGTTGTAGCAAATACTAAGTTTCCATGGTGCATTTGAGCCACTGATGCATTGTCTATATCTGAGCAGTATGACTCAGTTTTTTTATGTTCTGAGTATCTGAAGCCACTTATACCTGTAAAGTATCTCCTGCACGGAGGCAGAAAGCTTAGTGAGCAGGACAAAGCATGTTCTGAACTGTATTTTCACTTTTAGATCTTGTTTTGAAAATGTCTTTATGATAATTGAAGTTCCATAATGAATTAAAGGAAAATAAGAGTTATGAACATATATGCATCCTTCCACATGTATAAAATACTGATGAGTTTTAGTTTTGTTATTGTTTCTAAGTTTTTGTTACTGTACGTGGAAAAGTCTTTAAAAACTTGCTAAGAAAGTTTAAAGTAATATTATACGTGATAAAATTTTCTTTATTGCTGAAAGCTTACTGTAATTGTTGCAAATCTAGAAGTATGAACAGGGCTAGTTCAACTGTAGTGAATTTAGCTGAAATAAAAAATTTTACATATAATGTTTTGGGTTTTGATAAATAAATAGGTTTTCCTCAGTTTTCTACCCAGGTTTATGACTCTGACAGTGCCTGTGAGCTTGGAATTTTCGTATTATCAGAATTATAAGGAGAATAGATATTAAAACAATGGGGAACACAGAATATTTCCAAGATTAAAAAACAACTGAAAATCAATAGAATCAAAGTTCTTAAAAATACTTATTTTACTTATGATAGAAGTTGAAAAGTTAGTATGTTGGAATTTTTCTGTTTGTATTGCAGTGCCATAAATGTTCAAGTTATTTTATGTAAAAGCTAAACTTCTCTTGTCAACATTAGCCAAAGATATTGTAATGTTCACTCTTTTTTTATGTATAAAGTTTACCCCTTTCTAGTTGTAAGTTATTTATATTCCTATTTAGTTGTAAATTACATGTGTATTCAGAAATTATGCACAAACTCTGGACTCTTCCTACAGTTGGGGATGAAATGAAAACTTTATCCATTCATACTTGAGAAGGTGTGCCACGCTACTCAGATATACCAGTTTTTTTTTAGTAGAATATTACTTAAAAAGTACTTAAGGCTGGATATTCTGTTAGATTATTCAGTCATTTGCTCAAACAGCTACTGAGTGCCTCCCATGTGTGCCTCATACAAAAGACCCCACAAAAAACAAAACTTCCAGCTTTTCTGCACCCTGTGTTCTGGAGGGGGAAGAAATGTGTTATATGAGTAAAGCATATATAGTGTGTTAAATGGTGTGTAAAAACAAAACATAGAGGGAAGAGGATAAAACTTGGTACCGGCATAGGTTGAGTGTTTGGCCAGGGAAGGCCTCAACAGGAGTAGAATAAAATGAGTGAAGTGCCTGGTGGAAGTGAGGGAGCACGCTGTGTGGACGCCTGGAAGATGAGCCTCCAGGCTTCACGGAGATGCGGAAAGAGCAGGGTGGATGAAGTCAGGGCGAGGGGGTGTAATAGGAGATGAGGTGAGGGAAGGGACGGAGTTCAAGCTGTGCAGGGCCTGGTAGACGAGAAGAATGAGTTATTTCATCTCAAGGAGCCACCGTGAGTGATACATGCTCTGTGTTCTTGCTGTCCTTCCAGCTTTCAAGGGAAATAACATAAAGAGAGCTTCGTCTTTATGGCCAGTTCCTTGGAAGACACTGTCTTCTAGGCTCTCGATACCTAAGAGTCAGGGTTATGTTGTCTCCAGTGGATAAGAATGTGTATCATTTGCCTTTTCCTCTCATTTCCTTCATAAGTTCGGGTAAATTTCTGAGGATTTAAATCAACCTTCTACTTGCTAAATGCTGATTTTATGA